>NC_057358.1:91375766-91685409 GCF_016509475.1 Prionailurus bengalensis
ATTTTGAAGTGACACAAAGGAGAAGATTTGTGCCACGTAGCTGCCTCCCTCCTGCTGGCATGGAGACTGGTGGTGGTTACTTCTGATTTATTTCCCGTCCAAAAGGAATTCTAAGGATTCCAAGGTTTCAGTCCCCCCACGCTTTTTTTTTTTTTTTTTGCCACAGACGAATTCCTTATGCAGGCACTTTCTTACATACGATTGCTTTTGAACGCCTAGCAATCTTGTGTAGCAGGATTATTCCCTTCCTGCTAATGAGAACACTGATCTTCAAGAAGTTGATGGACGTACTTGTCCAGTTACAATGCATAAGCTCTGGGATTCAGTACTTGAATATCTGACCTCATTTGCTGTGTTCCTTCCACTAAATCATGATTCCCACCCCCCCCCTCCCAGACATATAATCTCCTAGCTGGTCAGGCAGCCTTTATCCATTTCCAACCGCCCAACAAGCGAAAGATGAATAATTTATCATTCTGCTGTATTTCTTTTCATCAGAGCCCCTCCGTGGCTTTCCATGAACATCTGCCTGAACTTCTGCTCCTTGAGCTCTTCATGTTCCCCTCTGGCTCCTGGGAACGAAGTTTTCTTGTGGGCTCTCTATTCGGTGCTGACCCCCAGGATGCAGCCGGGGAACCTGGACTATGAACACCAGGCTACACTTTTCTGTCCTAAAAGGGCCAATGAGCCTCTTGAAACATAACTCTGGGCCAGAACGTGGTTTTACAAAGCTCAGTTCAATCTTAACTATTCGTCCGCACACGCTGCGATTGCTTCTGACCCTCCCGAGAACAGAAGCTTTAACAGGAGGCAGAAGTGTTCACCACGATTCAACTTGGGCCTTGTTTTTTATTTCTAAGCAAGTCTATTCACATGTCTGAACAATGTCCTCAAGGCAAAGATTAGAAACCTACTGTTTCTGGTTTCGGTTTTGACACATGTGGAAGTCTTTAAGCGGGCAGAGGCAATTCTCCCCACTTGGGTTTTAAGGGCCATTGTGTCTGCTATCTTGAGCAAGTCACGGCAAGTGACAGTTATCCCAGAAGCACTTCTGAAGCCCTGGCAGGCTTCCTATCATTCAGCCCCTTGCCTGATGGCCTTAAGGGCCAAATCGACACCTACTTCACAGAGATTGTACTCCTTTGCCCATAAATCACCAGGCACTTGGGTTTATTCTTGCAGACACTACTGGGGTAGCTCTCTGCCTTTAAACCCGATAATTCAAGTAATGCTGGCTTGGAGGATAATCTTATGACTACTTGTGAGGCTGGAAGAAACAAAGGTATGGCCTCCCGACTGCATTCTTCCAGCCCAGGAGGAAGCGACTTCAGTTTATGCCACTCAGACTGGGCTTCAAGACAAACTGGGTCAGGAAAGACAGCTGCTGCCCCGTCTGGGGATCCTCCTTGGCAGGGGAGAGAAAGGGACAGCTGCTTCAAACACTGCCTCCTGCTGCTTCCTGGCAAGTGTGTGGCACCACAGGCTTGGGAAGTAGGGGCTCGACAACAAGAGATTCCGTAGCTTGGATTTTGGCTCTAAGTATGAGCACGTCAGGGCTGACTGGGCCCTTGGAGAAGGGAGTCCTAACCAAGGAGAGCATCACAGTTTTTAAGATCTGAGATGGATTTATGTGCTGCTTTCCCAGTTCATGTCAGAGCAACTTCACCTCCATCACTTCATGCCACATCAAAGAGAAAAGAGCCAGATCAGTCTCCAAATTCTCTGGGAGATCAGACCAAGCCATGGGCACCTTGGTCACCTGTTGTCATGGGCTCTGTTGTCAGGGTAGGCAGTCAATTCGGTTCTAACAGGATGCCTGGAGGCCGGCAATGAGAAAGGCCTGCCCAGCTATCCTGTCCTGGCAGGAAACTGGGTCAAACCAGAAAGGCCTAAGATGGCGGGTGTCACGACAGGAAACCCCTGACCAAGTAAGGAAGAAGAGGCTCGAAATCCTGCATCTCCTCCCCAAGTAATGAGTGTTCCACCTCCTTGTTGACAACTGTCAAGAAAAGACAGAAAACCCAAACCCCAGGGTGCACATCTCTCTCTCTCTTTCTCTCATTTGCCCAATCTCACATCTCAAGAGTATACTTCCACTTAAAAAAAATTTTTTTTTAACGTTTATTTATTTTTGAGACAGAGAGAGACCGAGCATGAATGGGGGAGGGTCAGAGAGAGAGGGAGACACAGAATCTGAAACAGGCTCCAGGCTCTGAGCGGTCAGCACAGAGCCCGACGCGGGGCTCGAACTCACGGACTGTGAGATCGTGACCTGAGCCGAAGTCAGACGCCCAACCGACTGAGCCACCCAGGTGCCCCAGTATACTTCCACTTTAATAAACATTCCTGCTTGTGCTGTGTGTGTCCACTATGTTGTGTGTCTATCCTTGAATTCTTTCCCATAAGGAGACTAAGAACCTTCAGCGACATCTTTGGGATGAACTGAGCCGAGGCCCCAGGGCACAGGGTCTCCCCGGTTCACCCAGCAACACTGCCACCAGCCTCTTCCCTTGCTGCCGCCACCACTAAGTTAGTCAGCTGGCAGAGTCTCTGTTCCAGGGTTTTTCTCAGGACAGCCTGGTCCGCACCTGCTCCCTCTGCTCCTGCCTCTGCTTTCTGGTTCCCAGGTCTGCCCTGGCCTGGCTCTTCTCCAGCTGCTGAACCTTCCCATTTCCCTCTGTAACCTACTGACCTCCAGTCTCCTTAAGTCTCTGTGGGCCTCCTCGCTTCAAGGGCCACCCGCATCTCTAGCCGAAAGGCCTTCCGCTCACCCTCTGGGCTTGTGGGAATTCAGGGCCAGGCTCACTGTCATTCAGGAAGTCGGACACTACTACAAAGTTCCTCAGAACAAGGCGAGAGCTCTTATCTGTCTAAGGCAAAGAAAGAGACAAGCCCCGGGCAAGACCATTGTCGGCGTAATCCTTACTATAGCCAGACAAGTAAGAGGACAGAACACTGGTGAAGGAAGAGGTTCTGCGGGACCTGTCTCCAAGGACCAGGACATCAGGGGAACAGAGTGACCCTCAGAGAGCTACGCCATCCGTAACTGAACATCCTATAGATAATACAGTATCTTACAACCTATAAACGAACATACTTGATCACGACAGAGAGACATAGAAACATCAGGAAGAGACGAAGGCTCCCCGGCCAGTGTTAGACTTAAGGGAAGCTACTAACGTTGGAGCTATAACATAAAGCACATCGGAGCACTGAGAAGGCCTGAGGGTCATCTGAGTCTGGAGGCCTGCCAGTCTGTTGGCCTTAACATTTCTATGGCTCAGAGCTCAGACTCTGCAAAGGCGGATGGTAACTTGCTGGAAAATAGTAAGATGCAGAATGGGCTCTGCCACGTAGGGTTGCAAATGAAAAGATAACCTTAAAGGCTCTGCTTTTCCCCCCCTATAAGTCACAGAGCGGCTTTCATCCTAACTTGGAAATCTCATTCTAGCATTATTGCTTCCCCCTCCCACACTGACTGAGACATACAGAAAGTGTCTCTATCCCCCTTTGAAAAAGCTTTGTCGTCCCACTCATCATTAATGAGTTAAAAAAAAAAATACATTCATTTTTGAGATGAGCCTATCATTTTTATAAGAACTATGTTTTTTATGGGGTGCCCAGGTGGCTCAATCATTTAAGCATCTGACTCTTGGTTGTGGCTCAGGTCATGATCTCACCTTTTGTGAGTTTGAGCCCCACATCTGAGCTGACAGCGAGAAGCCTGCTTGGGATTCTCTCTTCCTCTCTCTCTGCCCCTCCCCCACTCGTGTGTGCTCTCTCTCTCTCTCCAAAATAAATAAACTTAAAAAAAAAAAAAAAACCAAAAAACCCCAAACGCCTGGGTGGCTCAGTTGGTTAAGCCGACTGCTGCTCAGGTCATGATCTTGTGGTTCATGAGTTCGAGCCCCATGTCGGGCTCTGTGCTGACAGCTCAGAGCCTGGAGCTTGCTTTGGATTCTGTCTCGCTCTCTCTTTGCCCCTCTCCCACTCACCTCTGTCTCTCTCTCTCTCTCTCAAAAATAAACATAAAAAAAATTTAAAAATAACCCCAAAACCCTCAAAAAAAAGAATTACATTTTCGACATTTTGAAAAGTATCATAGAATACTTAGACAAAGCGGAGGGAATGATCCCTCCGGAGGACTGTCAGGGCTGAATGCCATTACTCATTGAAAACATACAATGCAACCTCCAACCTATATTCTACACATCCACGTCCCTCCAACAGTGTTCTGATTATCAGCTGCCCCTGGTTTTACAGGGAGAGAATATGTCTGTCAGACTGAGGTAGTGACTAGTAGTAACTAGACACACATCCATTTGTCTTTGTAAACAGATTCTCATTCTGGTTCATATCTCCTCTCGGGGGCTCTAAGGCAGCGGCTGAATCTTCTCTTCAGGCTGGGACTCTGCGGGGATCTGATTTTCTGGGTTACTGACATTGCACGGCTAAGGCAAGACTCTGAATGATGGTGGCTTCCTCAGGGAAAACGCTATTTGTGAAGGCTCCTTTCCTGAGCAGGATCCTGCCCCCTCCTTTGCTAAATGAGAAAACTAAGGTGTAGACAAGTGACATGGCTAATGACTGTCAGACTGTGACCGAACCTCGGTCTGCCTGACGACGAAGTCTGTATTCTCTCTAACAGATCACCCCTTGCCTGGAGAAACAGAAACCGCAGCTAGCAAAGAGGGGTAGACAAAAGCAAAAGGTTCATATATTCAGTTTGTCATTTTTAGCTTCTAGTGACTTCCATAGTAAGACAATTCTATACTAGCTATTTGGAGAAGGTCTACACCTGCCATGAGGACTCACTTCATCTTGAGTACCAACTCCAAATATTTGGTGAAGAAAGAGGCGTGTGTCTGAATAAGATATGTTTTTGCATTTCATATTACCTCCTAGGGCTGAGCCTCTTTTCCTGACTCAGGAAGAATATTGCAAAATCAGCTGCCACTAGGCACTGAAAACGACACTCCTTACAAGGGGAAAAACAGCTTTCTCATATCAAGAAAAACAAAGATCCCCTCTGAAAACATTCAGATATACGGAAAACGCAAAGTGAACTTGGGCTGGGAAAAAAGTTGATGGTGGCAAAGGCCGTAAGAAACAAAGAGGTTCCTGACAGATGACTTGAATGTTCCAGGGTCATGCCACCAGCAGCCATAAATAAAAGTAGATGCTGAGAAAGTATTTTTAAAACTTTTCCGTAAAATGATAAATACAAAATAGCTGCATACAATTCAGGAATACAATTTTATTTAAAAACACAAACGACAAGGCAAAGGAAATGTCAATCATAATTAAAAAAAAAAAGCGCAGGGATGGGGCGCCTGAGTGGCTCCAGTCGCTTAAGTGTCCGACTCTTGGTTTTGGCTCAGGTCACACTCTCACAGTTCGTGAGTTCGAGCCCCACATCGGGCTCTGTGCTGTGTCAGCGGGGAGCCTGCTTGAAATCCTTTCTCTCTCTCTCTCTGCCCCACCCATTCATGCTCTCCCTCTCTGTCAAAATAAAGAAATGAACTTTCAAAAAATTAAAAAAAATTAAAAAAAAATTTTTTTTGCAACGTTTTATTTATTTTTGGGACAGAGAGAGACAGAGCATGAACGGGGGAGGGGCAGAGAGAGAGGGAGACACAGAATCGGAAACAGGCTCCAGGCTCTGAGCCATCAGCCCAGAGCCCGACGCGGGGCTCGAACTCACGGACCGCGAGATCGTGACCTGGCTGAAGTCGGACGCTTAACCGACTGCGCCACCCAGGCGCCCCAAAAAATTTTAAAAATTTAATAAAGTCCAGGGGCGCCTGGCTGCCTCAGTCGGTTAAGCATCTGACTCTTGATTTTGGTCCAGGTCATGACCTCATGGTTTTGTGAGTTCAAGCCCCTGGCAGCAGGGAGCCTGTTTCCAATTCTCTGTCTCCTTTCCTCTCTGCCCCTCCCCACTTCTGCTGTCTCTGTCTCTCTCAGATAAATGGACTTAAAAAAAAAAAAAAAGAGCCCAAATGTTCTGAATGTGGGGTAACTTTCTATTTTGCAGAAAAATAATCTTTTTGCTTTCAAGTATGCAAAGAAGTGAAGCTAGAATTTGTCCCAGAAATAGAGTAAGTGGACATAAAGGATATTTAAGCATCAGAAGGGAAAGGGCTATCAATGAACCGTAGCTAAGATCACAGGCTCCTTTTCTGCAAAGAGAATCAATCTGGTAAGCTACAGTACAAACCGGAATTCATTTTAAAGATAAAACCCAGAAGGCTAGGGCTAGGGCTGAAGATGAAGCCTCATTTCCCTTTTACCTTGCCACCCAGCTGTTGCCAATGACCTCCCTGAAACAGAGAAATCGCCTCCAGTAGCAAAACCTTAAGAAGTGATTCTCAGGGGCGCCTGGGTGGCGCAGTCGGTTAAGCGTCCGACTTCAGCCAGGTCACGATCTCGCGGTCCGTGAGTTCGAGCCCCGCATCGGGCTCTGGGCTGATGGCTCAGAGCCCGGAGCCTGTTTCCGATTCTGTGTCTCCCTCTCTCTCTGCCCCTCCCCCGTTCATGCTCTGTCTCTCTCTCTGTCCCAAAAATAAACGTTGAAAAAAAAAAAATTTACAAAAAAAAAAAAAAGAAGTGATTCTCAGTCTTTCTGGTGCGAAAGAACCCACCGAGGAGGTTGCTAAAATGCAGCTTCTTAGGCTGTACTCCCAGAAAGTGCTGACCGGGTAAGTCTGGGTGGGGTTTAGGAAACTGAACTTTAACAAGCATCCCATGTAATCATGGTAAAGATCATCAGAGATTTTTAGGCCAAACTTTTTAGGCAAACGTTTTAGGCCAAAATTTTTAGGCAAACTTTTGGCTGAGACTCCAATAAATTTCACAAGCGGCTTAATATGAGAGTACGTTTGAAAAAAAAATAAAAAATAGAAAATATTAGTGTAAACCGTGCAGTCAAGTTTTGGATTCATTCCTATATGAGCGTGGATGTATGCACGTCCTGAATCGTGAAGTCAAATGTATTTCGGGTGGTCTCGGCCAACACAGTCTGAGAGGTAGTGGCCTCAGGACTTGAGTATTATCTCCCTGGGACCCCTCTCACTGTCCCCCACACCGTACCAAATATCAAATCATCATGTCAGCTCTAATGTCCTCCCCCATTCACACGGCCAACAAAGGAAGTGGGGCTGCATTTCTTATGTTTGTTCTAAATGTCATGAAGGACAACTAGCTTATGGGGCTGAGGAATGAATGTAGACAGCTTGAAGGAAGACTTTGTCAAACCCGGAAGAGCTTCAGACATATCGGATGGCGTGAAGTGAAAGAAAACCATATTGACCCTGACCTGAGCTTAGGATTTTCCGGAGGTCTGAAGGAAGAGAAGGAACAGCAAGGAGGACTGGTTGGAAAATCATAGGCAAATAATGGAAAGCAGCTGAAACCCAAGAAATTGGAAGATAAGCCCACGCTGTCTTCTCTCTGCGTGAAGATGACGTTAGTAACCCGCCATGCAGAGTTGGAGCTGTTTTTGCTTTATGTTTTTTCTTCCCAGAAATGAGGATGGATACTTGCCCACTCATCCGTATCCTCTTGACCTAGCTCCTATCGAACACAGTATCGGTTTGTAGGTGCTGGCTTGGACAAAACCAGACCTGTAACCCGTCCTCAAGGACGCAGATTTCATCAAGTAGCAAACAGCCACAAGAAAGATGGCGACCGAAAATGACGCCAAGCCCGTTCAGGATGGCGTGCCATGTACCTCGTCCAGCCTCTTCGCTCTCCTCTTTGCTGCCCCTTGGGAACTCCTCTACCAGATCCATTCGGAAAAGTCCAGCAAGGGGGCTCAGGGAACTGAAAGCCAGCCCTCATCCCGCTTGTCAAGCTGTGTATCCAGCTTGGGGTTACCTTCAACTTGAAGAAGGAACGTTTTTCTCATTCCATGGCCACCACCCAAAAGAGTGCCTTTTCTCATTTTTACAAAGGATTAGTACAGGCTGGCAGCCCCCCACTGGGAGGATAACTCAATCCCATCAACAAGTCACTGCGCTTTTTCACGGTGTCAGGCAATCTCGCAGCGTTCAAAGGACACCCCACGTACAACATACAAGCACAGCCACGGGCTGAGCGGCTTTTCTTCTCACGCACTTCAAGACTGGAGAACGCACTTAACAGCAAACGCTGGATGGCCTGACGAATAACCGAACTCACTTAAAAAATAAAGGCTACCCGGGCTGTGAGCATACACCGCTCCCAGATTCCCCACGGTCAGCCTGCAGCCTCCCTGGCTACCTTTTCACTCAACTACGTCTTCTTGTGTGCCTTATAATGCCCAGCACACCATCCACTTACGAGAGTCCTGTTTTATTTGGGATCAATTCAGACGATGCCCTTATTGCCACCACTAAGGGGAAAAGGTCAAGTGGGTCCATCCGTGTGTGTGACCCGGTGGCCTCCGGGTTCACACACTGCCACACAGATGTTCCAGCGATAGGCCACACACTGCCACTCATCGGGCTGGCAAGCGGATGCTGCCTTTTCAAAAAATAAGATCGATTTTCGGCATCGTCACTTGTTTCAAACCTCAGCGGTAACAACTTGCACACCCCATTCATCGTCATTATCTTTGCTAAATGCTTTCAGTGCAGGAAGGATGGGGAGACAGGTATTTGCACGGGTGCGCTATCAATAATCTTTTGAGGAAAGTGCTTCGCTCTAGAAGGAAAAATGAGTCTATTTTATACTTGCTATTTTCCTATCCTGTAGATGGGGATAATAAATATCTGCTCAGAAGGGCTATCGTAAGGGCTAAAAATACAGAGTATCGCATATAATAGGAACTCAATACATGTTGGTATCTTTTCCCTTTGGGGCTGGAGGAGGATGGGTTATCACGTAATCTCTTCTCTGCCTGGGCAGGAGAACTTTTGAGAAGAGAAGGCAGGATTCTTAAGACACCTGAGGGAATCAGGTTAGGCTAACTTTTTCTTAGTACAGCTGAAAGAGCACGGACTATATAGCTCCTGCTATTTAACCACCATGGGGGACCTTACAGCCTCCTAATGGTGTTTGTCAATTAGCATAAGAGGACGTTTGACAAGCAGTGAAGACTGTGTCTACCAAACAGACGCATCGATTCAGGGTAGCTGGACACACAAGCTAACTTGTGGCATGGGGCTAACCTGGGTCGCCGCCCTAAAATATCCAAAACTTCTCTGCTTTTCTGTACGTCTGCAATTCCTCTTAACGCACAAGGCTCCAAGCCAAGGCTTTGATCACTTGATCGGGGTATTTCCACTCCCTCCATGTACCACAATCTTTCACATCCCTTTGCACAAGCTTCCTTCCTTCCTTCAACCTCCACCTTCCTGCAGAGTCGGCACCTACTTCTAACAAGCCTTTCCTGTCTCTTTCTGTAGTGGGTGAGGGTCCACCCTCTGCCCCCCCCCCCCCCAGGCAGCCTGGTCTTGCCTCTCTCATTGTACTCACCTCACCATCTTCCCCCTGTTTCCCAGACTGTCTCCCCATTAGACCGTGTGCCCGCTGATGATTCGCGACACACTAGTTAAGTGAATGCATGCGCGGTACATGTATGAAATGAGTGAATGAGTGGGAAATGAATCAACCTGGGAATTGGAGCACCAAGTTCAGAACTCAACTGCCCATTCTATGCCTCTCTTTCATCACATCCTTTGTCAGCTTCAAAGTAAATAGCTCCAAAACGTATAAAATATCTTTTATAGGGTGCTTGGGGAAATGGACGTCTTTAGCGGAAAAAGGGAGTGTCTGGCCTGTTAACTCCTCTCAGTCCAACATTTACTTGTTTTTTCTGGGTAAGACGAACAACTAATTTCTAGTTAATAGGTTATTGACTGCAGAGAGGGTCTTGGTTCTCAAGAAAAGTGGGACAGATTATTATTGTCTATGCATCTTTATGTATTAAATAAAAATAAAGCATTAGTTCTACGAAAGAAAATCAGAGACACCTCCTTACTACTGCTCTCCTTCCCTGGGTTCTGCAAACAGTGTCCCTTACATATGCCTTGCTTAAACTCTGCCAGCAACTCAAATTCAGCTCTGGGTGCCATAGTGGGCTTTCTTCCATGAAGTCAAATGAGGCAACCATCACAGGCTGAGACGGAACATATGAGGCCTTGCCCTGTCCTGACCCAAAGACATCTAAATTATGTCTGGAAGAGAACTTCATGTCTTCTGCATAATATAACCCTCTACTGATAAGCCTTCAATTAAAGAGTAAGCATTCCTACATTACACCTGAAGCTCATTTTCAGTGAAGCTATGAGTGTATGATACTTAGAAAATCCACAGGGCGCCTGGGTGGCTCAGTCGGTTGAGTGTCTGACTTCGGCTCAGGTCACGATCTCGCAGTTGACAAGTTCGAGCCTCGCGTCGGGCTCTGTGCTGACAGCTCAGAGCCTGGAGCCTGCTTCAGATTCTGTGTCTCCCTCTCTCTCTGCCCCTCCCCTGCTCATGTTCTGTCTGTCTGTCTCAAAAATAAATAAACATTAAAAAAAATTTAAAAAGTACAAGAGAAAATCCACAGGGCACCTGGGTGGCTCAGTTGGTTAAGCTTCCGACTACGGCTCAGGTCATGATTTTGCAGCCCATGAGTTTGAGCCCCGCGTCGGGCTATGTGCTGACAGCTCAGAACCTGGAACCTGCTTTGGATTCTGTGTCTTTCTCTCTCTGCCCCTACCTTGCTCACATGCGCACGCGTTCTCTCTCTATGAAAATAAATACATGTCGAAAAAAAAATTTTTTAAAGAAAATCCTTCTCCCATTTCCAAAGAAGTTGGAATGACAGAC
The DNA here is from genome assembly GCF_016509475.1 of Prionailurus bengalensis. Taxonomy (NCBI): domain Eukaryota; kingdom Metazoa; phylum Chordata; class Mammalia; order Carnivora; family Felidae; genus Prionailurus; species Prionailurus bengalensis. Next base: position 91,386,564 of record NC_057358.1, read on the forward strand.
CAATTCATCGCAACTCCATGGGATGTGAGAGCCTCTAACTTTTGCAAGAAGATTTTGGCCATAAATGCATCATTAGGAAATTCATTGCTCCGAAGCGAATTCTCCCGATTTTACAGGATACCCTCCCAAAGATCGCATTTTGAGCACAGAATCTCTAATGCTCTGCCTTTAAGCTCTGGCTTCTCTCCCTGGCTGAGCCGACAGTACAGTGTCATCACTATGCTTGCATCAGGGTGCTCACGCGCAGCCGAATGGCTACTGAATGTGACCAAGGGGAGGGAAGAAAGCATCCTGACCTTGTGCAGCTCCACAGGAGTTGGGGACATGATCTCCTTTATTTCTTGTTTCATTTTCCTCAGGGTGACAGACTTCCTGCCCACGTCGGAGGGCAGGGTGTTGCTCCGCGTTGTTTGGCTATAATGCGGCCGCGAGCTGCTCCGTTCCTGGAAGCTGGCTTGTCGCCCCAGCTGACTGCGAGGTGTTGGGGCCTCATGATTCAAACTCATCGTGCTCCCCGACATGATCGTTGCCTGTGGCATTGACAATTTTCAGAGACGATTAAGCCATGGACTAAGAAAAGGGTTCGGTGGCTCAACAGTAAGCACATCTCTCCTTCTGCCCAGTCAAGATACAGTCTCTTCGGGGCATAACCAAAGGCTGGAGAATGGACGTACTAATTGAACTATGAAAGTCTGGCAAAATGCTTTGCAAGTGACATTTATAATGCACATCTCAAATCCAATTTAAGTACTTAAGCCATTGAGTTTATTTAATCAGATACCACCCCTGGCAGTTTTGAGGCAAATTGAAAAGCGATAACATTTGCTTACTGTAAACTACATTTTAGCCATTAACTTTCCACTGAGTGGGCTCTAAAGATGGGATTCGTGAAGCAGCTTCAATATATCTTACAGAAATGGACGAAGAACTTTTCAACGGGACCAGGTGGCGTCTATTTGCAATGCTGCCTGTAGCTCCCCCTGGAGGTAACAATGGGCTGAAACAGGGCTACAAAGGCAAGGGCTTCTACCCAAAGCTGCCTGCCTACCATAGCATATGGTCTCTCCTTGGGCCATGTGACCTGCCCCAGAAATGTGTAGACCAGCGAGGTCTCCGCGTATTTAGCATGGGTCAACCTTTCTTAGAAACGGCCTTTGTGTGAGATGCTCAGAGAGTTTAAAGAGGAATCCTATATTGTGCTACCGGACTCAACCCTTTGCTCAAAAGCTGGGAAACTTAGATTGGATTTTACCGGTGAACAGGGAAGTCTGTTCAGTTTCAAATATGTTCATACACAAGGAAAGGTGAGATTAGATCCCAAATAAGACTGAATCTTAGAAGTGAAACTACTTAAGCATTTGAAACCAATGTCCTGTTGAGAATGGTCATTTTTCATGGTTCGGAAATGCCAACATTTCAAAATTGTGCCTGGAGCCAGCTCCGTCCTCCTTGATAGGATGGCTGGATGATGGTAAACTAGCATTGGTGAACGTGCCCGAAGTCATGGGAAAAAGAGCAAGCCCCACGTGCCGTGTGCCGGCTACAATGCGACTGGCGGTTTACGTGAACGCTAATGCTAACAGTAACCGTACTTTGCTGAGTCCTTGTATTCCCTTATTTAAGCCTCACAACAACTTTGTGAAACAGACACTGTTATTACTCCTAATTTGTAGGTGCAGAAACTGAGGCACAAAGAGGCTGACTTACTCAAGGTCACGTAGGCTCCATCACATAGATGGAGCCAAGGGCACTGTCTAAAATGGTTGGTTAGAAGGGAACACTGCCAAGTGATAGAGCTTTCATTTGTTATCTCCCTAAGATTTTGTGACTCTAAGATTCACCTGGCGTTTGACTATACACGCACCATTAACATGATCTTCGAATGGCAGCCCAGTATTGGAGCACATGTAGGTATATCTACAACTCTTGTAAAAAAACAAAAACAAAAAAACAAAAAACACAACCAGTTATCAATATCCTGACTGGATCAGTTATCTTACTGATAATTTGAAAAAGAAAAAAAAAAAAAAACCTTACTGGCCATTGACCTTTAACATGTTAGCACATGTAATACCATATACATGTGTATGTAGAATGTCATTTAATATTTATGATAAGTTTCTGATAGGTATTATAGTCATCATACTTCCCCCTTTCAGTTATGGAAAGGGATGCCCAGATAAATTGAGCAAGTTGCCCAAGCGTCTGGGATTATAGCCCTCACACTCTGACTCTAGAAACCTTACCCTTGACCACCAGGCTGTATTGCTTCCCAGTCAAGTATTAGGTTGAAGCATATAAAATTGACTTTTTGGAGATTAATATTGAAACAAATGTGGATTAGCCATATTATTGCTTTATTTCAGTTAAATCCCTTTTTAAAATTGAAAGCTTTGTTGGTGTCATGGGACATCCTTTATTTTATGGCACTTAACCCACATACAACATTTTTTTGTCTACTGTTGATGACAGAACCCAGGGATTATTTCCTTGCTGTGCTGACCACCCCTCTATTGTTTTTACCTACTTAGACACATTATTTGCTTTGTTAACATCTATGTTTTATATTCATTTTTCAGGGGACCAGTAGGAAACACGTCGGAAGTAAAATACTTAATCACAATTCTGCTTGGCTGAACCTTAAGCCACTACGGAAGTTCCAAACTGATCTAAATGGAGTTCTGATGGAACCAAGTTTCCAAAGCACAGCTTGATTGCTTTGTTTAAAGTGGACTTCAGTCGGGGCGCCTGGGTGGCGCAGTCGGTTAAGCGTCCGACTTCAGACAGGTCACGATCTCGCGGTCCGTGAGTTCGAGCCCTGCGTCAGGCTCTGGGCTGATGGCTTGGAGCCTGGAGCCTGTTTCCGATTCTGTGTCTCCCTCTCTCTCTGCCCCTCCCCCGTTCATGCTCTGTCTCTCTCTGTCCCAAAAATAAAATAAAAAAACGTTGAAAAAAAAATTAAAATGAAAATAAAGTGGACTTCAGTTGAATTACTATGAAGGAATATAAAAATTAAAGTACAAATATAAAAACTAAAATAAAGTTTAAAAATGATTATTTTAAATTATCTAGGATTTGTTTTCACTTCAAGAATATCTATTGCCTGTTTCCATTTTGCACAATTAATAATTTATAGTTATAACCTCCCAAGTTCTCAATGAGATAACTGAGATACATATAACTTAGAGGGGTATGTTCAAGAGTTTTCTATCTGATATCTAGTTAAAATTTTTTCATATATTATCCTAAACAGAAAATAGCTAAGGCACTGTTCATTAATAAAAATGGCAAAAATAATAACTTCTACTGAATAATTATCGAGTGTTATGTTCTGTGTTAAGTGCCATATAAGCATTAGTCATTATAATCCCCTTATTTTACAGAAGAATAAATATCTGGTAAAAGAGATTAAGTAACTTGTCCTAAGTCTTAGTCTGAAATTTTTTCTTCTGTTTTAACATTTTTCAGTGCTAAAGTTGAACATAAATTATTGCCAGCTAATGGGAAGAATGACTAGTATAATTTTCATTTCCATTTCAATCGTAATCATTTTTCATGTTAGCTAATCTTTTACATTTATTATGGTTATAATATGCTGTAACTTTTAATGCTGGATGTAAATTTCATACGCAGGAAACTAGCTCCCATAGTATTTTTTGCACGGTAACATTTACAATCACACGATCAGAGTTCATTGAAACTAGTGAATGAATATTCTTTTTGATAAAAGTCTAAAGAAGTCTCTTTAGATTTGCCAATCATTCTTCCTCATTGAGGACTTTGACTTCCTTTTGGCTTACACACTCAACCCATTTCCTTTCTGCATTTATAATTTCAAGGGCCACACCTGCCTGAAGCTATGCTACAAAAAGTTTATATTTATAGGCTTTTGCAACATAATTTCTTTTTTTTATTTTTAATTAATTAATTAATTAATTAATTTGCAACATAATTTCTATGCTCATAGATGTTTGTTTTCATTAGATAAATCAATTTGCTAGCTAATGGGGACAATGACTAGAGTATTGAGTGAAATGAGTGAAAACCCAATTTCATTGTGCCACTTTTTACATCGCCCTGGTTTTACTTGCTGTGAAAGATGTTATTAGAAGAATAGTTGTTTCTTTAAAAGAGAAGTATCAGGGATGCCTGGGTGGCACAGTCGGTTAAGCGTCCGACTTCAGCCAGGTCACGATCTGCGGTCCGTGAGTTCGAGCCCCGCGTCGGGCTCTGGGCTGATGGCTCAGAGCCTGGAGCCTGTTTCCGATTCTGTGTCTCCCTCTCTCTCTGCCCCTCCCCCGTTCATGCTCTGTCTCTCTCTGTCCCAAAAATAAATAAAAACGTTGAAAAAAAAATAAAAGAGAAGTATCAGAGCGCAAAGTGGAAAAGGCATATGGGCCAAGCGCGCTTTCAGAGGCAGGCGTATGTTCAAGAATTGTGAATTGAGCTCAGTATCCAGTTGGGACCCCTTCTGCTAATCATTCTACATCCAGGAAGTGGTAAAAGTTTAAATAAGCCAGCTGATACTTAAGCGTTTTACTCTTTTTGAAAGGTGCCTAAAAAGGAATCGATGGCCAATGTCTTAATTTATTTAAGTTTTATAGTATTATCCACCTCCAGGCCCTTTAACTGTGCTCTGAAGTTTCAATTCATGCCAGGTAATACTATATTTATAAATTCAAACTGCTATTTTTCTTTATAATTCTCTTTGCAGATTCACAAACATTAGAATCACATGAAAATATCCACACATGCAACCGAGAAGCAAAACAATATAAAGATGAGTATTCGTTTCAGAATTGCAGTTTCCCCCAGTTATGCCATTCACATTCCTTATGGTGACTTGGGGACCTCAGATGACGTCAAAATAAAAATGAGACTTTCGCCACTTTACTTCTTACAGCTCAGAAAATTTAAAAAGAACATAAAAGGAAACAGTCCAGGACCTCCTAGACCACAGTGTGAATATCGTCAGCAAATTCATGGCTTTGATTAAAGAACTCACCGGGAGTCCAGCTATTGTGTTCCATCTTGCCACAACTCCTAGAATTCACCCTAAGTCGATACGGAATCAGGATTTGCAATTAACAGCAAAGTACTGTGTAATATTTTGGCTGCTTTTTTCACACAGACTGGCCATTTTCACCAGCTGCATTTGTCATCTACTTCAAGGGCAAAATGAAATAAAATAAAATAAAATTTCCTCTTATGTTCCTCTTCACGATCAAATCAATTGCTCTACCAGGTACAAATGAAAACATGCCAAAGAAACCTTTCTAAAGCAACTCAGAGAGTGAGATGCGCCACTGCTGGGGGGCTTAGCTCCCTCCCCAGCGATTCGGTGGCAAACAGGTACAGTCAGGGTTAGCAGGGAGCAATGGCAGAAGCCACAAGTCAGAAAGCTCGGGGTGGGGGTGGAAATGGGGAAATAAATACTTTCAACTGCACTGAATAAAATCAAATTGCTGTCCAGGAGGCAAGGGGGCAGGGAAGGCAGCTTCACAAGCAAAAATATAAACATAAAGGGTAGCTACCAAGAGAGTCATGTTTCTCAAAGACACACGCCTGTCAGCTTTCTCCTGTGGAAAGGGGTTAAAGCTTTTAAATGAACTGATGTGATAAATGCAAACTCAAAAGGACCAAAAAAAAAAAAATGAATGTAGAAACAGTACAAGTAGCAGGACCGAGGCTACCTCGAGTTCTCTCAGAATTCCCGACTGTCCACAGGTTTCCAAGTCCTCCAGCGCTTGGGACCAGAAGTTCTCCTCTTGTTCAGCCTCCGTACTGTCGGGAGCCCCTGTAAAACTGTCGTCAAAAAGCACAGTCTGGGTTGACAACTCGCCGAGGCATCATTCGGAATCTCTCTCTTTCATCCCACGTGTAAAAAAAATGGAGATTCTTTTTGGGGATCTGGCTTTCCTCCAACTGTAACCACCAAGTGAGGGTGCTCTAGGAAATGCAGAGTATCTCAGAGAATGGAGGGAGGGAAGGACCACGGTCCTGTTAACTGAATTTTAGGGCGTTCGTGGCTCCTGCAGGGTGAATTGCATCAACATGGCACCGTGTGGGCCTATCTTTCAACTGATCTGTCTAGTGCAAGAGAAATCAAGCTTCCCTCTAAAAGAAACATGTTTTCCCACTTATAAATGTCAGGAGAGATCATTCATGTGCTATCGGTTTTTGTGAATTTCCTTAAAATACTTTGGTAAGGAACAAAATGCTAAAATACATCTCAATTCAAACTATGGGATCCTCGATGTAACTTTTTTTTTAACATAAGCTGACATGAAGCAACCTTTTATTTATTTATTAGAGGTTTTTTTTAATATATGAAATTGTCAAATTGGTTTCCATACAACCCCCAGTGCTCATCCCAAAAGATGCCCTCTTCAATACCCATCACCCACCCTCCCCGCCCTCCCATCCCCCCATCAACCCTCAGTTTGTTCTCAGTTTTTGAAGTCTCTTATGCTTTCGTGAAGCAACCTTTTAAATGAAAGGAGAGGAGACTAGTCAGGGAGTGAGGACAGGGTTTACAGATGTAGTTTTTCCCACATGCTACTGTTTTTATCAGGGGAAAATGAACTCTTGTCTGGCCGTGGGGTGGTCCCGGGATCCAGCCGGGCAGGCACAGGTCTCTGAGCCCTGCCATGGGGCCGGCATGATGACAGTGGCTCCTTCCCACGCTAGCCGTATGTGCCATCGGAAGTGGAGCGATTCGGATCTGGGCTAACGGCCACAAAGCAGCAGTTGACGAAAACCTTACCCACTGACTGTGGACCGGTCCCAGTCTTCATTACTCAGCCCCACGTCTGGGTAGGTCTGGCTTCGTGGCTTCGTGACTGGGGACAGGCTACCTCTCTGTTTCGGACCCCTCCACTCGTAAGTGTTGAAACTGTAGCCTGACGCCTGAAAGCCAGAGCCTGGAACAAAAACAAAGTGTCATCTTCTGTTTCTGAGAAAGATTCGGGAGATCTGTTCGGGAACTTGCCTTTTTCTGCGGTTCCCGTTAGTTTGTTTAAGGCAGCTGACCTTAGGGGTGCCTGGGTGGCTCAGTCGGTTAAGCGTCTGACTTCAGCTCAGGTCATGATCTCACGGTCTGTGGGTTCGAGCCCCGCGTCGGGCTCTGTGCTGGCAGCTCAGAGCCTGGAGCCTACTTCAGATTCTGTGTCTCCCTCTCTCTCTGACCCTCCCCCGTTCATGCTCTGTCTCTCTCTGTCTCAAAAATAAACATTAAAAAAAAAAATAAAAAAAAAGGCAGCTGACCTTACTGAATTTGGGATTCTGAAGGCCATCGAGACAATCCCCAGGTCTTATATTTGAAACACATTCGCACGTTACGTCAACTGATTCCAACAGCCCTGAGGTAAGACCCTCAGATCTAAGCAGGCGGGCCCACGGTGCTGGACCTGTTTTTATGAGGGCTCCTGCTCTGTTCTGTCTGGGCAGGAAATCGACTGGACCGGGGTGAGGTGCCCACCAGACCTGTATCCAACCCTCTCTAGAGCAAGTTCTATAAAGTGAGGTGCCTACATTTCCTGCCCAGGCAAACCTGTGATCACTTCCAGGGTGTGTGAGAGCTTCTTACCCAAGTCTGTCCTTTTACGATTGAAATTTGCCACCAGATGGGGGTTCCAGGCCCAAGGGGCGGCCGAGAGGCTGCTGGTTGCCGAGTGTGGATGGAGTTGGCTAGGTGGGGCCAGGACCCACTCATGTCAGGGATGACTTGGTCCGATGAGAAATGACTTGTTAAATGACCTCATTCATTCTCCAGAACCGTCTTTGAACGTAGGTACTTTTACTGTGTGCACTTTACATCTGAGGGTACTAAGGGCTTAGAACAGTGGCTCAAGTACCTAGGGGTATCTGCGAACTCTCCTGGGGGTTCCAGTCGTAACCTTAGCAGAATCAGTTCCGCATTTATTTTTTTTTAAGTTTATTTATTTTGAGACAGAGACAGACAGAGAGAGAAAGAGACAGAGAATCTAAAGTGGGCTCTATGCTGACAGCAGCGGGCCTGAATGCAGGGCTCGAACTCACAAACCGTTAAGCACGTCTTCCCCACACTGACCCTACTGAAAAGGACCAGAGATCTGAGATCTGTTGATTCTCCCTTCTCACGTCCACCGTCACAGTTGGTCTTCTGCCACTTTACCAATGAAAGACACACGTCTTATCCATCTCAAACCTTTGCAGGAGATTGGCCCTGGGCTGCAAAAACCCCCAGTCATTAAATCAAGGGATAATTTGGGAAAGCCTCGCTCCTGAGAGAAGGTCTCTCGGGAATAGTGCCTTATTTCAACCAGGCACGGACTCCTGGCAAGGCTTTCCCCTCTCTCTCATTCACCTGTCTCTCTGCGTCTCAGAGTTAGAATTCAAAACAGTTGTCGGTTGGGAGGTGGGCACATTATTATTTTATTTGAATTGCAAAATGAAGACTGACTTCGCTTCTGACAGGGAGTTAAGTCTGATTAGCTTGATAGGCGAGGCAGGGAGGAATAGCTTTGGCCGTTGGGTTATACAATGGAGCTCTTCCATAAATTTGAGCCAAATCCATGGCTCCACAGTTTGACAAAACTATATTTAAGGCATACTAACGGCAGACTGGAAGTTGTGGTCTTTGCAAGTATTTAAATTTGGGGAGAAAAAACATTAGACGACAACTTTAAATTGTGATGGGGTATGCGGTTTTTCAAAATTCTTTCGGGAGGTTTTAAAGAGGAGAGCAAGGGCTTGTTGGCAGCTCAGACTTTCGAGCTTGTGCTGTGATCATGATGCACGGCTTCACCCACCATTTCAGGTTGTGTGTGCTATGTGTGTGCATGCGTGTCTCTCTGTAGGTGTTTACATGTATATACTGGGTTGCAATGTAATACGTATTTCTGACTGCATTTAAAAACAGTTACTACAGTCAACAGGCTGAGGCCCCCATTCTCACATACAATGAAATGACGGGATCACATGACTGTCTGCATGCCATCCCTGCTCGTCTTAACTCACCGTCCCTCAACCTGCTGGAGCCTATAATGCCATCCTTACTAGGAGAGAGCAGGGGGAGCAGGATGTCCCAAAGGATAACGCTCTCATCAAAAGGATTTGATCTCAAGAACGCAGGGGAACGCCCAAGGCTGCAAGAACCTTCTATGAACCTTCTGCTTTAGGATATCAAGCATTAGGAGTCCACGGTGCAGAGCAAATATTTACAGTTCAATATCTCATTTTCTTCTTGGGTAACTGCAGAAATGTGGCTAGCCGTTTGGGAAGAAATTTTGTGTGATGGATGCACTACCTTCTGTCAAAAGTGGTGAATTAAGGGAACACGCATGAATCTCTTCTTGAAGGGCAGTGACTCTGTGCACCACTGCATTTCTCCTGGATCCCGGTGACAGGCTATCCATTTTCTCCTTCCCGACGAGATAAACCAACTCCCTAAACATGTGAAGTCTCACTTTTTGTGATACAAAAAGAACTAGGGGGAGCCTGCACCTCCCTGGCCTTAATTAGATGTAAACCTGTTAACAGGCAAATCCCAAGCCGGCTTCATGCTGTCAGCGCGGAGGCCTGACGTGGGGCTTGATCCCATGAACTGTGAGCTCATGACCCGAGCCGACCGACATCAAGAGTTGCACGCTTAACTGACTGAACCACCCAGACGCCCCAAATTCCAGCAGGTTTTAAACTGGACAGATTAACTTTCTGATTTTCCTTCCAAATGTTGTCTGTAAGTAGTTCTTGGTGACTTGGGCCAGCTGCAGGCAGGCCTTGAGCAGAGGTGCAGCATTGTTCCTTACTGGGGAAATGCCTCTTTTGAGAAGCATGCCTGTCTACACCAAGGATGCCTCGTCTTAATAAGCAGCATTAAAAGATTATTGCATTACAACAAAGCAGGGCAGGAAAAGGGGATAAAATTCAAGTATCTTTGGGTTAGGCATAGACTCAGAAGAACTGGGTCTGGACCGCACTGTGCTGGCACAGGGACTCAGAAAGAGATCTAGGTTCAAATCCCAGCTTCGCCACTTCCTTGTTCTGTAACCTTGGCCAACTCTTCTCAGGGTAAAATAGGGATAATGATATGCATGTGCCTCACCAGGTTGATAAGAGGGTTGAGAATAATACACACAGACTCTCATACATAATGAGGGTTTAATAAGTACAGATGCCCATTACTTTTACCACGTGCTAAGCCATTCAACTTCTCAAGATCTCTGAAACAGGGAGAGCAGGAGAGGAGGAAAGCTTCAGCACTACCGAGTGAACATTTGGTGCTTCTTCAGTGTTCGGTAACATGTGAGGAGCTGAAATGCAAAGATAACAGTACTAGGTTCCTATCCTCAAACACTGCACACTTTCACATTGTCTGGAACAGAGAGGAGGAGAAACAGGCATAGAAAGGGACAATTCCAACTGCATCTGAGGAGTGCTGTCCTTTTAGTCTGAACACACTGATGTGCAAGAACCAAGACCTGCTTGGGGGTCAGAATGTGGGTCACGAAAGGGGCAAAGGGAAGGTGCCCTCTAAGCTTAGAGCTAGAGGGTGAGGTGGCATTTCCTTGTCGAAGTGTTGGGCAAGACGGCGCAGGCCTCACAGGAGAGGCTGGTGAACGTGCAGTCGTGGTGAGCCCTGTCCTCATGTTCCATCAGCGGGTTTCTGAAGGAGGGAACAGTGTTCCAGAAACACTCTGGTCCCCCTTACCATCTGGGCTTATGCCTCCCCACAGGAAGAGCAATGAGTTACCTAACTGCCGAGTTCCGGAAGAAAACAGGGGGTTGTTGAGACCCTCGGTCTCTTCTTGGCTCCCTCTGGACTCATTCTCTCCCACTGCTGCTGTGCTGTAAGGCAAGCACAACTGGGTCCCACTGTTGGGGCTCAATGAGCTCCCAAGGGACAGCAAGGCCAAGACTGTGCAGTGAGCTGACTGTGGCAGGCTACCAGCCGCCTATCCAAACATCCATTCTTCTCTTTATCCTTTTACCAGAATACCAGTTTTGGGGGTGGGCATATTAGTGCTCAGGATAAGACTGTATTTCCTGGGTCTCCCTTGATGTTAAGTGTTGACTACGGAAACTATGTAAAACGCTCTGGCCGATGACATGTAAATAGAACTTCCAGAAAGGCTCTTTACAACACTCTCCTGCTGCCTGGAATGTAGAGGAAATAGCTGGCACCCTGGTAACCACCTTGGATCATGTGGTAAACTCAAAGACGGAAGCCAAGGGCTAAGCACAATAGAGAAGAAATATTTAAGAGTGTGGTTCCTTGACAACACTGTAGAAGTATATACCAGCTCTGAAATGCCTACTTAAAAAAAAATGATTTAAGCCACTGTAACGTTAGGTATTCAGTTCTATTCAGCTAAATCAAATCCAACAGTTTGCTTTGCTGGTCTGACTTCCCCCTCATTTATGTCCCAACATCTAGACTTGGGTTAGGGGTAGGGATATAACAATATTAAAAAAATTTTTTTTGGTGTTTATTCATTTTTGAGAGAGACATACAGAGCACGAGCAGGGGAGAGGCAAAGAGAGAGGGAGACACAGAATTCGAAGCAGGCTCCAGGCTCTGAGTTGTCAGCACAGAGCCCAATGCAGGGCTGGAACTCAGGAGCTGAGTTGTGAGATCATGACCTAAGCCAAAGTCAGATGGTCAACCGACTGAGCCACCCAGGCACCTGGGAAATAACAATCTTGATTCTCTGGCTGCATGTTCAACTCAGCTTTTCTAGCAAAACAAAACAAAACAAAATGCCTCCTCTCCAAAAACCCAAAAATAGTTAATTTTTAATCCATAGCTGACTCCATTTCTACTTTTTTTTTAGAGAGCGAGCAAGTGAGCATGCGAGCGGGGAAGGGGCAGGGAGAGAGAGACAGAAGATCCAAACGGGGCTCTGCACTGACAACAGTTGAGTCCAGTGAGGGACTCGAACTCATGAACTGTGAGATCATGACCTGAGCTGAGACTGAGCCACCCAAGTGCCCCCCCCCCCCATTTCTACTTCTCCACTGATTTAGAATGGATCAAGGCAGGGATTGATTAACGGATCAAAATACCTAGTGCTATAAAGTACTAAAGAGCAAAGCTTGCTTGGAGAAGAGTGAGAAAGAAGTTCAGGATGTATAGGGTTAAAGGTCCTGCAGGGAAAAGTCAGGAGATAGGTTGACGAGGCAGTTGTACCTACATTACAAAGAGCTCTGTGCTTTAAGCTAAGGACCTTCCATGTTATCCTATAACAACAGAAAACCACCAAGAGGGCTTTTGTTATTTTGTTTTTAAGGGAGGGGCAAGGTTAGATTTAGGTTTTTTTGTTTGTTTGTTTGTTTCTTAAGGATCATTGATGGTAATATACTCAAAGTAAGGAGCTGGTGAAGAGGTAAATAGTTCAGGCATGATGAAGGTTTTATAAGAAAAGGCAATGAATGGAGAGACAGGAGACATGCGAAGCAGGGAGGAAGTAGAAGATGCTGGTCCACGACGACACCGCGGGGCTACCTGCCTCCTCCAGGCTCTACTACAGCGGGAGAAAAATAACTCACTTGCTTAAACGCCGTCCTTTGTGTTTTCTCTCATATGTACGTGAACTCGATACCTAACGAATGCAGGTGGAGGATGGGAGCATAATTGAACATAGGGAATATCTGACGGAAATTGAGCTTAAATAAAGACAGGCTGGTTGCCACAGTCGAGAAGTTAGCAGCCCTGAGGAACATCCCTTTACAAGGGGAGTCAGACTTAAACGCCACAGGAGGAACGGAATCAGTGAGGCAGCCCAGGTGTGAGAAAAATCAACGGCCAGAAATACAATTAGACTTTGTTTTTATTGAATGATGGTGTGAGCACATAAAAGTAACAAGCAGGTATGATATTGGAAACTAGATTTTAAATTCAAAATTGATAAATCCATGGAAAGACAGATGTAATTTTTAAAAAATGCATTTCCTAAGTCATTACTCTTTTTATTTAGCATTGGAAACCTTTCTTTCTTTTTCCCTCTCTCTCCCTTCCTCCTTCCTTCTTTCCTTCCTTCCCATCTACGTTTCAGTATCTGGTCTTATCCTTGATGACATAACGCGAGGTATGTTATGGACTGACTTGTATTTGCACCTAAATTCGTATGTTGATGCCCTCGCCATCAATGGGACTGCATTTAAAGACCTGTAAAGAGGTAATTCGGATTAAGTGAAGTCAAAAGGTGAGGCCATAGTTTACTCTGATTGGAGTCCTTATAAGAGACTATTTAGACACACACAAGAGATACCAAGGATGAGCTCACACGTAAGAAAGGCCATGTGAAGATACGGTGAGGAGACAACCATTTGCAAGCGAGGAAAGAGACGGGGAGAAACCAAACCTGGCACCTTGATCTCGGATTTCTAGCCTCCTGAACACTGGAAAATGAATTTCTATTGTTTAAGCTCCCCAGTCGGTGGTATTTTGTTATAGCAGCCCAGGCAAACTGATACAAGGTATAAAATCCAGTCTAGGGGCACCTGGATGGCTCAGTCAGGTAAGCGTCTGGCCCTTGGTTTTGGCTCTTGCAGTCCGTGGGTTCGAGTCCCATGTCAGGTTCTGCGCTGACAGTGCGAGGCCTGCTTGGGAATCTCCCTCTCTCCTTCTCTCTCTGCCCCTCCTCTGCTTGTGTGCACGCACACACTCTCTCTCTCTCTCAAAATAAATAAACGTGAAAAAAATTCAGTCTAGATTCCTTTCACTGAGAGTAATGTTTAGTTTTATTCATTAGCGTAATGGAAAATAGGTCTGTACAAATGTTGGCAATCTTGGTATAATGATTTTTATTTTTAAGGTAACTACACTTCAGATACCTGTAAAATTCTGATACTCCAATATTGTACTATTTGGTTTTCAGTACCACAATACTGTGCAGATTAATATGTTACATTTATAGTTCTTAATTCACACTGAGTATTAATTTTAAAAAGCGAACTCAACAATGTTGGTTCATAGTCATAAAATTTGAAATCAGAGAATGGTTTTGAAATGCAGTCTTCAACTGTGCAATTTGGGGGCTGTAGCTCCTGCTGTTACTTTCATTTTTGGAAGCCAATTTTAGGATAGTCAAGTGAGCCAGATAATTCCCTGCCAAAATTTGTTTCATAAAAATCGAGTTTCGTTAAGAATGAGAAAATCAAATCATACATTTGTGTAACTACTTGTAATTGTTCTAGCCAAGAAATATTCAAGGTGTTTAGATGAGAATGTGGTCATTTTAAGACCACATTTTGCTCTTAAAATGGCAGAGCAAAATAGTTCTCTATCTTTTCCAGAAATCATCTCAAGACAAAAAGGGTTGACAAACAACATAAACTTCATCTTCAGCAAAACTAGAATCTCAAACCATAAATACATGAAAAAAGTTACCAAATTCCCTGAGTCAAACAGGGAGTGAGAAGCGGTATTAAGGAGCCATGAGGAGACACCTATGGCCAGCGATTTCAGAGAGGGCCCACGCTTCCAAAGCAGGGGCCATGGCATAAAGCAAAACAACAGTCCTTTGTTTGGAAGACCAGAATGGATTGCACATGCTGGTGGCAGGAAGTGCCCTGGACCCAGTCTGGCACCAGGGCAAGCCAGGGAGGCGGGCTGAAGGACCACACCTACAGATAGGCCACCACCTGCAGGAAGCAATCTATCAGGCGAGCAGGAAGGAATTCCGCACTGCTGGCAGCCTACGGTTGCCATCTCTGTGGGCTGGGGAAGAAGGCACTCATCACAGGTCACTGTGAACGGGGCGGGGGGGGGGGGGTCATTTTTCCTAGCCTGGAGCACAACTTGGGCTCTTCTTTGAAAGAGACCCTCTTTCAAACTTCCAACTTAGAAAGAAGTCATCTCATCCACAGATGAGCAATAATTAAAAAGGAACTGTCATAAGATGTATACCAAGTTAATATTTAAAAAAAAAAACAAACAAACAAGGGGGAGAAGAAACAGAAAAACAAAGCAATAGCAGATGAAGGATACTCATGAGTACAAGGCTGCCATGGAGCAAATGATACATATGACCAAATACATCATCACGATATTTAAAAGATGCACACTGAAACCACCACCTCTATAAAGCAAGAGGTCAAAGCACAGATAGAAGAACTCAAGGAAAATTGGGCAAGGCCACATGATAGAAGGAGATAAAACATGAGATTGTAGAGGTCAGAAGAGATATAGAAGAGAGAAAGAAAAGCCCTCCCAATGGGGAGAATACTGCTCAGTCTTCTGCCCTGGCTACTCTCTTTATGTACTATGTTGTGTTCCTTAACTATATTAAAGGGAGCTTGGGCTCTCTGACTATACTTGTTGGCGTCTCTCTCTTTTTTTAAGTTTTTATGTAAATTCCACTTAGTTAACCTACAGTGTACTCGTAGTTTCACGTGTATGACATAGTGATTCAACACTTTCATAATGTTGATGTCTCTTCTCAGTCATCGATATCTTTATGAAAAGTACAAGGAAGCATGGAAATAAACAAATCAGGTACCCAATTCTAGTCATGAACAGAAAACCTAAGAAGAATGGAGTAAAGTTAATCAAACTCAAAGCAAAAATGTATTTTAAAAAATAAGAACAGAACTAATAAATAAATGCAAGAGTCAGTTCTTCAGAAAACTACTAAATAAAAATAAATCATTACCAGCATGCTCATGGGAAAAAAGAATAAAAGCACAAATATACCAAATATGGGACAATATTGGGGAAATAATTATAGAAACCAAGAAAATAAAAAGAGTCAAACAAGAAATTCCTTAATTGTACACAAATACATTTAAAAACCTGTGTGAAACAGATTTTTTTTTTCTGAGAAAATACAAATGATACAAATGACCTCAAAATGGATCCACCAATCCCACATCTGGGTATATATCCAGAAGGAAATATAGTAGGTATCTTGAAGAGATAGAATATAATAACAGCATTATCCACAATAGTCAAGATACAGAAACAACCTAAGTGTCCACTGACAGATGAATGAATAAAGAAATGTAATGTATATACACAACAGAAAATTATTCACCCATAAAAATGAAGGAAATCCTATTTGCAACAATATGGGTGAATCTGGAGTATATTATGCTAAATAAAATAAGTGAGCGAGAAAACAAATACTACTAGCTCACTTATATGTAAAGCTTAAATTAAAAACAAAACAAAACAAAACGTCAAACTCATAGAAACAGACAGTAGAATGTGCTTGCCAGGGGCCAGGGAGTGGGAGAAATGGAGACATGATAAGTTCTGCAGATTTACAGAGTTTGATTAACTTCACACCATTTACAGTATGGTGACTACAGTTAAAAATACTGTATACTTGAAATATGCTAAGAAAATAGACCTTAAGCATTCTCACCACACACACACACACACACACACACACACACACAAATGGTAACAACGTAAGATGGTGGATGTGTCAATCAACTTGATGGTAATCATTTCATAATATGTTTGTACATCAAAATCATCACATTGTATACTTTAAATATATACAATTTTATTTGTCAATTATATCTCAATAAAGCTGAAAAAGATGAACTCAAAAGAAAGAAATATCTAAAGATTAGGGTAGGATAAGACAAAAACAAAGCTATCTGAGTTGAGAGTCAAGAATTACAGACAACAAAAGAGCTACGCCATCCAGGAGAATGACAGAGTCCAGGTACAAGCAATTTGTCAGTCCATCCTTTGCTAAATCCAAGGAAAGGGTTTTTTGAGTAAGAGGCATAAATAAGACAAGAGGGCCAAAGCATAAGATTTCGATAAGGCAGGAGGGTATGAACATAAGGGTCAAGAGAATGAGAAATAGAAGAAGCTGACCCAGAGGCAGACTAGAAAAAGTCTGCATCCTAGAGTTGCACAATAGAATTGAGAGTCATCCCATTGTAAGACTTCTTTAAAAAAATTTTTTTTAATGTTTATTTAAAAAAAATTTTTTTTCCAACGTTTATTTATTTTTGGGACAGAGAGAGACAGAGCATGAACGGGGGAGGGGCAGAGAGAGAGGGAGACACAGAATCGGAAACAGGCTCCAGGCTCTGAGCCATCAGCCCAGAGCCTGACGCGGGGCTCGAACTCCCGGACCGGGAGATCGTGACCTGGCTGAAGTCGGACGCTTAACCGACTGCGCCACCCAGGCGCCCTTTAATGTTTATTTTTGAGAGAGAGAGAGAGAGAGAGAGAGAGAGAAAGTGCAAGCAGGGAAAGGGCAGAGAGAGAGGGAGACACAGAATCCGAAGCAGGCTCCAGGTTCTGAGCTGTCAGCACAGAGCCCGACGCGGGGCTCAAACTCACAGACTGCGAGATCCCGACCTGAGCCGAAGCTGGACATTTAACCAACTAAGCCACCCAGGCGCCCCAAGACTTCTTTATTTATTTATTTATTTTTTATTTTTTTAAATTTTTTCAACGTTTATTTATTTTTGGGACAGAGAGAGACAGAGCATGAACGGGGGAGGGGCAGAGAGAGAGGGAGACACAGAATCGGAAACAGGCTCCAGGCTCCGAGCCATCAGCCCAGAGCCTGACGCGGGGCTCGAACTCACGGACCGGGAGATCGTGACCTGGCTGAAGTCGGACGCTTAACCGACTGCGCCACCCAGGCGCCCCGTCCCCAAGACTTCTTTAAACACACTCCTTTCCCCACAGCTTTGATGACTCCGTCCTACTTCTTCCTGTGTTAACTAATTAATACTTTGCACTGTAGGAGCTTGTTAATTGGCCCTTCAAGTACATTACCCCTTCCATGAGAATAGGGACCCCAACTCTCTGGCCCATCATGTGTATCCATGTATGCTGGCCTTTTAGTGTGCCAGCCATTACATATCTGTTGAATGAATGAAAGGAACAAGTTTGACACTTTGGAGAAGAAGCAGAGAACAGTAAGGAATGTGGCTGCAGAGACATTGGCCCCAAGGAGGAAGATGTGCATCATGGAGGTGTGACATCTTATTGGGAATGGGACAGCTATTGTGGACTGCAGGGTACAGTCAGAACGTGCAACGTCTTCCCGGGATATGGTAGAAGGTCTCCTGAGAGTCTGGAAGAGCACGTTGAAGATCATCTGTATCTCACAACACAGTATTTACCAGGGAAAAGGAAGTATGGTTCTATGCCTTACTTTTAAAAAAAGCCAACTGCACAAGCACAATCTGGAGAGACTGGGTTTAACCTAATAACACAAGGAAAAGGAAAAAAAACATACTTTGAGATCTTGGTAAACAATAAGCTCAAAATGAGTGACAGACAGGATCTGACCACCAAAATTCTTACGCTGAGGTTAAGATAGGCTGTGTTCACAGGCTCTAAAATTTTCAGTGATGAAGGTGACAGGCTTGAGTTGCTCTGGACTGTCAGGCTGTTGTATAACCTTCCTTTCTGAGAGACAGACTTCAAGAAGTATAAAGTTAAACTTGAACATACTCAGAAGAGAGGCCCTCAGGATGATAAAGACACTCAAAAGTAAGTTTTATGCGAGGAACAGTTAAGGACCTGGGGCGATTTTGCTTGGAGAAGGAAAGACTCCAAAGAGGCACGATAGCCGACTTTGAGTATCTGAAGGGCTGTTGAGTAGAAGACACTTCAGTCTAGTTCTGAATGACCTGGAGGGCACAACTGAGACCGACAGGCAGGGGCCACGGGCAGACACATTTCAGCTCCGTACGAGTGAGAACTTCAGACCATCAGAGCTCCCGGCGAGGATGTGGGAGAGCTGCCTCCTAAATTCTCCCCTCACGCTGAGGAACTTCATGTTCCTTATGAGAACTGAGATTAGAGTTTCACAAATATAAGGTGTTACTATGTTTTCATCATCTCTCTAACCTCATAAAGGTTTCTAACTTACTAACGTCAAATTTAATATTATTATGATCACAATTCTCCATCTAGGAATTCACATTTCCAAAAGCTTCATGAATAATAAGTGGTTCTTCATTTTTTATTACTTTGGGAAAGGCCCTATATTTAGTATGCTAATCACAGTCCTCATCCTATGGTATAAAGGGGCAGAGTACCTAAGTTCTTTCTCTTTTAATTTTTTTTAAGTTTTAAAATTTGTTTATTCATTTTAAGTAATCTCTACACCCAAAGTGGGGCTCGAACTCATGACCCCAAGATCAAGAGTCGCTCGGTCTGCTGACTGAGCCAGCCAGGTGGCCCTGAGAGTAGCTAAGTTCTTACACGTTACCTTATGGGTGGACATCATTAAAATCAAGAACATCCTTACAAACAATCTGTGTAACATGAAAGTCTCCACATTAACAAACAATAAAGAAGCAAGCACATTAATAAATAAACCTCAGAGTCTACGCTGAGAGAATTTGACTTCTGTCCTTTATCTGAGACCTCTGGTGACTCATCAACTCACAGGCAATGAGAAGAGCAGTTATTTGATGGGATAGCTAAGCCGTCACAAGCAATTATGACGTGGAAAAATTAATTGGCAGATACATAAAAGCTCCAATTCTATTTTGGGTCTTCAGAATATTTTCTCCACCAAACTCCAGTATCCTCTCTGACAAGTGACGACTTGAGAACTTTTGAAATATCATTCCTTTTCCTTGTCCTCTACTCTTCATGGGACTTGAGGGGAGAAAACTAGCAGAACCAGGAAGAGAGCACACTGGATACAGTCTCCTAAAAAGTAGCTAAATAAGTTACAAACCAACTCCCACACCCAAGTGAGTGTGGGACTCCAGACTCTTGGTTTATGTGTTTTATTCTCTGACCGAGTTAAATCAGAGCAGAAAAGGGATGTGAAGGCTGGAATTTATACAAGGCAAAAAAGAGAAGGTGAAGTTTTAGCTTTAGTGTTTGTTTGGAATAGATACACCAAAAATTTATTTAATTCCCTGTCCGTTGACATTTTTGTTTCACTAATATTTACACATTGTACACAGTGCCTAAAACAATGTCTTTGTATCTCTGACTCTGGTAAAATTATTTCCTTAGGACAGAGTCCCGGAAATGAAATTGCAAGGTCTAAGAGATTAGGAGCATTTGTGAGGCCTTCCGCCGTGGTCTTTTAAGTGTATCTGTTGTATCTTGCTTTCAAACCAACTCCTCTGTGTGGCCAGTGTCCCACCTACAGCTTTCAGCACATGTGAAGATGGCCAGGACACCCCAGTCCCCGCTGGTGGCCAGTCTGTCCCCCTTTAGGTAGTTGAGCAGATGTGGCTTAACCTGCAATTCAAATATTCTCTAGGCACCACAGGGGCAATCTGGAACATCCTTTCCTCGAGGGGCATTTTCACCAGAGATCCAGATGGGGGCAATCACGTCTCAATCCCATGTGGGAGAAATACAAAGAATTTTTGACACATTTCTCTTTTGATGCTGTGTATCATTCGAAGGAAAGAGTCGAAGGGAAGAGACAAGAAGCTTTTAGTTTAGAGTCCGCATTCAGCCTAACACTTTTTGTACGTTCACATTGTCAGTGAGGTTTAACTTTTAATGGAGGTTACCCTTCTTCACATGAGGATGATGCTTGTGGAGAAAAATCTGCTCTCTACTTTCATATATCGTGGCTACAGCTCTCTAATAGCGAGTGTTTGGGAAACCTGGATAAGTTTCTATTAAAAGTCAGGGGGAGGCAGGAATAAATGGGGTCACAAGTCACTGACTCATCTCTTGAAGCACACACCTTCAGCACTCCCAATCCATCTTTGTGGAAAGCCTGCTTAAAAAGTAAGAATGGGGCCTGTCTTCAGTGAACCGCTTTATTGTATGGGTTGCTTCATATTAATCTACGTATGAAGGGCAAGTTCTGGATTGAACAGTTAGACATCAGTAGATCTGGCGAGGGCCTCGCAAGTGTTTGATAAATGCTCATGACTTACGGGTGTTAAGGAGAAAATGCCAGGCCGCCATATTCAGTGTGTTCAATCTGGTTATGCTGAAGTAGACGCAAGTAAAATAAACAAAGGTGTTTCTTTTCAGAAAGCAGAGGGTGGCTCTTTGAGGCACACGGGCTTCAACAGTCAGTCCCCTGCTCCCTGAGGCTAGGACATACCTTGATTCCCATAGCCGCTATCTATTCCAGAGCCGTCCCACGAGTCTACCGCACTGTCCACACTGGGCACGGTGGAGGGGTACGTGTCAGTGAGCTTGCCTGGCTTCTGTGCCAGAGAGGGGTCCTCCTCCACATCTCCCAGGTCACTCAGGTGGCTAGAGATGGGGAATTTCTTGGGACTTGATGCTGCCTGGGCTTTAAAGACAGAGAAGGAGTTTGAAGTCTAAGCGTCCATTTAAATAAAAAGATATTGACATACTCCCTCAGGAGAGTCATTTCCTTAGAAACACACACACGCAGGCAAAGAAATGCACTGAAAACCCTTCACTGTGGCTCTCGACCCACTCACCATCTGTCTGTTTCTTAATCTTCAAGGTGACGGTCTCTCCGGCCATCTGTAGCAAATGGATGGCCTCACTCAGAGGCTTCCCTTTCAAGCTGCTGCTGTTGATGGCCAGGATTCGGTCTCCTATGTGGATTGCGCCGGTTCTGAAACACCACATGGTAATAGGAAAGGTAGAAATAATCCCTGTGTGCAGCTGAATATCAATTCCCCACCATACTTTATATATTCATAGTAATAAAGATTTGGCAAGGGTCTCTAGAAGCCACTTCTAGCTTTCTCCTGGGCAATGGTACAAGATAACTGCATCTGCTGGGAATCACTTTTTAGTTTCAAATAAAATCAGAAAAACTGTTTTAATTAGCATTTCGAACGGACTTGTGTGCTTTTTACGTTCCAAAAAAACGCTGGGTCATTTGGTAACCTCTTAAAGATCCCGAGGAAAGAAACAATGTTGGACAATAAACGCAGCGATGTTTAGTATGGGGCATGCCTTCTTTTGACAGATTTGAAAGACTGAACACAATCACTCCCGCAGCTCACCGGGAGTGAGGCTCAGAGAGGTGGGGACCTACACCAGACCCTGGTGCGTCGGGGTCCCTCTGTTGGTAATTCCAAGGATAGAAAAGGCTCCATTCAGGAATCAATTAATGTTACATTGTAATCCAAACTTCCCAGTTGTGTGGCCCGGGTACCTTCATTTAAGCTCTCTGGGTGTCAGTTTCCTCACGTCTCAGGGGGCATAATGGGGATAATCATCTCTCAGGGGAGCCCTGAGGATTAAACGGGGAATCTCATGTAAAGGGCTCAGCCTGCTCTTGAAAGATGGATAAAGAAAATTTATTGATCGATGAACTAATAAACCTTTGGCCTTTTCTCTTCTCTTTCCGTCCTCACCCAGTTCTGAGCAGGCAGGTTGGAATTCATAATTCTGATGTTCACCATATCCATCTTTGGAAGCACTGGGTGGGGAAGGAGGAGGGTCATAAGCTTTCAAGCTCAGGGATGGTATAAACACTCAGTCTCTCCAAGCGCTAGCCTCTTATTGTACTGGCTCACTGTAAGCACGCTGAGGGAAGGAAGTGGCCCAGCTCACAGGCTGCTTGAGGCTGAGCGTTCTGACCACAGCTTGCTTCTGGGGCACTGGGCAGCAGCAACTGGGGTAACAGAGGTGACATGCGGTCACACAGGTTATGAGAGCACGCTTAACGAGTCGACCGATGCATCTACTCTCAAGGAAATTTTTTCTTAGGGGGAAAAAAAAAGATCACTTAATTCATTCATAAAGGATCTCCAGTTTATGAAAGATCTGTGTTGTAAACCATAGAACACTTGACCGGTAGGTGGCTGAATCAGATCAATATTAATCTTTTCTTGTTGTCTCCCTAACAGAGATATGTGAGACTGTCTCTCTAGCAGGGGAAGCCAGGAAAAGAGAATATCTGAAGAATACCACAGCGTCGGCATCTCTGTTAATATCGGACTGTGACATTCCTACAGGGTGAACCTTTCTGAGCTGTCTCAGTGCCCACATCTCCCAGATGAAGATGTTGGGGGAGCTGACTTCCAAGGTGCCTGGAAGCTCCAAAATTCTGCAGTGCTGCATCTCTACTCTGCAAACCATTATTCGTGTCGGCATGAATGACGTGTGTGCTTCCCTGAGCAAGCCTACCAGAGGAAAGATCTGGTTATGGGGTTTGGAAGATGCACCATATCACGTCTCAGAAAGAAAAGCAATTTAGCGGGGGTTGGGTGTGTGTGTGCATCATTGCCAACGCAGCAGATGGATCTTCTAAGTTATAAGACATTATGAAGATGGGTCACTACACTTTGTTTCCCCAAATCTTTGAAGACAAAGCCTGTGTCATCCTCTCTGGAAAACACAGCGGCCAAACCCAGTACCTGTCAGGTAACAGAGCCTCAGTAAATGTTTGCAGAATTGAACTGGACAAGCCTTTTAACCTCCCTGAACTTCAGTCTCCTCTCAAAATGGACACAATATAAACCCACCTCCAGTCGACTGTGGTCAAGTGTACACATTTCCGGAGAGTAATATCAAGGCTAAGCCCATGATATCTGTTACTGCCTGTAAGATGCCCCTCAAAGTCAAGTCGGAGCTCTGCCTGAGAGTTCTCAAGCTCTAAAATCAATTCTTTGTGCGGATCTGAAAAAGTCAACAGGTAACCAAGCAGGAGAGGGGAGCATACTTCTATGCGGCTGTGAGGACAGCAACCCATCTCAGACACAGGTAATTGTAGCATTTTCTTGAAGTTTTACCTTTCAGCTAATCCCCCTTTAGTGAGGCTTGAAATGATTATAGGATCAAACGGCTCTTCAGTTCCTGAAATTGTGATGCCAAGGGGCCCCCCATAGCGCTTAAGCTCCACAGTGTAAATAATTGCTCCGGAACTTTCTTGCTCATCTGCAATAAACGCCAAGGAGTCATAATTGGTTTCTTTGGAAAAGGCGAAGCAAGAAGACACATATATTCATGCACAAAATAAGAAACTCGAAACGTCATCGTGAAAACATTATGTCTCAGGAAATCATTATTTGGGGAAGTAGAATCTCCTTAGGATATATCACATTCTAATACAGGGATGTGGTTACCTTAGTGTCCGGGAAGGGGTTCACTGCCTAATGACCTGTGTTTGAAATCAGTGAGTGAGCCACCGAGCTGGCACCGCAGGCCCTTTGGACGGTGTCCATACCCAATACAGGGCTTGCCCAGCACTTGTGTGCCACAAATACCTGAGGCATGAGCGAAGGGCTGAGGAGGAACTGAAGCAGGAGAGAGAGAGTCATGCAGTGACAGAGACCCGGCCAGGCCACTCCTATTTCCAGGCCTTTCCAAGCAAGCTAACTTCCAATATGAGAACATTTTACTCAGGGGTGGAGCAAACGTTAGCATATACATGGCCAAGCGGGGCTCGGACGAGGTGCCTTAGAAATCTAAAATCCCTTACACGCCATTCCACCGATTGTATCTTGAAACGTCAATCCTACGGATAAATTCACAGGTATTTAAAGTCGTGGTTTGAATGGTTCTCTCTCCTCTGTTCTAGAGATTAAGAGCCATGCAAATCACGTTTCGGGAGCATATCCCAGGCTGCCACGGTCATGAACTAACTTTCACTATTTAACATTAGTATGAAGGAAATCCTCTGTCAATGCGGTCTTCCCACAGCACTGGCCTGCAAGATGTCACGGGACACCTTTAACATTGTTGGGGGTTTTCAGTGCGTCAGGGTTACAAATATGCAGTCTCAGATTTCAAAGTGTTTTTCTTTGCTTGTGACATGCTTCAAGTCCTTGGGCATTTCTCATTCTTCTCCTTGTGCCCCGGAGCCGCCAATGGCTAAGGAGCTGTTTCATTTCTGTGCCCAAGGATACAGTGAAATGGTCCCGGAGCTACTTTAACACAGTCAGTTTTACAGTCAGACTGTATCCTAGTTAAGCATTACCACAGTCACGTTTCTGCAAGGAGCAGCTGTTCATTTATGACATGAAACCCTGAAATAAGGAGGAAAAGAAGAGCCTGAATGAACGATTCAATTATCTGTGTGTACAGTGAACAATTACAATGAGCATAAAATGAAAGGTCTGTAGAGTAGCGTAGGAAGTGATATGTTCTCTCCTGCCAGCGTTTACTTCATTCTTGCCATAGACTGCGACTTCTGGAATGTACCCATCCCCCCCACTTCCTCAGTACTCTACTCCTAATAAGCTCCATGCACAGAGAATTCAAGACCGTCTACCACACACGGCAATGCTTAAATCAACCTCTTACGATATAAAAATATCCAATATTACACTCAAATCTGTACTGGCAGACAAGAAGCCTCCACATCCAGTGTCAAGAGCTTTAGTTTGACGGCTCACAAACTACTTACAGGCTTCTACCCAAGTGGCCACCAAGGTGGTGATCATGTGCTAGGGAGCTGCTGAAGGAAGCAGGAGGATACAGTACCGTGTGGAGGCAGAGGTCAAAAGTCTAAATTTTCGACACTATGATACGTCATCATCCTCCAGAGCTGGCTTTGACATAAAGGAATAGGGTATTATTGGATAGATTACATGTACTTCGTAGACTGTGCTACCAACTATATTCTGGATAGAATTCTAGGTGAGTCATTTGATTAGTAGACCTTGGCATTATTAAATAGTAGTCACCCCCGGGGCACTCACTCTACTGGTCATTCAGTGCGGGTGTTTATGCCAGTGGAAAGACCCTGACCCTTATTGTTCTGCCTTATAGGGCAAGCAGGAACACTGCTTTGTCAATGGACACCAAATAGTCTGGACTTGGCCACCGGTGCTTAATGGGAGTTGTGGGAAATGACAGCTGTCCAGTAGCGGAACCCAGCAACCTGTGGGAAGTTTCAGTTAAAACTTCAGCCCAGATGAAAATAACCACTGGTCTATAGGAAGCTGGGCTTGGGTGCAGTCCCACTAGCTGGGAAAAGGTGGAAAAGCTGGTTCTATTTCACTTCTTCTTTAGGAGATCCAGAGTGAGTGCCCTGGGTGGTTTTTGTTGTTGTTGTTTTTGTTTTTTTTGTTTTTTGTTTTTTGTTTTTGACAGTTTTGCAACTTGCATCACAAAGATGACAAAATAACACCAGAATAGAGTGAATGGGTTTAAGACAGGCCACTTTATGTAGGGACATTTTTAACGTAGGCAGCTGAGGCCTCACAATAACAAGCCGTCAATTCTTAAGGCACTCGATGAGTTTAAATTGTGATGGGGATGCCAATTAAAAAAACGGCAGTATTTTAGTGAGGAAGGACACACTCCTGTTATCTGTCACGTTGGGATGGAAACAGGAAGAAGTGAGGCTATGTTAGATTACGACAGAAATAGAAGCTTATTTCTGAATTCTTCATTAAGTAAATTGTCAGGAACAAAGACCAGAAAGGGAATATTTAAGAGACATTTCAACCAAAAACAATGAGTAGGTTTTTTTTGTACCAAATTAAAACCAACTGTTTTTTTTTGATTAAAAAAAATTTTTGTAAATGTTTATTTTTGAGACAGAGAGAGGACAGAGCATGAACGGGGGAGGGTCAGAGAGAGAGGGAGACACAGAATCCGAAGCAGGCTCCAGGCTCCGAGCTGCCAGCACAGAGCCCGACGCGGGGCTCGAACTCACGGACCGTGAGATCACGACCTGAGCCGAAGTCGGATGCTTAACCGACCGAGCCACCCAGGCGCCCCTGTTTTTTTTTTTTTTTAAATCAATCTATCAGTTTATCTATCTATCTCTACCTACATAACTAATGATACACACACACACACACACGTAAATCAAGGAAATGGCACACTGAATGAATATTGGATGATATTAGGAATTATTGCTAATATTTTAAACTGTGATGATATGGAGCTACATCTTTTAGAAATCCTTTGAAAGAACATCATTTATAGGTACATTAAGAGTATTTATAAGGTGGGGTTATAGGTGTCTAGAATTTGTTCAATGTAATTCAGTGTGTGGGTGGAGCGGGGAGATTAGGATCAGAGTGGAGCTGTATAGCAAGATTGATCCTAAGTTAACAGTTGTTGATGCTTGGTGGTGTTGGATGGTCCATGATGCTTGGTGGTGTTGGATGGTCCATGATGCTTGGTGGTGTTGGATGGTCCATGATGCTTGGTGGTGTTGGATGGTCCATGATGCTTGGTGGTGTTGGATGGTCCATGATGCTTGGTGGTGTTGGATGGTCCATGCCACCATTCTTCTCCATTTAAAAAATACATTTGAAGTTGTCGTAATAAAATTGGTTTTTTTTTATTATTTATTTATTTAAAAATATTTTTATGTTTATTTTTCAGAGTGAGAGAGACAGAGCAGGAGCAGGGGAGGGGCAGAGAGAGAGGGAGACACAGAATCCGAAGCAGGCTCCAGGCTCCGAGCGGTCAGCACAGAGCCGGATGCGGGGCTCGAACTCACGAACCGCGAGATCATGACCTGAGCCTAAGTCGGATGCTTAACCGACTGAGCCACCCAGGCGCCCGAAAACTGTAAAAATATCGGGACATCTGGGTGGCTCAGTTGGAGGAGCATGCGACTCTTGATCTCAGAGTCCCGAGTTCCAGTCCTACCTCAGGTGTAGAGGTTACTTAAACAAACTTAAAAAAAAAAAGATAGAAATTTCCTTAGAAAACACTCATGGATGCCTTGAGTAAACGATTATTTAATTAGTCTGGCTTCCTTACTTTCACAGACGGTGGTGGCTGCACACACACTGTCTCATCCAGACCCTTATGAGCCATCTGTCCACCAGGCGACGTTCCCAGAACTTCCCACCGACACTCGCTCTAGAAGAGGCCCCCACCTCAGCTCTGCCCTGTTTTTTCACAGTTTCTTCCTAAATTGTTTTCCTGGTTGGGCTCCTGCCTTTGCCCCTCCCCCACATCTATTTTCACCAGTGCTGCCAATAGACAATTCCTCCTCTTTTCTTCCCAGAATATTTTTAAGGCATAAATCTGAATATGTTACTGTCTTACTTGAAGCTTTCCTGTAGTTCCTCAGTTCTTTTGAGAATAAAATACAACCACTTTGTATGAGCTGAGCTGGAGCCTCTGAGTCCCCAGAGGGTCATGCCCCCTCTCCCACCACAGTCCCATCTCCTAACTTCTCTCCTCACTGAACCAGCTGTAGCTCCTTAAAGCGTAGTTAGAAAAGTGCTTTTCTAACATCTTCAACCTGGCATGTGTTACTCCCTACGCACAAACGCCTTTCTTTCTCCGGAGAATTTCTACCCTTTCTTTGAGACTTGGCTCGGGGTCTCATCTTTCAGGAAGCCTTCCTGGTTACCGGGCCAGGGCCAGCAGCTTTTCCAGGGGATCCCATAGCTCCTGTGTATTCTACCAGTGTTCTCAACTCCTCTTCATTCTTGTTCCCCTCCTCAAGGAGAAACATTCAATTCAATTTAAATTCTCTGTAACAAGAGAAATTAAATCTGAAGAATGGATTCAGTCAGGTAAGGTTAGGCTTTGAAGGGCCACAAACCATTCTAATATAACGTCTAAGATTCTTTGCTCCCTGAGAACCAATATTTGCCCCCATCAAGAATGCATGCATGTTCTAGTATATACTTTTCACTCTATGTTTGAATGATTTCTCTACTTGTCTCCGCCATTCGAATAGGATCACCTTGAAAATAGACATGTTGTCTTCATGTCCCCAGAACGATGTCTGGCACCCCGGGGACTTTGGTAAACGGCTGGACAAATGAGCGAGAGGATAAGTGGATGTTGTTAGCCTGAGTCACAGTTCCGAGGGACGCAGTCTCTCAGAGAACCTCGTGAGTCACTGTCCCGGCGACTCTGAGGTCTAGTTTTCTTCCGCAAGGTGATGTAAACCCAACTATGGCTCACTCAAAGAGTGACAGTAAGACCCGGGCTGCCACCGTGGGGACCAGCAAACCTAGAGCATCCTCCCTCCACAGCGCTGAGAGTGTCTGAGTCAGCTTCAGGCTACACTTCCCACTCCATCTGTCTTCTCGGGCTTTCGCCCGACTGGCAGTTGTAAGGTCCTACAGCTTAGGAGGGTGATAACCGCCATTCATGCTCAGGCCATTTTGGAGGTAGGAAGCATTCCAAGACCCTCTCTCCTTGAGGCTGCTCCAGCTTAGAAAGGAGCAACGGGAGTGTTTAGCCAGAACAAAAACTTTCTGAGAAGACAAAAATGCAGGATCGCCAGTAAGTTTCAAAGTGAGCCCAAACAGATGTTAATGATATTATAAGAAGCTTTTATATCGCAACAGAAGGTTTACGACTATTAGCGAAAGACATGAAAGGGGGCCGGCCTACTTGTTTGTTCTGCTCGGCTCTAGTTAAGAAAATTAATGGGACCACAGAACAGATGCAAAATTGCAGCGTTACTTATCTACAATGTTATTTTCGGGCGTCTTGAGTGTTGACTATTTAACCAAATGAACACTATCCGGCTTGAATCCATAATGGCAGCTGCTTCTGTGACCACACGGGGGGCCTGGATTTGGGAGAGAGCCCTTGGAATGC
Organism: Prionailurus bengalensis; assembly: GCF_016509475.1. Taxonomy (NCBI): domain Eukaryota; kingdom Metazoa; phylum Chordata; class Mammalia; order Carnivora; family Felidae; genus Prionailurus; species Prionailurus bengalensis. Next base: position 91,415,938 of record NC_057358.1, read on the forward strand.
ATAAACGTACAGGTCAATCAAAGTTCACTTCAACTAAAAGCGACAGAATTCATTTCACGGAGTATGGCTATGTTTCTTGGAGGACAGGACTGAGAAAATAAGCCATTTAGAACAACACCCCTCACAGCTTCCTACTCTTGTGTGGTCATTATATCTGGCCACTAAATAGTGTACCAACGGAGCTCCAAGGAGTTGCTCAGTGTCAGAGAGGAGAATTTGAATTTCTTTTATGATAATTATATATGTATATATAATATATACATATACATATACATATATACATACATACACATCTCCACATTACGCTTTGTGACTGTGCTTCTCAAAGTGTAGTCTGAGGACTAGGAACTTCAGCATTATCTAAGAACTTGTTGTAAATACACATTCTCTTCACCTCAGACATATAGGAATCCCCAAGTCTGGGGGAGGAACCCAGTCATCTGTGTTTTTTAAAAAAAATTTTTTTTTCAACGTTTTTATTTTATTTTTGGGACAGAGAGAGACAGAGCATGAACGGGGGAGGGGCAGAGAGAGAGGGAGACACAGAATTGGAAACAGGCTCCAGGCTCTGAGCCATCAGCCCAGAGCCTGACGCGGGGCTCGAACTCACGGACCGCGAGATCGTGACCTGGCTGAAGTCGGACGCTTAACTGACTGCGCCACCCAGGCGCCCCCAGTCATCTGTGTTTTAACAAGACTTCTAGGTGATTCTGACTAGAGTTTGAGAACCATTACTATGAGGGGCGCCTGGGTGGCTTAGTCAGTTGAGCATCACACTTTGGCTCAGGTCATGAATTCAAGCCCCACATTGCACTCTCTGATGTAAGCCTGTCAGCGAAGAGCCCACTTTGGATCCTCTGTCCCCTCTACTTCTCTCCTGCTTGCACTCTCCCCCAAATAAATAAATATTTAAAAAAATAAAACCATTACTCTGAGATCAAGCATGAAAAAAGGGAAGATACCCCTCCCCCTGCCCCCCTTTTTAAAAATCTATTATAGGTTCTTTCTTGAAGCCAGTCTTTTGCCAAAACCACCCCTTAACCACCGCTCCTAGCGCGGCAAGGATCATTCTTGCTTGCTTGTAATGGGGACTTTCTGCTACTTCAGTCTAGATTTGAAGGGGAGAAAAGCTAGGGGAAATTACTGAAAAAAAAAAAAAGAAAGCTCAAATCTTTGAAGGGCAGATTTCACTGGTACTAAAGCTATCTGTGCACAAGGCTCTGTTTGGAAAGGCATACAGGTAATTTGCTTTTGATGGGACAAATTGTAGCCTGGAAATGTTTCTCTATATAAATTAGAGCCCATGGAGGTAAAATATTGCATTTATGGTCTCTAAAAACATGCTCTATATTATAAGAGAGGTCTCTTGATCTGCAGATCAAGAGAGAAATCGCTAACAGCTATATATTTGATTGGCACAAAGGCAGTAATACAGAGCACACAGGCCCTTAGGAATTATTTGACACACATTTGCAAGTCTCCACCTATTTCTTCCTTCAAGTCCCCAAATTCTCAACTGTTTTGCTTCAGGGCTGCTTCTCGGCTAGCCACTCTCCCTCTCTTCATTTACATTGGATCTAGACACAATCAAAAAAAGACAATAGATTTTATTTCAAGAGGGTTATTTGCATCTTTGGGGACCTAAGGATTGGGTAACAGCCCTTGTTTTGGAGCCTTGGACCCAGGCAAGAGCCATCTGGCTCTACTTGGCTTATCCTCCTGTGGTAATGAAAGATGACAAACACAAAACTCCTGAAGGCAGGATGGTCACTGAACATCGCGGGGAGGGAGGGAGGCAAATCCCTACAATTCCAAGGGTTCCAAAAGATTTGGACATTGTAAAACAGAGCTAAGATTAACGTAAAAGCATCCTAATACTGGCAGCTGGTAGTTAGGATTCATTGAGCCCTAGTAGGCACCACACATCACTGCTGCACGCTTACATGTATCACCTCCTTGGATGCTTGAAAACAGCCATGTGAAATAGGCATTAAATGGACATGTACAGATGAAGAAACGGATGCTCAGAGCATTTAATTTTCCCGTTTCCCAGCTTGTCAGTTGTGAAGCCAGCCTAGAGCTCTTAGTCATTTCACTCTCTTGCTCCCCGAGGCTGGACTAGAAACAAGAGTTGATTCAGACCCTTGAGTGTGCCCCATTCTTCACTAAACAATGGCAACCGGGTCATCACTGACCAAATACTATGGCCTCACTCCCCTGCTTTAAGTCTTTTAATGGCTCCCATTGGCTTCTGGAGTAAGGTTTGAATTTCTTAACATGGGTTAGGACTGTAATGGTCTGGCTTCAGTATATCTTTCTACTTGCCAACTACCGAGTCCTTACACATAATTTGTGCACCGGCTACATCTGTTACTAGGATGTGTCATGCTTTCTGATCTCCTGCTTTGGCTCACTGTCTTCTGGTTAATTCTAACAACACCTCCCAAACCCTTTCAAGACCAAAGTGGTTAGAAATCCTTGAGCTCCCCAGGCTCAAATGGATGCCTCCACATTCTTCTCTTAACATTTTGTGCTTACACCTAGCCCATTCATCATACTATCAATTATTTTCTTCTGTGTCTCATATAAGGTGGTGACTGATTTGGGGACAGGGATTGTGTCTTTTTTTTTTTTTTAATGTTTTACTTATTTTTGAGACTGAGAGAGACAGGGCATGAGCAGGGGAGGGGCAGAGAGAGAGGGAGAATCCGAAGCAGGCTCCAGGCTCCCAGACGTCAGCACAGAGCCCGACGTGGGGCTCGAACCCATGAACTGTGAGATCATGACCTGAGCCGAAGTGGGACACCCAGCCAACTGAGCCACCTAGGCGCCCTGATTGTGTCTTTTTTAATCTAAGAACTGGCTGACCCTAACACCTCATACACATCAAATACATGCCGATGGCATGATTGAATGGAAAACAAAGACTTTAACAATTTTGAGAGTTCTACCATCTCCTTGGGTAAGGTACAAGGCAGAGCAATAAAATTAGTGTAACGGGAAGACGTGCCCACATTTTGAAGCCACAGCTATTAAACCCAACTGCAGTATTGCTAGCTTAGGAAAAGAAGTTCTATCACGTATGGTTATAAACTTTCTGCAATTGATGACAGCAGCAAGGATTGAGGGGGCAGGGTCAAGGAAAGCACTGGAAGACTCCCAGAGTACAGAAAGTCCAACATGAATATGAACAACATTTTAGGGAGTGGAGAATATATGCTGAATATTGCCATTTTAAAACACTGAGACCGAGGATGGTAATAATTCACATCACCAGTTTAATTTCAGATTAAGCACAGCGTCAAACTTTCCAAATCAGTGACTTGTTATGATTAATGCTTACTTCCCATTCATTTAAATCTTGCTGAATGATAAGAACAAAGGTGGAGAAAGGCATTTTAGGAAGCAGTAGCCATAAAAATAGTCCCCATGTATTGAACACCAACCGTGCCAGTAAATATTTCTATTACTAAGTGACAACTGCCCCGTAAGGCGAGTATTGCTGTCTGTACATTACTGAAAATATAGCGGAATCTCAGATTGGTTCAGTAGCTTGCCCAAACTCACATAGCTCAAATGTGGTGGAACTGGACTTTAAACTCAGGCCTGATCTTAAAGCATTGCGCTCTTTAGGACCACATAGTCTGCCTTGAACTAACTCATTTTGAATCATTTCCTCCCCCACTCCTTGCTCTGTTCTGAATAAGAGTAGTCAGCTACTCAAGTTATACAGTACTTTACATCCTCATGTTGGAAGAGGATATAGAAACACTTAAATTCTTCCAAATCAATGATCAGATGGTAATTTTCAAATAGTGGTCTGTTATAAAAACATGTCTGAATGAGTATATATTTTCATATGCCAATTCGAGAAAATCTGGTTTGGGTAAATATGTCTCTCACATCTATACTTACAGTCTTATTTTGGGTAGGTGCACAGTTTTCAACGGAAGGATTTAGAATTTTAAAAATAGGACCTCCTTGGTGCACCTGGGTGGCTCAGTCAGTTAAGCATCTGACTTCAGCTCAAGAATTGATCCCGCAGTTCACGAGTTAGAGCCCCACGTCGGGCTCTGTGCTGACAGCTCAGAGCCCGGAGGGAGCCTGCTTCGGATTCTGCGCCTCCCTCTCTCTATGTCCCTGCCCCGCTTGTTCTCTCTCTCTCTCTCTCTCTCTCTCTCTCTCTCTCAATCTCTCTCAAAAATAAATTTAAACAATTAAAAAATAAAATAAAATAAAAATACAGCCTCCTAAAAAAATAAAAAAAAAACTTAATAAGCATGATAATTACCATAATACTAGGCATAGGGATTGTAGGGTGAAAGGGGAAAGGCGGGAAAGATGAACTGAAGGAAAGAAGCAATTGAAAGTAAGACCTGACTCTCCAAGTGCTCAGTTATTGTTTCTGGAACTCCTCCTGCCTGACATGTCTGCACAGCCTGGTGTTGAAACTGGGAACACCGCCAACTGTGAGCACTATACATATTCATCTCTGGCTTGGGTTTTTCACTCTGCAAGGAAGGTGGCTGAGATCTGCTTAGCTTGGCAAATCAGACAAAATGGGTTTCTCCACAGAGTGTTGCCTCTTCACTAGGACACAGCCCAGACTGATGCTTGAGGCTTTATCCTTTTTGGAAATAAATCCCCCAAAGAAAGTGCAACTGAAGCATGCTTGTAAAGAGAAGAATGCAAACGTTGGTACAGAAAATCGGTTGCTTGAGAAATAATGAGTGGAAAATTTTAAATGTTGGTTATAAAATATATTTGAATGCAATCATCCTTACCAGCTCTGCTGATGGATGCACCTACCAGACCACAAACTCTAGATCTAGATGGCTTAATTATAGAAGATTCTAGAGCACTGACAATAACTCGTCTTTGGTTGGAACGAAGCTCTCTTAACCACTCTCTCTGTAACCATTACTAGATTAACTGATTCTCCATCCTCTTTGTAAAATGTACCTTTCTTTTTTTTTTTGAATTTTTTGAATGTTTATTTATTTTTTGAGGGAGAGAGAGAGAGAGAGAGACAGAGACAGAGACAGAGCATGAGTGGCAGAAGGGCAGAGAGAGAGGGAGACACAGAATCCAAAGCAGGCTCCAGGCTCTGAGCTGTCAGCACAGAGCCTGACATGGGGCTCGAACTCACAGACTGCGAGATCATGACCTGAGCTGAAGTTGGAGGCTTAAGACTGAGCCACCCAGGCGCCCCTAAAATGTACCTTACAATGCCATCGAATGCTCTAATGTAATAGGTCTCTCTCTCTAGTACCTCTGTGAACCTCTGTTCCTGCTAACAATTGTGTTGTAAGCTTAAAAATTTAGTCAATTTTGTTTATTCCCAAGCTTGCTGATGTTAGTTTTACTAGTTTTTGTAACTATGTAATCTGATGACTCTCACATAACCTATGAAACATGAGTACAGTGGTTCTATGAAAACAAAATCAAGTTCTTTGGAAAGATTCAATAAGGGAGGTCGTTAGGCAAAAATCTACTGTTAATTCTGTAGAAGAAAAACTTGAAAATATTGGGCAAGTAAAAAATCTAAATGGAGTAAACATTCAGATTAAATTCTTTAAATTTTCACTATATTAAAACAAAAACAAAACTGGAGATCATGAGCTGTATATTATATGTATGGTTTAGGAATCCAAACAAGTAAAAAGACTTGTAACTGTGATCAGCAGAATGATATTCATAGCAAAGAAGTTGGCTTCACCCCTGAGATTGGTAAAATTTTAAGTTAAATGTTTATGCTATCCATAGCTATCATTTTCTGTTAATTCCCCACATTAACTGCGTCATTCAATTATGGGCTTTTTTCAATCACCTCTAGGTTCTTATCATAATCAGATAAAAGAGCCTCTACTGCTGCTCAGATTGTGTTCCTTGGACCACAGTAGGAAGGCTGCTAGAAATGCAGAGTCTCGGGCCTCATCTGGGTGTTATATCCAGGAACTGTGTTCTAACAAGCTCTTCAGGTGATTCTGAGGCCCTTAAAGTTTGAGACGCCCTGTCCCATTGTGTTCCTCCATTACTGGAAACACTACCAATGAATACAGCCCTTTTAGAAAACAGCAGGATACTTCCAATCCATGAGCATGGAAAATTTTTCCATTTCTTTGTGTTTTCTTCAATGTCTTTCATAAGCTTTCTATAGTGAAAGATACATGGTTTCACTCATATGTGGAATTTGAGAAACTTAACAGATGATCATAGGGGAAGGAAGGGAAAAATAAGATAGAAACAGAGAGGGAGGCAAACCACAAGAGACTCTTTACTTTTTTTTAAGTCTCTACCTCATGGAAAAAATTTTTTTAAATGTTTTATTTTTATTTTTATTCTTTGGAGACAGAGACAGAGTGCGAGAGGGGGGGCAGTGAGACAGGGAGACACAGAATCCAAAGCAGGCTCCAGGCTCTGAACTGTCAGCACAGACCCCGATGTGGAGCTCGAGTCCATGAACTGTGAGATCATGACCTGAGCCGAAGTCTGATGCTTAACTGACTGAGCCACCCAGGCGCCCTTATAAGAGATTCTTAAATACAGAGAACAAACTGAGGGTTGTTGGGGGTGGGGTGGGGTGGGGTAAGTGGGTGATGGGCAATAAGGAGGGTGCTTGTTGAGATGAACACTGGGTGTTATATGTAAGAGATGAATCACTGGGTTCTACTCTTGAAGCCAAGACTACACTGTATGTTAAGTAACTTGAGAATTAAAAATAATTAAAGAAAAAAAAGACAACAATATGATACAAGACTCATCAGGAATCATGAGAAGTTCCTTTTTACTCTTACTCAGCAGTTCTGCTTCTAAAAATATTTCCTAAGGGAATAATTCAAAAGAAGAAGAAGAGTTGAGTAAAGATATCCATACGTAAAGATGTCTGTGATTGTACTATCTACAATAACTGGAAGCCATCTAAGTAAGAAGAGAAAAATGATAAATAAATGATAGACAGACAATGGTAGATATTAAGTGTTTGAAAAGTGGGTAATGTGCTTATGAAGGTGTAACACACACTGATTATGTAATACAAATATCAACTAGAAAATGACTAGTTCCACTGTGTTAGGGTAGTATTGGGTGATGCTTTAGTTTTCATTTTTAAACATTGCTTTGATACAGCTGCAATAATGTTGTATAATAAAAATCTTAACTGTACAATTTAAAAGCACCCCTATTGAAAATTCATAGTACCCTCTTAACACACAGTGTAAAGACCCCTTTAACTATGTAAGACTCTGCTGCAAAGTCACTAGCCAGCTGTCGCATGTAAAACATCAAGATGTCATATCTTTTGTGACAGACGGGCAGTTAGAGAAGTCAGTCGTAACTAAGAAGGCTATCAATACCTGAATTATCTTCATCTTTGCGGATTTTGAGCTTCACCAAGTCTTCACATTGCTGGAGGATCTGAACCGCATCTTCCATAGAACAGTTGTCCAGCCGGATGTTATCTATCGCAAGTAATTTATCCCCCAGTTCCAGGGTGCCAGTCCTGTTAGTAAACGCACAGCGACACATGATGAATGAGCACTTACCCTGGTCATTTAAGAGGCATTAAGAAGAGTGTGGCAGTAATGGCAGTCTTGAGAGGGAAAGACGTCCTCCAGCTATTTTTAAATTGCATCTTATGAACAAATCCCTTTTTTCCCAGGCTTGTTTTGGATGGCTGCCATGACACCAAATTTCAGAGTATTAAAAACATTTTTTTTTAAGTGGTTTCTTCAAGTCATCGAGGACAGCTATATAAGCTTCACTCAGGAATTCTAAGTTTCCCAGGAAGGGAGGTGAAGGGGCAGGGTTTACAGACACTGGGAGTCCTCATGCTTCTCCGCATCGGTGCACTCTTTTTCTTCCTGGGCAATTCCAGGTACTAGGAGAGGGCTGAGAGATGGTGGGCGAGACTCAGTGGATGTCAGAGTCTTGGTGTCCCTGCCCTTTCCACCTGTCCCGGGAAACACACTGTGGCTGCCATGGGGAGAAAGGGTGAACCTGATGCTACCTATCTGCGAGGTGGCCACTGAGAGTCTCACACTGGCCATGGACCTCTGCAGGTCTGTTGAAAATATTTAAGGTCCATCATGAAATAAGAAAAATAATGAGAATGGATACGTGTTTGTGCATATATGCACCCACATACATATTTGTAAGGAAGGTTATGCTTTGGGAAGGACTATCTTTCGTGCATTATGTCTGTGGCAGAGATTGCTAACCGCTTTCCTGCGTCTAATTTCCTCTCTCTTCTTCTGGGCCGCTCCTTGAAGACGCATGTCCCAGACTCCCTCGACACCACTCTTACTTCCCTTTCATGGCTAGAAAACCGCAATGACGGGAGCAAGCTGGTGAGGATGGCAGGACTGCTGCCCTAGTCCTGCACTGCCTGCCTGCCTCCCAGCTGTCACATGAGATCCAGTGCAGTCTTGTCTGACCCAGTCTGTTTATGAGCCTCCCTGTCATGGCATCTGAGCCTATCCCGATATACCTAAACCCATACAATGTCCTTCCTGCTTTTTGAGCATCACAGTATTTCTTTAATGAAATGACTGTGATAATAGCAGGGTTTCTTTTTTTTTTTTTAAAGTCTTAATTGGACAATAGAAAGTTAAGTCTTATATAAGTATTCCCAAACATTTAAAAATATTTTGATCTGTGACACTGAAAGTTTGAGACTCCCTGAGTTTAATGGTATATGGGCCAAATAGGACATTGTTCTAGGCTCAGGGATCTGGCTTGGCTAGGGAGGACATTCGGGCATCTCGCAAAGCTCTCCCACAAGCTATTATCTCTATGTGGGGTGTTTTATAATTGGGACCACAAGTAGGACCACTTCCAGTTTCTTAGCTGGAAAATGGAGATAGTCAGTGAAGGAGAGCCTATGATAGATTCGGGAAGGACCCTAACAAATATTTTCAGGTGATTATTGTCTACAGTGGGTACAAAAATAAATAAATAAGGTGGGAGAGCTACACAGTCATTGCATGAGAAATGTTGAATATAATCAATTAATAGTGGCTGTCTGGAAAATGATTCATTAGGAAGGTCTACCTTGGGTGTGGAAAGGGTCACTTCTACTTTTTTTTTTTTAATTTTTTTTTTCAACGTTTATTTATTTTTTTTGGGACAGAGAGAGACAGAGCATGAACGGGGGAGGGGCAGAGAGAGAGGGAGACACAGAATCGGAAACAGGCTCCAGGCTCCGAGCCATCAGCCCAGAGCCTGACGCGGGGCTCGAACTCCCGGACCGCGAGATCGTGACCTGGCTGAAGTCGGACGCTTAACCGACTGCGCCACCCAGGCGCCCCGGGTCACTTCTACTTTAATTAAGGAAGCCTTACACCCAGCTACCTCCGTCGTTAGAGCATGTGACTCTTGATCTTGGGGTCATGAGTTCGAGCCCCACATTGGGGATAGAGTTTACTTAAAAAAGAGAAAAAAGAAAAAAAAAAGAAATGCCTTGGAATGAACCAGAAAATTCATTTTCCTTACCTATGTGCCACACTGCCTTTCTTGATATCTGATATGACAAGGGGATCTCCTGGTTTTCTGCTGGATGGTGCTGTAATAATGAATTTAGAACAGTCACATCTTTATACCCATGATTCACCCACACTGTACATTTCCAGTTTGTAGCAATGGTTAATGCAGGTACAGTTTGTATGCAAAGCAAAGCTGCTCTAATCTGTTTGATTAGAAAATGTGCACATTACACCTTCTTGATATAAAGATATTTGTGTTGAAGTATTTACAAACTTAAAAACAAAAGCCAAGCCATTAAAATTTTTTTTTTACTGTTTATTTTTGAGAGAGACAGAGAGAGAGAGACAGAGTGTGGGCTGGGGAAGGGGCAGAGAGAGGGAGACATGGAATCCATTGCAGGCTCTAGGCTCCGAGCTTGTGAGCACAGAGCCCAACACAGGGCTTGAACTCATGACCCGTGAGATCACGACCTGAGCCAAAGTGGGACGCTTAACCAACTGAGCCACCCAGGAGCCCCAAAACAAAGTCACTTTAAATTTGCAGTTGGAGAAAGCAACTGCAGAACTTCCCATCAGGTTTAAGTCTATTTCAACCTGTGATTCCCAAGAGAAAGGTGAAAGGTGAACACCCCAACTGGAGAGTATCAGACACAACTGGGGGCTCCCCTTAGGGGTATTCACATGTGCTCCCTTCTCCCTTCCCTTCTTTTTGGTGAGGGGACAGCACTTTTTATGGGACCATGCCATATTACTCAAGTGGATGGGGCTGGAAAGTGGATGAGATTCACTGATTTAAAGTTCTTCTTTTTTTCAGAAGGAAATCTTTTGCTAGATAGACAGTAAATCTTAAAATTTTGCTCACACATTCACACCTAGAATGCTCTGAAATGTTCTGGAATGTGACTATTTTGTTTTACTGAGAATAGTAAATATTTGGTGTGACTTAATTACATGTTTATACATATGCATATTCTAAATATATACATGTAACTTTTATCGAGTTTACAGATTATTCAATTATTCTGCACAGTGGTCAGTTTTGGGCTTTATAACTTCTCTTAGGGATGTTTCCATTTGATGAGACTACCTTAGATTTAATCCTGAAAATGAACTACAGCTCACATAAGTACAAAAATACCATCTTGATCTAGAAGGTTTACATTTAATGTAGGAGACTGATAATTAAAATAACCCATACCGACATTTATAAAAAAAACAATTCGCCTCCGAGAGAAGAGGTTTTACCAGTTTGAAGTATGTTGTGATTTCCTTTTAAGGATCATTAAAAGGCCCCTAAAGTAAGATTTTATTATAAACAGGCTGATCACCCCATAATAATCATAGAACCATATCATATCCCATAATCCCATCTGAATCCCAGGAAAATGTTTATACTCAGGAACAGATGGTTTAATATCTCAACACAACATTGAAAAAAAAAGCAAACACATATACCAATACCTTACCCGCTGTCTAAATTAGTCCATAGTAAATGTTAATGGAACTTCATTCAATCATTATTCTTAGCTTCTAGCAAAGTATGCAAAACATTCTATTCACTACAATTAATTCATAATTTAAACCTCCACTCAATGATCTGATATAATTCCGCTAGAGAAATAGAAACATTGAGCATTTTTACACATGTCATATTTCACAACCACAAATTGTTTTGGGCATAGGGCACAAAAACAAAAACTTTGTTATCACCAGAAAATACAACTTTTCTAGCATCTGCCGATGAATTTACACTGTATTTTGCTGAGCTGTAGTAACATCGTAGAGCATTCAATGTTTCCCTTGGTTTTTAATAAAATCCATGTTCCACTGAAATGGTCTGATATGAAACAATAGTGGAGACAACAAACTACACCAAACCCACCTCTGTCATCTTTGCAGCAGAGGAAACTAGCACTGGGACCTCCTGGACAAACCCACACAGCTTTGCAGAGAGGCTTGAAGGTCATCATGGTGTGTAGGCACATAGGGTGGCCATTCTCACGTTTACTAGATTCTTCTCTTTTTCTTTTAACCAAGACCATAGCTGAGGCTTGCAAAATTCATCAGGGTAGAGGCTCACTGGAGTCATAAAGCCGAACCCAGAAGTGGGTCCAAATCTGTACGAGCTCCTGTCACCGTCAGTACCATGCCTAGCAGGCATATTAAATGAATGTGGCTCTGGGAGCCCAGTCATTGTTTGCACACCCTAGTATAGTAAAACCTTGGTTTGTGAGTAACTTGTTCCGCGAGTGTTCTGCAAGACGAGCACACATTTCTAATATGTTTTAACTTGATAAACGGGCGATGTCTCACAATTCGAGTAGGATGTGACACCGAACGTCAGGTGATCACAAGTGAGCCAATGGTGGTTCTCTCTCTCTCTCTCTCTTGCTGCAGGATTATGGGTGATCACCTCCCATGCTCGGATGCTTGGTCTCAGGCTGTGGTGTTTGGCAGATAGCAGTGATTTTTCAGAACGTTGGAAGGTGCCCACAACTGGCACGAGTGTATTTTTTTGTCATTTCAAAGCAACTATGGACAGTCCTTTACTTTCCCATTCAAGAGTAAGCTTAGGAATGTTTTGCTTCATTCTAGGTCATCGGATAGGTTCCTTGTTAAAGTTGCATGGAAAGAAAAAGGTCCCATTGAGCCAACAGATAGCAATGATTCTGTTAGTGATAGTGAAAGGCGTCCTACACAATAACCCTCCTCTCTCTTGTCTCCCCTCACACCAGCCACGAAGGTTTTCAAAGGTAATTGCAGGTTAATTTGTTTTTCTTTATATTTTGTATTTTCTTTACTATTTGGTATTATATTACAGTATTGTAGTCATTTTTATATGAATATTTTGGGGTTGTGGAACGAATCATCTGAGTTTCCATTATTTCTTATGGGAAAATTCGCTTTGATATACAAGTGCTTTGGATTACAAGCATGTTTCCAGAATGAATTATGCTCACAAACCAAGGTTTTACTGTACCATGTTTTAATTCTCCACTCTTTGAGAAGAAGTCACAAACCAAGCATCCTTTGCTTGCCTTGTGATGCTTTAAAAAGCTAGATTAGTTCCCAGCATTTAAAAGTTAGTAGATTTCATGTGTAACTTCTTTTAAAAAATTAGGAAGGCAGAGCACTTGGCAGGCTCAGTCAGAAGAGCGTGTGACTCTCGATCTCGGGGTTATGCATTTGAGCCAAATGTTGGGTGTAGAGATTACTTAAAAAAATAAATATTTTAAAAAATTTAAAAAAATTAGGGAGGCAATATGGTATAGTGATTAAGAGCCAAGAGTTGGCAGCCAGATGCTTGGGTTCAAAATCCTGGCCCTACCACTTATTAGCCATGTGCAGTTGAGGACATAGTCTTTAGGTACCTTAGTATTCTCATGTCCAAATGGTGATGAGGAATAATAACAGTACTTACCTAGAGAGTGGTTTTTTTGTTTTTTGTTTTTTTTATGAGGATTGAGTTTTTACATTAAAGCGACTGGACCAGTGCATAAGCAAGTGGACGTGAGCGTTCACTCTAATGATTATCTATCAACACTGGACATGTTCCAACTCCTGCCTTGGATGGAGCCTTCAATTTCCCATTTGTCACTGTCCTCACTTGGATGGGTCTCATTCACTGACTTGCCTCACCCCTGAGGGCTTCGGAATTTGTGACCCTTTGAATGAGAATACACCAGCACTCAGTGCTTCACATTTGATTGGAGATCTCCACAGAATCATTTGTTTAAAACATACTTATTGAACACCAACTCTGAGTTAGATAGCTCTGCTCTGGCCACTGGCCATGAAACCCTAGAGAAGTTGGATAGCAAGGAGAGGCAGGGCCGGTTAAATCTCATGAAGTTCTTAGGCACGAAGCTCTCTTTTCCACCAAGTGATTCCAACTGGGAAGGCCATACAAGCACATCATATGGTGGGGAGGTTACACTAAATGGGTCAGGGGTGTGGCCTAGCAAAGAAGGGTAACGCATGGTTATTAAAGTTCTGAAAAAACCAAAATGCTCTCACAAGTGCTTGAAATCTCAGTATCAATTGGTCACATGTGCAGAACTGAAAGCCTAGGACAAAAGAGGCAATGACAGCTGTTTCGCAATCCAGCTGACAAGAGACAGCAATGACAGCTGTTTCGCAATCCAACAAGAGGAGGTCCCTAGAAATTTTATCCTAAATCACAAGTACCTGTTTGTATAACATCACAATGATCGACATTTCCATGCTGCCCACAGACATACATTCTTGATCCTCAAGAGGACACTACCTACTCTATTGCTTCTCAAAATCTGCATTTCTATTTTTTACTTTTTATATCAAAATTATACATGTCAGATTTCTGCAAGAGCAGCCCTTTACTTCCGACTTCCCCAGGTGCAACTTTTGGCTGTTGCTCTATTGGTAAGTAACATACAACTGTTACTATTTCATTACGTTTCAGTGCTAGTCATTTACCTTCTATTATGAAAGATGGGGAGTTCGTTCTCTCCCGCTCTATACCAACACCACTCTCATATATGTTGCTTGTCCTGTGGGCTCCCCCCATTCTTCCAACACGGTTTTCTCTTAATTTTTCATAAGATCAATATTTTCCTCAGACTATGTAAACAGTACTCACAGACAAGTCATGTCACATACCATGCCTTTTCATAGGACATGTTTTCCCTGTAGTTGTCTGTTGTCTTGGTGTCTTTGTTTGCTTAGTTTTCTTGGCTTTATCATGAATCCAACTCCTCAGATTTCTCAGATTATATAAAGCTCCTCTTAATATGTAAAATCAGGGATACGTGGGTGGTTTAGTCGTTTAAGCATCAGACTTCGGCTCAGGTCATGATCTCACGATTTGTGGGTTCGAGCCCCACATCAGGCTCTGGGCTGACAGCTCAGAGCCTGGAGCCTGCTTTGGATTCTGTGTCTCCCTCTCTCTGCCCTTCTCCTGCTCATGCTCTTGTCTCTCTCTCTCAAAAACAAATAAACATATATATATATATACACACACACACTCTATATATATACTATATATATTATACAATATACATACTATATATACTATATATGTATAGTACATATATACTATGTATATAGAGTATACTATGTATACTATATAGTATATATGTATACTATACATATGTATACATATACTATACATATATATACATATATATGTATAGTATACATATATACTATATAGTATATACTATATACTATATATATATACATATATAGTATGTATATGTATATACATATATAGTATATATGTAGTATATATGTAGTATATACTATATACTATATATATACATATATATATGTATAGTATGCATATATACTATATAGTATATATACATACTATATATGTACATATATACATATGTATAGTATACATATATACTATATAGTATATATACTATATATATACACGCTATATACTATATATTATATATACTACATATATATGTGTATATATATATACTATATATAGTATATATAGTATATATAGTATATATACTATATATACTATATAATCAGATGAGGGATTCTAGCAAAGGTTCACAACCTGTCTGGGCTGTTTGCTTCCTAGGGTTGCTACCCAGATCTTGGGAACTTCCTTCCCACAGAGCCTGCAAACCCAGATAGATGTTCTCTTGACTTTTGTTACACTTATTAAACATGGAGGCCATTAGACTGAGGTGGCTCTAATGCTGTGCTGGCCTATAGAAGCAAACCAAAATCTCAGCCTGTCAATGTCTTAAGGTTACACAATCAAAAAGCTAAGGAAAACCAATCACAAACAGCCAACTGGGCTTTCGGCTACATCCAACCAATAATCTCCTTTCTCTGTATCTGCACTTCCTTTACGTGTCCTCCCCAGGCTCCTGTGGGTAGAGTGCCCCTAACCACTTCCAGTTTGGCACTCCCTGACTCGAATCTATTTTTGCTCAAATAAACGCTTAAAATGTTTAACGTCCGTTAGTTTATTTCTTAACACTAATGACATTAGTAAACTAATAACACTTAGTTTACTTCTCCCCTCTTTCATTCTGTAATGGCTATTCTTTGGATTTTGTGTCGTTTGGACTCAGCCTGAATAATTCTTCTCTAGTCTAGATTCCTCATTTATTTGTTTTGTTCTCATTTCTGGACTTTTCCCTCAGCTTCATTTTCCAATATTTTAATTTCTGCCACATTATGCTCCGAGAGCTCTTTGTCCCCCTCAGTATGTTATGTTATATTAGTAGTCGTCTCCTGCCTCCCACAGATACAACATCACAGGTTGTCACTAATGTTAATGAAAGCTTTTTCCTTGTTAAAGTTTTCTCCTTCCTGAATGTGTGGCTTCTGTTTTTCTTTTTTGTTTCTGGTTACAGTCTTGCATATTAGATTCTTTCCTCGGGTGTCTGCTTTTTCGTAGCTGTCTGTTCACATTAAGGAGAGCACCCCTAAAAGGCTGTTTGAAAGCTGGGTGTACCTGTGGTCTTCCCTGGATAGTTCAGGCCAGGCTGTTTCTTTGGGTCACATGGCCCTGATTCTTTCTCCCGCTTTGACGGTATTAAGCCTGGCCGCCTGGCTTGTTTGAGCCTTCGGAGGGGAAGAAGGCTGGCAGTCTTAGGTATATACACTTTCCCTATATATATTCGGTATATACACTTTCCCTTCACCTGTTTTTAGAGTGGTACTGCTACACTCAGCTGGGCTCTCTTGTCCGGAGACCCTCCATGTCATGCTTTCCAGAGAATGAACCTAGGTTCTGGCTGTGCTGGCTGCGGGAAGCATCTAGGAATAATTAACAGACTTCCCACCATTCCTCCTGTCTCCCCTCTACCATCACTCTCACTGCTGGAAGTTCCTGACTCCACTAAGTCTTGCTTTTGTTGGGAGTTTCGAATGCAAACCGGGTTCCCTGTCAGCTTTCCCTTCTGCTTCTATAAATTCATCTTGCTCCATCTTCTCTGCCACTTCCAAATTTGGTTGCTGTTGGGGCGCCTGGGTGGCTCAGTCCGTTGAGCATCTGACTTCCGGCTCTGTGCTGACAGCTCAGAGCCTGGAGCCTGCTTTGGATTCTGTGTGTCTCTCTCTCTCTGCCCTTCTGCCACTCATGCTCTGTCTCTCTCTGTTTCCCTCTCAAAGATAAATAAACATTAAAAAAATACATTTAAAAACCCAAAAAACAAATTTGGTTGCCGTTAACTATTTTCCCCTTCTCCTTTTGGTTTTGTGCCTTTTGAAAAATCTTATACTGTCATTTAAAAATGGTATGGGGTGGGAACAGAGCTAGATGCCAGCGTTCAAGCTATCATCTTTTGACCTCTGAAGATTCAAACCCACTAGTCATCCGTCACTATCAGAACTGACTCTTAAAGTGAACACGTATTCTTTGCTTCTCAAACAGTTGTCGGAAGAGGTAGAAAATGACGCTGTCTTTTGTTTAAAAATTTGTGTCTGTCTTAGAAGACAGGTAAAATCTTCTGAATTCTGGAGCTAATTAAATATGACTCAACAAAGCATCCCAAGAACATTCTATAATAACTAGCTATTCATGGATCTTACTCTGCTAGTCAAGGTACTTTGCTCAAAGGGACTAGAAACGTGTCCAAACTACACTGGACACACACACACACACACACACACTCATTCAGCTTTACTTGCAACTGTATATATGATACCTGGCAAGTAAAACAAGTTATTTGATTTGCAATGGAGCAGTGAGTAGAATTTTTATTGCAAAGTTGGCAAAAAACTTGAGCCATTCTCTTTAAATACGTTTAAGACTTAAGGGGAAAATGACAGATTTGTTGTGCTTGTCATAAAGGCTGCTTTACGATTTTATAAATAAAAAAAGCAAGGCTTTGTTCCTGAAAACAATTCAGTCTCAACTAAAAAAGAAAGCCAACAAATTAACTCCACTCACAAAACGCTGTCTTTTGCGTTTCTGATATAGGATGCGGGAAGGGTCATCAATCAGGTGGAGGCAGCGATGGGTGGTGGTGTGGCAGCAAAACCCATGTGAAGTCAGACAGAATGGGTTTGAATCCCGTGTGGCCCTGATGAGTTCTGGGTCTTGGGCAGGTTACCCAGCTGAGCCTTTCTATTCTAGAAAATGGGCATTGACGCCACAGGGCCACTTTGAGGATTAATAATGTAAGAACACACATACATTGCTTATCTCCATGCCTGGTACAAAGTAGATACAAACTATAGTAAAACAGCAAAAGAAAACACCCATATCAACGTGACTTGACTGACAACCGCGCATGACAGGCAGCCGGGCTCTCTGGCTTGGAAGGCAGCCGGGCCGTGTTAGAGGGTTCGCGCTCTGGCATCTGATTGGCTGAGCTGTCAGAGTTTTAGGATGTTGTCCTATACCCCATCCTTCTGCGAGGCTGTTCCACTTTATTTGCTATAATAAATTGCTCCATGTTATAGCAATAACATCAATAAAAGTAATGCCTGATGTTAATGTGCTATGAGTGTCTCATCAGGAACTGAAGAAAATTAGTCTAAAACTGCTCACCACATCCAAAGTCAGAGAGGCTCATTTCTCAGTCAATTAGGTATGAAGAGTGAGGCTTAAGCCAAGTGTAAAAGGCGCCGGTGGAATGCGTCCCGAGATGAGGGCCTGCTTCTTACCACTCAGGTTTTCACAAGGTGAAGAAGACGGATGAGGACTTTGTATAAAGACAGTGCGATACGTCAATAAAGCCCTGCATTGCCTCAGTTTCACTAACAGTACCTGCGTGTGTTTGAGAACAGCATCCCTTGGTTTCCTACCCAAGTGCCGTAATTGTGTGCGGTACAGCTTGAGTTAAAATATTTCATGAGGCTCTATATGTAAGATAAATAGCAATCATCATAATAACGAACACTTCTTAGGGTTCATAATCGGTTCTAGGCACTCTGCGTATACCAACTCATTTAATCTTGTCAACCATGCTATCAAGAAGGGAGCAAGTGCACCGTTTAATAGATAAGAACATGGTACAGAGAGGTCAAGAGAATCGAGGAGTGGGGTGGTCTAGGCTCTGAGGCTTGCTCTTCATCATTTTTCAAGTTAGTGTATCTTTGGCTCACACAAAGGCCTTTGCTTAAACATCTATATTCATTGTCTCCTTCAAAGGCTCATTTTCTGGAGTGAACAGTTGTTAGTAGAAGATAGTAGAAGGTTGTTTCTGATGGACTCCTTATTCATTCACTCAACAAAAAGAGGGATTAAATAAGCACCGTGTAGGGGCGCCTGGGTGGTTCAGTCGGTTAAGCCTTCAACTCTTGATTTTGGTGCAGGTCACGAGCTCACAGTTGGTGGGATTGAGCCCCACATTGGGCTCTGCACTTGGAGAGCAGAGTCTGCTTGGGATTCTCTCTCTTTGTCTCTCTCTGCCCCTTCCCTGCTCTCTTCCTCTCTCAAAAAAACCCCACAAAACATAAAAAGAAATAAGCACCTTGTATACGTCAGGAACTGTGTGAGGCCTCAGGAGTTTACTATTTCATAACAATAAACATGGATTCTGGCCTTTTTAAAAATTCTTATTTATTTTTGAGAGAGAGAGCACGAGCAGAAGGAGGAGCAGAGACAGGGAGGCATAGAATCCAAAGCAGGCTCCAAGCTGGCAGGCAGCACAGAGCCTAACGTGGGGCTCGAACTCATGCAATGTGAGATCATGGCCTGGACTGCAGTCAGGTGCTTAGCCAACTGAGCCACTCAGGTGCCCCTGGCCTTTTTTTTTTTTTTTTCTTTAAAGTAAATTCTGTTTTCTCTTTGGGAAAATATGAGTATTTTCCATGAGGAGACACAAACTTAGTATGGCGATAAGTTGCATAAATGGAGCTGTAGCTCCATAGACGGGCTGACAAGCATGTCTGACAAGCTTATGTGTCATATCTCCGTCTTCATCCAGGAATAGCATCATACTGGTAGCTTCCATTAACCGCTTCAGCTTACCGCTGGCTAAAGTCAGGCCGTTCTTGTGGGGGTTTTGGGGTAGTTTCCATTGTTGGTACTAAATGTAATGCTTAATACATGTATAACACCATCAAAAAGCATAATTTTAAATGACTCTTCATATGAATAAAATATGTTGTACTTGTGTGTACCTGAATACACGTCGAAGTGTATTCAAAGTGTATTCAAAGAGTAAGCAGCTAAGTGCCGACTTTAAAAAAAAAGAATATATCATAGGATTAGTTTCTGCATGGATACTCTCCTTTATAGTTAAACTACACTTTTGTGTATATCAATTTTTTTCTTTAAATTTTTAAAAACGGAGGTATAGTTGACACACAGCGTTACATTAGTTTAAGTGTAAAATACAGTGGTTCGACAGGTCTATTTGTTATGCTATGCTCACCACAAGTGCGGCCACCCACCACCTGTCACCATGCAATGCTGTTACAATATCATCGACTATATCCTCTATGCTGTCCCTTTTGTTCCCGTGACTTACTCATTCCATAATGGAAGCCTGTATCTCCCACTCCCCTTCACCCATTTTGTCCACCTCCCTACTCTCCTCTCCTATGTATATCAACTTTTAAGAATAAGTCTATTGCAGGGGCGCCTGGGTGGCTCAGTCGGTTAAGCATCCAACTCTTGGCTTTGGCTCAGGTCGTGATCTCTCAGTTCGTGGGTTCGAGCCCCATGTCAGGCTCTGCACTAACAGTGCAGAGCCTGCTTGGGATTCTCTGTCTCTCCCCCCCTTTCTCTCTGCCCCTCCCCTGCTCGTGCTCTCTCTCTCTCTCTCAAAATAAATAAATAAACTTAAAAAAAAAGACTAAATCGATTGTATGAAAAACCATAAAGACAATTTTCCCACTTAAAATTTGGAAGTAAAATGACTATGTGGCAATAGAAGCTTCTGAGCAGTGGGTGTCTTTGGCCTGTGCACAAGCAATACACATCTCTAAGGACAGGGAGTGCATTTTCAAAACGTAGCAGAGGGCCTAGGCGTGGTAGGCGCTCAGGACGCATTTATTTAACGAAGGCAAAGGGAAGAAAGAACGGAGTGGACAGTGCGCCTCTGTGAGAAGCCAGCAGTTTATGCCCTACTCCAAGAGAGGCCGTTTTCATAGCCAATTGTGAAGGAATAAATAAACGGAATGGAATAAACAGAATAGAGAGCAGCTTTGAAGCTACACGGGGGTTGCAGCAGCCACGTTGAGCCCCAAACATTTTTAGAATAGTAAGTTCTGATGAGCTCTCCCTTAATTTCAGTAACCAGCGCTGTTGAGAGAATAACCGCATCCCGTTTCATGATGAACAGACTGAGAGGCTAAGCGACCCAGTTAAAGGCATAAGTGACTTCGGTAGTACCTAGAAGAGGTCCAGAGTCTTCCAAATCCCACCTCACCTTTCTACATATCATAGAGAGGCATGTAGACACCTCGGGCCTACTCTTCTCCCAAGAGGCCACACTGGCGTTCAGGAGGTGGGTACAGGTGCTCTCTCATACACATAGCTTCTTGTCCTTAACACTGATTCTGTGTTGTAGGTCCACTATTTTTAGTGTTGCGCCCGATCTGTCTGATGTATTGGTTATAACTGAAATTTCATTTTCAGTGTTGCATTTATATTGTCAAAGTTGCAGTGGACAGCCCCCATTTCACACTGCCCAGTTGAGAACTATTTTTGCCTTAACCGCTGACATAAATGCGATCCAACAGAGTGTAGCGAGGCATGGCATAAAGTGCCTTGATGTAACCTCATCACTCTTTCTTGAAGGGACCACTCCTTGATCACAAACATTGCCTCTTTGGTCTTCATGTATTAATCATTGGCTTCATTTTCTTGGGGCATTTAAGGATGAACCTAGTTTATGGATATTAACAGCATAAAAACTTCAATTCCCATTCTATAAACAGGGGCTGAAATTTTCAAAGCTGTTTTACCAAAGCAGTTATTCATCTAGAGCCCGAGGAAAGGAGGGAATTAAACACATTTATAGTTCTGCTTTTCTTTTTGGTTTGGTTACCCAGACACCTTGGACCATGCAGGAATTCAGAAAGTTACTAAATTAAGAGATAATATTTCAGTGTTGTAAAATGGCTTATAGATGCATAGTGGGCAGATAGGAAGATAGTTTTAAAAGGAAATAAATGCAACTTTTGTTAGTGAAATGGATTATTGTGAAGACTTAATCACAATATAATAAAATGTAGGGAACCTATATGCATTTATATGCTCATTTAATTATTCATGGTGGGGGTGAGACACATTTATTGGGCACTTATTATTTGCCAGGGACTGCACTAGGTATAAATATGTTATATATCTATATACTAGGTATATAAATATGTTATATACCTATATACTAGGTATATAAATATGTTATATACCTACATACTAGGTATATAAATATGTTATTTTACATAATACTTCAAACAATTCTATATTTTGTAAAAGGCGAAAGATTTATGCGATCTGAAGAGAAACCAGAGTATAAACAATCCTATATTTTGTAGATATCCTTATTTCCATTTGACAGATGAAGAAACATAAGACTGGAGACAGTTTAAGCAAATGCCCCATTCACACCGCTAGTTAAGTGCTAGAGGTGTAAGTGGCTCTGTATGTTTGTAACATTACAGGGAAACTTGGCAATGACACTTAAAACATTTTTCACACCTGTAAGCCATTTGACAATACAATTTCCTAATGTTTTTTTTAAATGCTGCATTAAAAAAAAAGTCACTTTTACTTACAACTGATGGTTATTCCAAGTTCCACATTATGCTTCTTAGGGAGCTTTACATGAAATGTTCCACTACTTGGGATGACAGACTCTGTAATTTCAAAACAAAGAAGAGCACGTTTGTAGGTGACCAGGAAGAATGGAGCACCAATCAATGGAAATGCATCAGGGATTCTTGTATCATAATCGTCTGAAGTTCAAGTTGTAGGAATTGAAGTAAATGAATGCCTATAAAATCCTGATAAATTGCATTCCTGGTTAAGAGTGGATGTCCTGCCCGGAGGCAACTGTGTGCATTTCACAGCAACAGCTGAGTTCAGTATTTCTTAAGTGTTATTCAGGCAACATTTGCATCGAATTTGTCTGGAACGCAAGTTACAAACAGATTCCTGAATCATCCGGGATCTATGGAATCAGAGTTTCTGAAGATAAAGCCTAGACGTCTACATTTTAAACATATTCTCCAGGTGATTTTTTTAAACAGATTTTTAAAAATGTTTATTAAAAATTTTTTTTAATGTTTTTTTATTTTTTGAGAGAGAGATTGACAGAGTGTGAGCAAGGGAGGGGCAGAGAGAGAAAGGAAGGCACAGAATCTGAAGCAGGCTCCAGGCTCCGAGCTGTCAGCACAGAGCCTGACGCGGGGCTCAAACCCACGAACTGTGAGATCATGACCTGAGCTGAAGTCAGAGGCTCAACCGACTGAGCCACCCAGGTGCCCCTTTAATGTTTATTTTGAGAGAGACAGAGAGTGAGTGGGGAAGGGCAGAGGGAGGGAGACATAGAATTTGAAGCAGGCTCCAGGCTCTGAGCTGTCAGCACAGAGCCTGACATAGGGCTAGAACTCATGAACCATGAGATCATGACCAGAGCCGAACCCAGATGCTCAACCAACTGAGCCACCCAGGTGCCCTACTCTCCAGGTAATTCTTAGGCATACTAAAGTTTAGTCATAGGTCTGGTTTTACATATATATATATATATATATATATATATATATTTTTTTTTTTTTCTTTCTCTTCAACCATATTTTTCCAGAATTTACCTAGTCAGCAATTCTTTTTTTCAACTGTTTCTTGAAGGTAGCTAAGGGAATAGGTTTTATGAGAAATTTCAGTTTGATGCGATGGTTGTTGATAGGGGCTGGGGGTGGGGGATAGGAGGTGCCTTAATTTGTAATATAAACAGTGAAAAGTACCCCTCAAGAGGTAGAAGCAAGAGTGATACTCAAAATATTTTGCAGCCAGAAGGGTACTGGCCACAACCAGTCAGACTGGACGCTGACTGCTAGGTTGGAACAGAGGGTCCCCGGAGGACCCAACTGCATCGAGGATTGTGCTTAGGTTTCTGGATCATGGGGAGCTCTGGGAGGTCCCGGGGAGGAACGGGAGGGCAGGGGGCACTGGGACAGGGTGCAGGTTGGCTCAGATCCTGTCCAACCGGTACAGAGGTAAGGTGACACTGTAGCAACAGAGAGAATCAGTGGAGCTGGCTGAATCTCAACCCTGGATAGCACTCAGTTGATTTACCAGGGCCTGACTAGTATTGGAGAAAAGAGGAAACTGCTACATATTCTTAAATAGACTCTTCTTAAAATTCCTTTAACAGTCTGGGAGACCTTCAGTTAGAGTTAAGGCTGAAAAGAAAATACGTTAAACGTCCGGTTAAGCTTCCGACTTCAGCTCAGGTCATGATCTTGAGGTTCGTGAGTTCGAGTCCCACATCGGGCTCTGTGCTGACAGCTCAGAACCTGGAGCCTGCTTCAGATTCTGTGTCTCCCTCTCTACCTGCCCCTCCCCTGCTCATGCGCTCTCTCTCTCTCTCTTTCTCAAAAACAAACATTAAGAAAAGAAAGCAAGAAAGCAAGAAAATATCCTCTGAGGAGATAACATCTATTCACCCTAAGCTGCTAATGACGGTAATCCTTTCTTGAAGGTTTTGGAAAGGGGTGGAAGGCGCCCGTGAAGGGAAGCATTAGCGTAAGTGGGGGCTTGTGGGATGGCAGAACTAAAGCATTTTTACTGCTTGACTTTGCTCAGTGCTTAACCCGCACACAAGGACTCAACCACAACCATGAGGCCCTGGGTTCAATTTGTTAATCACATACTGAACACATTTTGTCTCTGCCAAGCTTAGGTGGAAGTGGGGATGGTCTCATGAAAATAGCTGGAGACTCCCTTCCTCAGCCTTAACTTGCCCGTCCAGGCCTTTTGGACTTTTCTAGGAGGAATTGAGGCCAGTGAACCTTTTATAAGACAAGAATCTGATCTTCCAAAACAGAAGATATGCCACAGGCTGTTCAACTGGAAAACACAATAAAAATTTGATTTCTCTGGGCCCTCCGGGCTTCTAGAATGCCACCTGTGAAAAAAGGATCCCCAAGCTGCTTCTCACAGTCCTGGCTGTTGGGCCAAGTGAAGGCAAGTCGACCCTTTGGGGCCCTTTCTTTTCTTTCGGTGCTGTGCACACTTCCCAGGGAAGCTAGGGAGGCTGCTGCTTCTCCCAGCCCCTCCCACTGGTCTTTGTTTTTGTTTTGTTTTGTTTTTGTTTAAGTTTTTACTTAAATTCTGATGAGTTAACATACACCACAATATTAGTTTCAGGTGTGTGATTTAGGGATTTAACACCTCCATACAACACCCAGTGCTCATCACAAGTGCCCTCCCCAATCCCCATCACTTATTTCCTCCATCCCTCTGCCCCCCCACCCCCATCCCGCCCTGTAACCACGAGTTTGTTCTCTACAGTCAGGAGTCTATTTCTTGGTCTGCCAATCTCTCTCTCTCCTCTGTCTCTCTCAGACTTTTTCCCTATTTTCTTTTTTTGTTTCTTAAATTCCACATATGAATGAGATCATACGGTATTCATCGTTCTCTGACTTATTTTGCTTAGCACCCTCCTACTCTTCTTAACTCTTCGATGAGTGTCACGGACTGTGAGTGGATGTCTTTGGCTTTGCTGTTGTCCCCAACTAACACACTGATGTACCAGAAAGGACCGATATATATTTATTCGTTTATTCATAAAGAATCTGTACCCTTGGGGAGCCTGGGTGGCTCAGTCGGTTGGGCATCCGACTCTTGATTTTGGCTCAGGTCATGATCTCATAGTTTTTGGGTTCGAGTCCTGCATTGGGCTCTGCACTGACAGTACAGCCTATTCGGGATTCTCTCTCTCTCCCTCTGTCTCTGCCCCTTTCTTATGTGCACTCTGTCTCTCTCTCTCTAACATAAACTTAAAAAAAAAAAAAGAATTTGTACCCTTCCCATTTCCCAATAGGTCTTGAGATAGATAAAATTATTTTCCCTAATAGATTTCAAAAAGACTGGCTAGGTTTGATACACTGGGGGAGAAAAAGAAAAGAGGTAAGTAACAGTATATAGGTGTGCTTACTTCCTGGCTTTTGATGCTGCAGGTATAAATATTTACTTCCCAAACATTTCTCAAATCTGTGCCTTTCTTCCATCTCTTCCCTAAGTCCTCTACATTCCCTGTTCCAACAATGGAAGACTAATTGCCACCTTCTTCTCACCCCCAAAGTGACAGTTAAGAGTGGGGAATTAGCATGCAGACTGGGGGCTGAGAGGGCATTTGAATTGACCACATTTTGCCTATCTGCACCAACAGCCAGTCTGCAGAGAGAAGCGAGTGCACATGAGGAGCCTGCACGAGGTCTTGGAGAGCCTGTGCTTGGCCATGACAGCCCTTTTGTCTGATTCTAGAGCTTCCTGGGGCTGTCTGCATTTCCTGTCCTCCAGGGCTGTGAACACATTGAGCTGGTAGAGGAAATGGGATGGGAGCTAAGCAGAAAGCCTCCACAGAAGTGTTCATGGGTGTGGTAGGAATTTCATTACCCAGATAAGGCTTGCAAGTGGTCCGTGAGTACATGCATAAGAAGCTTTAGAGGCAGAAACGGCTTCGCTAATTCCGGAACTCACTTCATGTATGTTTGTTTTAGTGTTCTGTGTTTTTTACAAAAATTCTCTGTGAAAGGGGAGGGGAGCATATGGTATGCTCGTATGTATGTATACATGTATTCACGTATGCATATAACAGCTTGTCCATGATGCTCCTATACAAATGAGGTCTTGGAACCCTACGGGCCGGGAATCATTGATCTAGAATTGTTACTATAGCAACATTTTGCTTTTATAAATTTTTAATGCAGGGAACCTTGACCGAGATTAACATTGTTAATGACACTGGAGGAGATATTACCACTTTCTGGAAAATAGTAATGAATCATGTTTGACAACACGAGATTTGAAATATTCATAATGATGAAGAAATATCAACAAATGAATCTCTTTGATCAGCCGTGGCTTCATTTTAATCTTTAAATGCTAACATGATTTATTTATACTTGGTAAGTTTTTTTGCTTCTTTGTTTTGTTTTTGCCCACACAGTTATTTGGTGGTTGAAGCAAAGGCCTATTTACGTTGGTGTTTCTTTTTTTAAAATTTTTTTTTTTCAACATTTATTTATTTTTGGGACAGAGAGAGACAGAGCATGAACGGGGGAGGGGCAGAGAGAGAGGGAGACACAGAATCGGAAACAGGCTCCAGGCTCTGAGCCATCAGCCCAGAGCCCGACGCGGGGCTCGAACTCACGGACCGCGAGATCGTGACCTGGCTGAAGTCGGACGCTTAACCGACTGCGCCACCCAGGCGCCCCTACGTTGGTGTTTCTTAAAGAACTACTATTGGAGAGGAAAAGATACTTGGAGAAATCATAGGTTTAGAACAAACAGTTGGAATGTTTACTTTGTTAGACTCCCATGTGATTATTTTGTGCTTCTCTTGTTTTGCCTTATCTTTGTTAATACTGTAATTAAAAACACATTTGGGTAAACAAAGGCTCCCTTCTTTCCAATCGGCCTGCTTTTCCTGCCTGAAGCATTCGTTGTTGGCACAGTAAGATAATCACCCTATCATAATTCATCAACCTGCACACCCTTGTGAGACTTGAAAAAGTAAGGGATTCTGAGAGGGAGCGGGGAAACGTAGATGCTTAACCCCCAGCCACTCAGAGGAAAGCACGGGGGGGGCTCCCGCAATGATGGCAAACATCATTTGATAGGATTTTCACTGGGACTTCTTTCCAGAACAAAGCCGTATTTTTTTTTTTTTCTGACAAAATAACTTCATAGTCAAAGCAGAATCTTCAAGTGTCCACAATTTTGTAGACTGGTATTTAAAAGACAGTATTGAAAAAGGCAAAATGTAAGTTGTGTATATATTATAAATATAGCTTTATAAAATTATATACATGATAAATGACCTTGTAAAGAAATATAAAAAAACTTTTATTAAAGTGATGAGGCTGTGAATAATTTCAGCTTTAAAAAGAATCCCATCAATGTCACTACAATGTTGTTTATACAGTGGTGCCCATTAAAAGAGATAGATTTAGGCAAGAGTGTACTCACAGGCAAGCTTTTTTTTTTTAATTTTTTTTAACGTTTATTCATTTTTGAGAGACAGAGAGAGACAGAGCATGAGCAGGGAAGGGGCAGAGAGAGAGGGAGACACAGAATCGGAAGCAGGCTCCAGGCTCTGAGCCATCAGCACAGAGCCTGATGCAGGGCTCGAACTCACAGACTGTGAGATCATGACCTGAGCCGAAGTCAGACGCTCAACCGACCGAGCCACCCAGGCACCCCAAGCTTTTTTTTTTTAAATTAAATATAATTGATTGTCAAGTTTGTTTCCATACAACACCCAGTGCTCATCCCAACAGGTGCCCTCCTCAATGCCATCACCCACTTTCCCCTCTCTCCTACCGCCCATCAACCCTCAGTTTGTTCTCAGCATTTGCCTCTTATAGTTTGCCTCCCTCCTTCTCTGTAACTTTTTTTCCCCCCATCCCCTCCCCCATGGTTTTCTGTTAAGCTTTTCAGGATCCACATATGAGTGAAAACATATGGTATCTGTCTTTCACTGACAGGCAAGCTTTTTAAACTCTGTGTTACTTAAAATAGAGATGGCTTGGCTCTGAGACCCAATAGTTTGGGAATTAATATCTTGGTATATTTCTGAGGAAGAACTTTGGAAATGGGTGGCCCACATTCGGGCAATTAGGAGTGAATCCAGGATAGGACAGTCTTGAATTAGCTCATGTCCAGAGATTTCCTATACCAATGTTCCAAGATCTCAGTTGGCTACAAGAGAGCTTTCTGACCCCAGCAGTTTCCAGCAGATTCCAGTAGATTGGTAATGACTAACTAAAGTGTTTTATTGGAGATTCTGATGTTGTGTCTGGGCTCAGCAGGAGAATACTGAAATCAATTAGTGATGTTGGCCATGAGCAAGGGAGGAGAGAATGACAGGATGGGAGCATATTTTTTTTTCTGGCCTTATTCTACATCATTTCTATCCATTTGAAACACGTTGATGTCTGGAATAATTGGGCAGGGGGGAAAGACCTTTGGTCCCTTTTCCCCTGTCTCTTATTCAAGCAAACTTGGCACTGAACAGAGTGAGTTTAATAGACAAGTTTCTATTTCTTAGAGGAGCTTAAACCAAGGATATTCAAATAGTTAATCAGCAAATATTAAGCTATACATATACATTAAGTATGGATTAAACAATGAAAAAACATTGAGGATACACATAAAATAAACATGTATTGATAGCACAAGTAAATGCTTGGATTCTGCTTATGGCAGAGGTCAAATTGTGCTGGCCATTCCACTACAGAGGGGTTTCAGGAATATGCTGTGTTACATCCTACAATGCACAGGATGGCCATCTCCCCTCAACACACAACGACAATAGGCAGAAATTCAGAAATCCTGCGCTTTCGTGCTGGAAACCCCCACATCTCCTGAACAGGCAGTGTAATATGATATGAAAAAGACAGGCACAAGTCAACAGTCTACTTTGTTCTATGACCTTGAGTTTCCCCGCTCAAACTTCAGTTTCTCCATTTATAAATAAATGAAGGTATTGGAGTGTAAGAGTTCCTTCACCACTAATGTTCTGTGATTGTAGTAATACATTCTGGGGCTGCTGGACAGCCTTCTTTGAAAAGCACACCCTCATCAACATCTGACTGATCCTTACGGGGTCTTTCTACCAGATTCCTGCTTGGTCACAGCTGACAAGAAGGGGAAGCTAACAAATCTGAGAATTAGAAACTTGAACTGGCTGGCACTGGCTGGGCCCTTTAGCAAAGATGGGGCAATCAAGTACAATCAAAAGCCAGAAAAAACTTGTAGAGAGACAAATGGAGCAGATACGCAGAGACAAGCAACACCGAGAGACCAGGAACTCCAGAGAAATAGTGGATATGAAATCAGTTCTTTTTTTTTTTTAAGTTTATTTATTTATTTTTAGAGGGGGGGGACAGAGAGAGAGAGAGAGAGAGAGAGAGAGAGAATCCCAAGCGGGCTCTGGGCTGTGAGCACCGAGCTTGATGTGGGGCTCAAACCCACGAACTGTGAGATCATGACTTGAGCCAAAACCAAGAGTCAGAAGGGTAAGTGACTGAGCCACCCATGCACCCCTGAAATCAGTTCTTGATGCAAACTGAGGTTCCTGGATCCAGTCCCTCAGGAGAGACAAATGCACTTCATTCATTTATTCATTCATTCACCAAGTATTGGCTGAGAGGCTCTTGTATTCCAAGCACTATTCTAGGTGCTGGGATACATTAGTGAACAAAAGGCACAAAGTCCCTGACATCATAGATATTTTTCCAGTGGAGAAGATGAGACAATAAGTACATCCACAATATAACATCAGAGCATGAGTAAGGCTAAGAAGAACCATAAATCTGGGCACAGGAACAGAGTGTTATGGTGAGGGAATGATTCCCTGAACGAGTGATATTTGAGCAAAGATCTGAATGAAGTAACAAACCACCTGAACGTGGGAGGGAAAAGCTACTCAGGCAGGGGAAACTGCAGAGATCCTCTGATGGGCTTGTGTTCAGCATGTCAACAACAGCTAGTGCATACTCCCTCATTCCACGTCCTGCCCTCCTTCTGGGAGATTCCACTGTGTGGATGCTCTTTCCATCACACTGCATTCCAATTTCCCAGACCTCTGGTTGAATAATATTCGCCTCCCTTCTACTTCACTTCAGCAGCTCACTACCCTGAGCCCTACTTGACCTTCTCTGAAATGCTAAGCTCTAATATGCCACTTTGACCTCAGTCTCCCGCCATTAGCTCCCTCCTCAACTTTCTCTTACTACGCCCATTTTTCTTCCTGAATACTCCTAAGCCCTTGAGTCCTCTCTTTCTTCCCAGTCTACCATGATGATCCACTATTGACTTCCATCCATCTGTAGCCTAGATTCCCTCAAGGCAGTATATGTAGTGGTTAGAGCATGGCCTTAGGAGCCAGACCAACTGGGTGAAAATCCCTGCCCTACCATTAACTCCATGGGCTTCAGTTTTCTGGCGACAAAATAATAGTAACCTCCATTGCTGTTGTAAGTGAGCTAATGCACATGCAGTGCTTAGAAGAGTGACATGCCATAGAGTAAGCATTTCGTAGTATTACCATGATTTTGATGTTATTACTATAGTTATTCATCTGTTCTTCCTGCAACAATTTGAACTGCTGCGACTTTAGTTTTCTTTCTGTTGACCCTTCTCTGGAAATCTCAATCTCTGGTTCAGTCTAATCACCTAGCACCTCTGCTGTTACTCCTCAGTAGCTGAGGCCACCTGACAAAAAACTACTTGGCCGTGCAGGTTGACAGTGCTATTAACTTAGAGCTTCTGGACTTTACATGGTCCACCACCCAACTGGAAAATCTCTGTACATGGGTCTGGTTAGCTTTCTCAGTCATTTCCCCATTAGCTATTCTAAACCATCATTCTTTTCAACTCTCCAAGATGCTGATCCTTTTACCTTTGCTTGACAGTTCTTACATGAATGTCTCAATAGTTATATTCTCACATCCTTCTCTTCAAACTCACAAGAGGCGGCCATCAACCTTTTGTCTTAGACTAGTTATCTACCTGTGTTCTAGACAACTTCTCTGCTCATCCCTTTAGGGACCTATATCCATCAATTATCTTTTTTCTCCCTCATTCACTTCAGGCCTCAGACATGTTCAGATCTCTCCAATCTCAACAAAACAAAACAACAAAACAATGAACTCCGAATCTTTTATCTTTTACCCCATCTTTTTCTCACCCACAGCGAAATTTCTTACCATTGCCAAATGTTCCACAGGGCAAAACTGATCTTGACTGAGAACCACTGATTAGAGGATAAAATAGAGTGTCCAGTATGTAATTAAATGCTGTAGAAGTTTTCAAACAAGAAGAGGTCACAGTGGCCTCTGTCCTTTTTATCCATTCACTGCATTTTTCTAGTTACCCTCTTTCAAAACCCAGTTCATTGGCAGAAAGCAAGCATAGCCTGCCTGTATTTCTCTGCCCATTCCTCACTCCTCGGCTTTCTGTGGTCTGACTCCTGTCCCCCAACTCCCTGAATATACTCTGCAATGTCTTTTTTTCTGAATTGCCAAATCCAATGGACCTTTCTTGCCTTATATTACTTGAATTCTCTGAAGCCCCTTTATGCTATTGACCACGACCTTGAAGTTCTTGTTTTGGTTTCCAAAATGCTACCTTTTTTGGGTTCTCCTTTCACTTCTCATATTGCACCTACATTATTTCCTTGGCTAGCATCCTTCCCCTTTCCATCTTAGAATTCCTCAGGCAGCATCCCCTCCTTCCTGCCACTCGTTCCTTACTGGTCTCCTGTATTTCAGTGACTTCACCAGTCACTGACATGGTGGTTCCTCCTCAAGGCTGCTCTCTGGCCCAGATCCCCCATCGGGCACTTCCTTTCATATGCCAGTGGCAACACACATTCAGTAAGTCTATTCTTATCTTTTAGCAGATCTGGCTCTTGTCTAATTGACTCTGAGCTCTTTGAAGATATTAATCCTTTTTATTTTCCCTTTAAATGATCTGAACATAGCACAGTGCCTAGCACTGAGTAACTGGTGCTCGATAATTGTCTTCTGAACTAAGGAATGGATGTGCTTGTCCCTTTCCCCCTAGAACTGGCAGTTTGCCTAGTCATGTCTAAACTGGATTTGCCTAGTCATGTCTAAAATAGAACTTGTTCGGGGTGCCTGGGTGGCTCAGTTGGTTGAGTGACCGACTTCAGCTCAGGTCATGACCTCACGGTTTGTGAGTTAGAGCCCAGCGTTGGGCTCTGTGCTGACAGTTCGGAGCCTGGAGCCTGCTTCCGATTCTGTGTCTCCCTCTCTCTCTGCCCCTAACCCACTCGCATAAAACAGAACTTGTTGTTATCCTCAAATTTCCATTCCTCAAGTCTTCCTCTCGCTTAAAGCCATCACTCTACTTGATTGCTGACTCTTACACCTCAGGAGTCATCCATGATTTTCCCTTTCTCTCATTTTCCATATCCATTCCATAAACAAGTTCTGCTAGTCCTGCTTCAAGCCACATCTTAAGTTGGCCCCTTCCAATCCTTATTACCCCATCTCCAATTCCAAACGTGATCGTCACCCCCAACTTCCTTATGCTGCAGTGAGAACCCTTTCCATTGGTTCTCAAATCCATCCATCTTACTAATCTGGCCCATGTCTTTTACGCTGGCTGTTCCTTCTACCTGGAATACCCTCCTCCCAGGACGTAGCTGGCTCCTTCCCAACCTTCAAATCTCTGCTCAAATGTCACTTCCTCAGAGAATCATCCCATGAAAATAGCTCCCCACAGCCATTCTCTCATCCCCATCCTGTTTTCTTTTCCCCAGAGCACTTATTACTGTCTAAAGTTATATTCATTAACTTAAAAATCAACTTTCTGTAATACTATATGCTTCATGAAGGAAGGAGTTATTTTTTCTTCCATGTCTACTGCTGCATCTCCAGCTGGCCCACAGTAAACACTCAGCAAGCATTTGCTGGGAAGATGCAATCCCTACGTCCAAAGGCGTATCTTTACCAGTTGGTAAAGATTGTTGGCTCTATGAAGTGGTATATCACTGTATGAAGACCATTTCGTTAAATGGAAACTAGCAGCGACCTCAAAATCCACACACCTGTTAGCTACTGACAAGGATTCCCTTCCCGATCAAACTTAAGTTAGGCTCCTCTGGGTCCTCTTTTCAACGAGGCCTTATCTTTGACTTGCCGAGCCCAGTTTTAGCGAGAATCCTGCTAACTCAGGTTGTTGGAATCCCCCCACCCTGGAATCTACAATCAAATTCCTCATTCCCACCCCCTTGATATCTAATCAAGTTCCTGTTAGTAATTTTTCATTCCATGACTCCCTACCCTCACCTTGCTTGGTGGCCATAAATTCCCACCTGCCCATACTGTCTTTGGGATTGAGTTTAATCTCTCTTCCCTATTCCAACTCTTGATCTCTCTTGAAATAGTCTTGAATAAAGTCTTCCTTGTTTTTAACAAGTGTCCGGTGCAATTTCTTTTTCACACTAGAGAATGAATTATTTACCTGCTGGGCTTGTATAAATCCACCTAATGCGTTTTCATTGTTCCCTACCAAACTTCCACATGTTCTTTGCAGTGGGAAGGGTCAAAGACAGGCTTTTCTCATCCATGTGACAGAAGAATATGGTTTCTCGAGCATATAGGGGAAAATCAGGAAGAATAAAGGGTACGTGATTTTTTAAAATCACCTTTATAGCAGCTAATACTTATTCACTTTGTCACATTTATTTTCATCTGTTCTTATGGTGACATTTTAACGAATAGTACAAAAGTAATGCTCAATACAAAATGACACCCCAAATCTCCTAAACAAAAACATGTTCAGTAGGTAAAAAAAAATAGCTCCCCATCTGCCACACAATCCATATAATTCACATGCGGTCCACTCCTGACTCTGCAGCTGACTCGCGATTATATGACCATACCTGCAACATCAAACTCGATTTCCAGTGTGACCTTGCTCGTGATTGAAGAGTCTCGGAGGAGCTGGTTGGCTTCCTCAAAGGTGCTGTCTTCAGTTGGAATCCCATTAATGGCTATCACTCTGTCTCCAATCTGTAGCACCCCACATCTATATTTAGAACCACATGTTAGAGACTGTAGCCAGAGTAAGTAATTATCAAGTTGAAGTTGCCAAATCTGTATTGTTTGATCCTTGTGAAATAGCGTAACCATTCGGTCTTGTTCATTCAATGCTGTGGGCATCGTATTAGGTCAACTGCAAGGTCTTGCACTCTTGTGTTTGATGGCTCCAGATGTGAGCCAGGCAATGTTGATGTACCCCAGAGAAGGAACAAATAATTTGAAACTATGGCATTGTTTTAATCTGATCTGAACCAATATATAGTAGTGATGAATGTACAGCTCCCCACAGCAGAGGAATGATTATAATAAAGTTGGAACTTCAGAGATATTTTCCTTTTTAATTAATACAGCCTCCAGTCCCTGCCAGACAACAATCTGCTAGATAAAGGCATCCACGCTCGTTTTTCTTCTCAAACCTTATCAAGAACGTAAAATTTTACTGTCTGAACGGAGAGTTCATCACATCCTGCATTTCCTGCATTGAGCCCTGTTCCCTAATTTATTAGCTATTCAAAGATACCGGGCACAAGAAATACACAGAAAAGGATGCTGTCAAGGAGTGTCTTACCTCTCGGCTGGGCTGTCAGCTTCAATATAGGAAATCAGAGGTGGGGAAGAGAGCGTCTCCGTGGCAAACACACTGCCCTGCAGTTGGATCCCAAATCCTGTGACAGGATCGGCTGTCAGCACAACTTCTGTGGTTTCTGTGTGAACGACCTGCCCAGCCAGGCCCACTGTGCTCGAGGCTAAAGACACTGGAGGAACAAACACGAAAAAGAATGACGTTAGGTTGGAGCAAGCACCAGAGACGCCGGCCTTGCTGACACAGATTATGTCTCTGAAAGAAGGAAAAATTAAAAAAAAGCTCATTGGTAATGGTGGGATATTTTGGTCTCCTTGAAATAAGTTCGTGCTGGTCGTCAACCTTAATCTAGCATTGGGTTGGCTTGATGGAGTCGTTTAAACTTTCTATTTCTCCTATCCCCAAATTTTGGCTCTTTAGCCTTCGTTCTTTCCCACTGGATCTCTGGCGGGTCACGAAAAGGCCACTCCACTCCCCGATGCCTTTCTCTCATTGATGCCCACTGGGACCTGCGCCTCCTTTGCTTTCTGTGAGCAAGCTCTCTGCAGGGTCCCATGTGGGACTGTCACTTCCTCCAAAAGAGTCTGGCCTCCTTACTGCGATTGACATCTGCTGACACCATGTACCTCAGAAACCCCTCCACCCAGAAGCTATTTTCTTTCACTCTCCCTGCAGGGGACAAGGACAGAGAAAGGGTTAGAACCTTCCGTGCCCCACACATGCAGTGCTTTTTACCTTAAACCACTCCTATTTTGAAGTTCTATATTATGTACTTATTTCTGCTTTGTCTCCTCTTCAAACCCATGATGTTCTCTACTTTTCCTGTTTCCCCCCATTTCCTCACTGACTTCAGACTCGGCTCTTAATTTGCCCCTTCTAGTCTGTCGTTTTTCCATGTCCTCAGTATCTTTGACATCATGGCAATAATTGAACGCCTGGCTTTGTGCTTCTTTGGGTCTCTCAGTGCTGATTATTAGCAATTCCACCCGACTTCAGCTCTCTATCAGCAGAACCCTGTGCTGGACCCCACCATCCAACCTGGAGACCACTCTGGGATCTTCATGTCTGAATCCTCTTTGTTGACCACGCAATCTTAATAGCCATCTCCCCCCGGTCCTTCCGACCTCATTCTCCCTCCTTGATGACTTCTAGCCCCACTCTCTCTCACCTGTCTTCCAGTCCAGTGGTTTGCAAACTTGTTAGCAACAGATTCCCCCTGACCCTTCCCTCTTCAAATGAAAGCATGTAAGGGATGTCTTTGTATTTCAGATAAAACCAGAGCTACTGAAGATACTGAGGTAGGAATGGGAGACCCTAGAGGAGGCCTTCCCATCCCTCCTGTGGGAATCTGGGGAATCCAGTTTGAAAGTTACCATCTTTGTGTATTGCCTTTTACTGGCATCGTTTCCCTCCATGCTCCCCCTGGATCCCTGGTGACCACTTCAATGATGCAGCTGCTGGAATCAGAGATGCTGAAAGCTCATGACATTTTCTACAGTCTAATACTCAATATTCTTTGGTAATTCCCACTCCACTCCCGTGCTCTTACTAAGTTGCTGATGGGTGCTAGAGAAAGTCACTACACATTCACACAATTCTCTATGGGGCCCTGGAATTTTCTGTTGTGTAATACTTTGACTCCTTATTTTTTTTTTTTTAATTTTTTTCAACGTTTTTTTTTTATTTATTTTTGGGACAGAGAGAGACAGAGCATGAATGGGGGAGGGGCAGAGAGAGAGGGAGACACAGAATCGGAAACAGGCTCCAGGCTCCGAGCCATCAGCCCAGAGCCCGACGCGGGGCTCGAACTCCCAGACCGCGAGATCGTGACCTGGCTGAAGTCGGACGCTTAACCGACTGCGCCACCTACGCGCCCCCTTTGACTCCTTATTTGATTTCTCACGGGATCTGTCTCAAACATTTCCACCCTTATAAGGATCAAACTTGACTCCTGACTTCATTTCCTACCAGACTGAAAAGATCCAGCCATTTGACAAGAGTTCCTTAAAAGCATTCTTTTCAACTTCGATTTCTCTGTATCATCTATTCTAACTTCCTTCTTTTCCCCAGGAGGATGTATCCTTCTTTCCATTTCAAGGCTACCTCCTCCTTTCTGGTCCTATCCATTTCGGCTCCCTGTGATTTTGTGTCATAAATACTTCTCTCTTGCTTTTTCCAACTTTCCTGCTCACTCCCCTAGCTTTCTGACCTCTCCCTATGGGTTTGTACTGATTCTGGGCCTGCTTAAAACTTGGCCTCTCCTTTCACCCTTTACTGAAACTACTCTCACTGATGACTTCCTGACGGCCAAAATCAATGGCCATCTTCTGCTCTAACTACTCTGTAAGCAAGTGGCTTGGGAACTATCCTTTTCTTTCTGAAATTGCTCCCTTGGTTTCAGTGAAGGTTCGTTCTTAGTTTCTGACTTTTTTCAGCCCCTCCCAGTTCCTTTGCGTAGTCTACACGGCAAACATAGACTTCCCTGTGGTTCTCCTCTAAGCCTTCTCTACTCTCCTTTCCCTCATTTACTTCTACTGCTTCTGTAAAATGACCTCTGCATGTATCTTCTCAAATCTACCTCTCCAGTTTCTCTCAAGCTCCGGTGATGAATTTCCTGACGTGGATATCCCATCCACAAGAAGGTCTCACGGACTCCTCAAAACTCAACATTTTAAAAATTGAGTTAGTCATCCTCTCTTTTGCATTCCCCCTACGGTTTCTATGAATGGGACCATCATGCTTATAGTCCACCAGGCCTGAAATCTCAAAGTAGCCTTTGACTCAGAACATCCCCATCGTCTCAAATTCAATCAAGACAATGGCTAAATCCTTTCAGGATGACCACTGAAATCTAACTTCTATAAATCCTCTTTTCCCTTCTTATTGTTAACGCTTCAGTCCAGGCTTTTATTATTTGTATTTCAGATGTTTAGTTTATTTCAAATACGTGAATATGGATGTTTCTGGTCCTTTCATGCCCAACATTTTCTACATATCAACTTGCCAGGTTAACTTTCTCTTCATGATGAGGCCCCCAGTGTATCTATTCTCTAAAGTAGGGCCTCATCATTGCTAATACAGATCACTATATAGACTTAGAACCATGTCCTTGCCTCTTGTCTTATGCGAACAGCCTCCCAATTGCTGCCAGAGTGGCTTATCTAATGGGCAGAGGTCATCCTCCCATTTAGACTCTTTCAACGCCTCCCTATTTTCTATAGAACAACCACCCCAGTGCTAACAGAGCTCGTGGGAACCTTCATAAGTTCATGTCCCCTGCCTATCCAGTCTCCTGCCTATCTGCTGCAGCCCTGCTTACATCCCTCTGTCCCTTTAGCTCTTCCCCTGGGCTTTCAATGTCCCTTTCCCTGCTTTCTCCAGGCAGAGTTAGGTACTCCCCTGTCTACATCTACACATTTCTAATACATGGTCCTACTTCAGCATTCAGCATCCTTGTTTTTAAAGATTGGAACCCAGATCTTTTCCTCTTTGAAATCCCAATGCCCGGAACATTCAATGAACACTAAATAAAGGAAGAACGAATTGAGTTTTGTGATATTATCCACATTTTTCTTTTTGGAACCAACATTTCATGCAGGTTCTGCTGAGTTAAGGAACTAGAAAGTTGTCCCTCAGGACCCCAATTTTTCCACTATGTAGTTCATCCCGACATTGTAGCTGACATGGCAGAGGAAGATGCGATAGGTCATCTGTCTAGAAGGAAGGAAAATCTACTTCTTCTTAAGAAACATCATCATAGTTCTCACAACAAAATTCACATCAATGAGATTAAAGTAGCCTGCAGTAGGGGGTGAAGGTAGCTTCCAACCCTGAGCCTTTTACAGCTGGTGGCCTACAATTCCAAGATCCGACACATGGACTATATTCATTCAGATCACACTTTCTAGTGTGCTTTGTTGATGTCAACTGTACTTTACCTGCTCTCCAGATTACACATTTTGTTCCTGATGGCACAGAACCGCCAGGAGTAGGTAGTATGGATCCGGAGAGTTGCATTTCTTTCCAGTCTGTTCTCATAGTAGGCAGGAATATAATATTAGGACATCCCCTATTTGGCAGATTACTTCCATTCTATCTTCTATTACTTCTTACTTCAATAGGAATACTTTCTGTGAATTTTTCTATAGGTTCACATTAATATACACAGTTTTTTCATCGGAGATCTCAGTTTGGTATAGATTTCTGGACAACTTAACTGGAGTTAAAAACCACTTTTGAAACTTTAAGTCAGCTAAATGCCATTTCCACTAAGAGAGGATTAAGAAGAAATGGGTCAATCATAATAGGAGGAACAGATCAGGCTAGATATAGTAAAGATCTTCTCGAAGGAGAGACTTGCTGCATCCTTGCAACAGTTAGAGAAGATGGTTCAGAAACGGACTTCTCTAGAAGGTTTTGAAAATAGATCTAAGTGCTCACTGTGGGCATCATTAAATTTGTAAGCGTCATCTGGAGTCAAGTTGAGACAATAGAAATTATTAGGACCTTTAATTTAGGATTAAAATTATGTTAAATATTGGTTTTATAATTATAAAAGTTTACAATGTATCTAATAAATGTAGGATTATATTAAATAATCTAGGATTTTATAATTAACTCTGAAAGTCCTTCGATACACTGAAATGTTCTTTGGAACAGTAAAATTTCATTTGGAATTGTACGTACTGATTACTCACACAAATTAAAGTCTTGCAAATTATAACCAGACATGAAAAAGATAAATGGTAGATTTAAAGATGATGAGCCAGAAGAAGAAAAGCAACCAATATTACTCAGAGGAAAAAAAGATGAGCTTGATTATCCTGCTTCATTAATGTGGCCAACCATTCACAAAGGTGAATTATTATGAATTATAATGCCTAATTTAAAAATTTGTATGATGAATTCTCTCTCCGGTAGTAGAGACTCCTGCAAGGTCCTGGCTCTGAACTGAAGTGCGCCCATTTCTTCTACTCACAGGCGAGGAAGGAAAGGACTAAATCACTGACATGCTGTGAACACTGCTAAATGGTGTGGGCCCCACGGTTGTGTTCACGATCCGCATCTGCTCTGTCCTGCTCCTGTTCACGTTTGGAGGGTTCTGTTCGCAACCCTTCAGGTTTGCAGGAAATGACCCTGTGGTTTTTGTCAATTCTTGTCTTTTCTAGTGTAAGGAAGGGAGGAAAACCAGAAACAACTTGTTAGCTTCTAAAGCTTAAAAATCTGCCTTCTTAGAAGGCTGTGAGGTTAACTGTCAGATAGGAAAAGCATTTAAAAAGTATAGGGAGCAATGGATTGCAAAGGTTTATCCATATATGGTGTTCACCATTATTTGATCCTGTAACTCAAGACCTCTGTGTCACTCAAGTATTTCCCCTTACAGTCGGCCTGCTGGGGATCCAGCCCACTGTGTACCGTGTGATCCAGTTCAGGCGCACGGTATGGGTGTCCAACAGCTCCCTTCTCCAGATGGGGGTCAGCTCGTGGGGCGGGCAGCTCTTAGGCTGTTCCCTGAAGGGCTCCCTGCATGCTCACTTATAAAAGCTCACCATTAGCCGCCTTTGTCCTCCGATCTTTTTTCAGTGGTTGGTGGCAGGGACAAAACTTGTTAGGTTTTTTCATTCTCTTCCTTTCAACTCTTTTCCATGTTGGCCTCCCTAGTAGCACACGGGGATGGCAAAAGAGGCAAAGACTATTCTGGGAATGTCGTCTAACTTCTACGCTTGGCTGCAATTCAGGTGGACTGAGAACAGGCAGAGCCTACACTGGCTGTGTGTGCAGAAGCAGGAAGCAGGGGGAAGGAACCGGGTCCGCTGCTCAGTCATGCTGCCATCACAGGGGGATGACAGGGTTCTGGAAAGAGCCTTAGCCTCTGAGGCAGAAAAAGGGACAGCCCAGGCTGTGGGGCAAAGGTCAGTAAGATTCCAGAAGAGCTGACAAAAGGGTTCCCTCTGTGACGCGGCTCTGCAATCCTTCCAGGGCTTTGTGACACTCCTCCCAGCCTGGTGCTGGGGAAACTCATCCTTCTTCCTGTGAAACAAACACGGCACTTTCCTGCTTTAATTCTTGTTACATGTTGTTACAGACTTCCTGTATTCGCCCCTCCGGTCAATGATACAGAATCTTTCAATATTTATGAGAAGACTTCAATTCTTTTCTGGCATGTCCTTTTGTACCAGGAACATATGTGAGAATTTTTTCTGCTTTGTAGGCTCTGGCCTCACCTCATCACCAGTACAGCGAAGAGACTTTTTATTGTATTTGTTGTGACTTTGCCATGATTCATCGTCCATACAAATGGCCTGGTTGCCATGGAAACGTAAGTATTAGAAAGGGGGCAGCAAACGGTGGCATAGAACAAAGACATAAATAAAGTGGTGGAAATAAACCATGGTATAGTGAGAGCATAATAAAACTTTTATTATCAGTTATTTGGGAAAACCCTTACATCGAATGTGACCATACCAGAAGCAGAGAGAGAGAGAGAGAGAGAGAGAGAGAGAGAGAGAAAAGAGAAACTTAAGAAAAACAAAAGAACAAAAACAGCAATTACTTTTTTCTGGCTTTGGAATGCTATCATTATTTTTGTAGGCCTTTTTGGAGTACGAATCAAAGTTTTGGACCTTGTTGTTTGATCACAATATAAAATGTGTGATCTCCTGAGACACTTTCATAAACATTCTGGTAGGTATACGGTCAGTGGTGCCCTGGTGGCCGATGTCTCCAAAAAACACAAATAGCTTGCAATTTCTGGAGCCACGTGTCTGTCTGTTTCTACTATGTTGGAGAATAACTTTCTGATTCAAAAGAGAATTTGAGTTGATTATGGGGATCAGTGACAGCGTGATCTCAGCTTTGTTTCCTACTGTAAAATTCAAGCTATGTAAATATCAACCCGAGATAGCCAAGCATATTATCACTCATTTGGAGTCACTAATGCCTTTAGTCAACAGAGTGAGTCTTACCTAACACAAACAAATGTCTAGCCATTCAAGCAGCAGTACAAACATTAATGAATTCATTTTAATTGCTCTTCCCTGATGAGGGCTGTTAGGCTGTTGCTGTCGGTGAGGGACGCTGCACCCAAAGGCATTACTTGTAAAAAATTTCATATACAAAAATCCACCACAAGCCCTGATGGCATTGCATGGAAGACCCAGAACCTATGTATTATGCCAAAGTAGTCACTGTGAAAAATGCCTAAAGTTGGGAACAGTGTCAACAGATTTTCACACGTGGCAATTTAGATTCAAGGCATACTAACTAACACTTAAACTATTCAAATGGCTAACAATTAAATAGTGTTTACCATTTACCAGGTGTTGTTCTAGCATATGTATATAATATATATAGTATTTATTGTATACAGTATATTGTATATGGTATATAATTGAGAAAATTATATATATAACACATACATAAACTATGTGTATAATATGTATGTACATATATGTACATGTATTAACACATATTATTGTATGTATGTATATATGTATTTTTAAGTTTATTTATTTCTGAAGGAAAGAGACACAGAGTACAAGTGGGGGAAGGGCAAAGAGAGAGGCAGACACAGAATCTGAAGCAGGCTCCAGGCTCTGAGCTGTCAGCACAGAGCCTGACACAGGGCTCGAACCCATGAATCATGAGATCATGACCTGAGCCGAAGTCAGATGCTTAACTGACTGAGCCACCCAGGTGCCCCAATATATATAATTTTAAAATAATATGCATAATATGTACTTAATAATATATATTCTCCTCACAGAGTGTATTTCTTGTCCCATATGTCCCTTTTGGTGGTGTGAATATGTATATTCTTTCATATAATCTTCCCAATTACCCAATGAAGTAAGTAATTAATCCCTGTTTTGTAGCTAAGGAGGCCGAGGCATAGAGAGCTTAGGTGCCTTGCTCAAGGTCCTACAGCAATGATGCTGGGATGAGAGCACGGGCAGCCTGGTTCCCACATCTATGCTTATAACCACTTCACTCTACTGCCTTCAAATGGTTTCTTCCAAGACTGAATAATTTACTTTCGTGTCAGCTGAGAAAGATCTGAGACTCCAGAAGCCGTTTGTTCTCATTTTACCTAAACTCAACCTTCCTTCTATTTTCCTATTTTTAAATTTACTGTCCTGCACATATACTAAAGATGAAAAAATCCCCTTACATTTGAAGGGATATGCAAGGCAAAATCATGACTATACCACGGTGTGACCCTATCTTTTGCAGTGGTTTTTTTTGTAAGGAAACCTTCAGCTTCCTGTAACATGAAGAGACCATTTCCCAGGGTGGGTGGTGGCTGGTCTCCGTGATGGTGGCATGGTGGGTCCTCTTGTGAAGATGAATCTCTGACAAACAAGCTGAAAAGCCAATAGGTCCAAACATCCCTTCTCCTAACATTCTCTTCACTTCCAGCCTTGAAGAGTCTGGGTTTTATTTTACTTAGGTAACTTAAGGGTGTTCCTTATTTTATTTTTATGGTAAGTGCAGGAAGAGACCCCACCTTCTTTGAGTTTCTCTATAGGAATCACAACTACAGCCACCAAAGGGGACATATAGGACAGGAAATACTCCCACCTCTCTAGACTATGATTCGATCTGGTTGGGAAGAGAAGTGATTACATGATATAATCATACTAAACAGATGCATGGGGTTCTTTCTTATATTTATCAGGAGGGAGACCTAGTTTTCAAAACATTGATTTGGAGTGAGTAAGGAACTGAGAACAAATGTTTCATGTCCAAAGTCACCCAGAATATAAGGAAGGAGTCTCGAAGGGAAAAAAAATCACCTCTTTGGTTACCGTATCAGATCCAAAGAGCAAGAAAAGAAATTTCAAACAAAAAGTTGTCGGCAAAGATAGTACAAACTAACTAATTCAGTCTGAAATTGTTCTGGGCAATCAGTATCATGTAGATACTAGATAGCATTTCAGGGACCTCTGGCATAGAGCTGGGAGCCCCTTAGCATCCACCTGATCATTTAGGCACCAGAAAACACTCTTCCCACAGACTCCGACCAGCCCGCCCATCTTCTCCAGCCCATGAGACAACGGTGACTGTTTCACTTACGTGAGCTTTTGAAGTCTTTCTTTTTCAGTCTCCTCCTCATCATGGTCCCGCGAGGGCTAGTGGAGTAGAGGCTTCGAGGTAAAGTCCCCATGTTCAGGGAACTCAGGCTGTATGCACTCATGGAGGTAGGAGAGAAGGGTGAAGACACCAAAGCTGCTGTAAGAGAGTGGAGACTTGGCACAGAGCATTCTCAGGTGGGGTGTGAGCCTGCTACCCTTGCCAGCCAGGGACAACCCCGAGAGACACACACGGCAGCAATGGCTAGTCAGTGCCCCGACCGGGCAGAGACCAGGTCTCAGAAGCCACGGAGACGGCACTGTAGAATCTCAAAGTTACAAGAGCCCACCGCTGCCTGAGGGGCAGCACGATCCTCCTGAGCACAATGCAACCCAGAGGGAGGCTCTATGAATTTTGCTCTAGACACACACAGAGATAAACATGAAACCGCGTTTCTGCGTAAACAACAACTCCGTGCATCCAGTACAGACATGCATCGTTTGTAGATCTTTTCTGACGTGAATTTCACAGTGGTTCCAAGCACACAAGGAAGTTCTGAGCACATCGTATTCTATATCATATTTTGGACTGTTAATTTCCGGACCACATATAAAGCATTAGGAACATTTACATCTTTCTCTAATGACAAATGCTTTCTGATTGGGGGGGGAGGGCGGGAGGGGAAGAGACTAAGAAAGATGTCAGAAACGATAAGTTGCTATTACAAAAAAAGCACATAGCACCCATGAAGCCAAATATGGTATGAATCAGATGAGGAAGAGGCAGAATATAATTTTCACAAAAGACCAGGAGGAGAAAGTCTGGAACATTACGAGGGCTGTTGGGAGGAGGCGCCTTTGGGGCTGGCAGGGCCGGAGCTCTGCAACGGTCGGGGTGGGACGCATTAGGGTATTGGTAGGTGTGAAGGCTGCAGTGGTCGCTGGCCCAGGAATCCCACGCAAGTTGCCTGTCGCTCCTCTGAATTTTCACTGCCCACATGAGGTGATGATGACAAATAAGAACAAACAAACAAAGAACCAAAAACAAAACAAAACAAAACAAAAGAAAAAGTAACTGAACTGTACAAA
Source organism: Prionailurus bengalensis (assembly GCF_016509475.1). Taxonomy (NCBI): domain Eukaryota; kingdom Metazoa; phylum Chordata; class Mammalia; order Carnivora; family Felidae; genus Prionailurus; species Prionailurus bengalensis. Next base: position 91,460,880 of record NC_057358.1, read on the forward strand.
TAAAAAGTGTAACAAAAAATGAAAGCTGCTTGCAAAGAAAAAGAAAATCTACTGGCTTTGCCCTTTCTCAGTGGTCAGCAGAACAGATGATTAACATCACGAATGGAAGCCTTCCATCTTCCCAAGAATAATGCATGTCGTTCGCCAGCCCATTTTTTCTTCTTTTAAAATGACTATTGAATCAATTTCTAATCTCCCCCTGTGCTTCACAGACCAGATTGAAAACATTTTTTTTTTTTAAACTTAAAAGTCAACGCCATAAAGATCTATGGCACGTGATTAGTAATTAAAGATTTGCGCATCTTGGTCAGTTAGTAGCACTTGTTTTGAGAAAAAGAATAGAAGGAGCAATAATAAATCATGCTGGCTCATGATTCAAGTGCTTTACCAGTCACATATCACAATTTACTGTTCTGACATTTTAATTACAGTCCGATCCATCACTTGGACTTGATTTTTCTCAAAAAAAAAAAAAACCAACCCACTCTTAATCATCTACCAATATCAGAATCATATTTGTATCCTAATAAGTAAAGGTCTCAATAGATTTTATGCTTTTTTGTATCTTTGAAAAAGATATGTTTACATTTGAAAGAAACAGTTAATTCTCAAAAGATTTCACGTGTTCTTATATTTTCTTAAGATGCCACAACATTTTAGTTAAGCTATTTCAAAATTTTCGTGTCCCCTTTATTGAAAAAAAATGTGTAGTGCGTTTCCATTCTAATTTCAATATTATTTAGACTTTCTACCAGGTGTTCTGAAAGATGAGCAAGGTCATGTTCATTACTATGTCCGATCCGAAGTCTTTCACTGAACAAGAGTGAAAAATAACAAACGAACTCGTACCTCCTTTTAGTATCATGATTCTAACGTGAGGTGCCTTACATGTGAGTTATTTGACGGTATTTATTCATGCAGAGAATCAAATGCTCCGTAAGTATTTAAAGGAAGCTCATTTAGACAAGGGCTTAAGTTGTACCATCTGTGATGTCAGCATCATTGGCCACTTCACAGCCTTTCTGGGGTAAGGCTACCCGTGGAACCAGAGCCCTAGCAATGAAAGAGCGCTGTGGGCTGAGGCAGGCCTGGGTTTCAGTTCTGGCTCCAGCCCTTCCTCTCTATAGGACCGTGGCTAGTTACTCAGCCTCCCTTAGCCTCAGTTTCCCCACATGTCAAATGGAGACCACGAAAGCATCGCCCCCACAGGACCACCGTGAGAATTATGCCCACGGGTCTATATGCAAGGTGCTTGCACGATGCCGGTACACTCGATAAAAACAGATGAACTCTCGCGGATAACATTGATTCTGCCTACTTTCGCTCTACTTGCCAACAAATAAAGTATCTTTTGAAGGAAATACGTATCTCTCACTCAACAAATCTCACTCACTGGACACTTAGGTTGAGAGAGTATCACTTGCATAGCCACCATAATTCTACAGCCCTAGGCGGCCCAGCCGGTTCCTTCTGTGCCGCTGCTGTTTCTGGTTTGGGTTCCATCTGCCTCTCCACCATTCTAGTTCCAAGCCATCACCTCCTCTACCTAACCTCTGCAACACCTACAGACTTGGCTCCCCACTTCATCAACTGCATACTTACCTCCCAGTATCTGTACGACCTGGTAATCCTTGAAATATATAAGGTGGATCATGTCACTCCCATTTAAGCTACTTCAATGGGGTACAATTACAAAGAGAATCAAATGTGACCCCTACTTATCTCTGCGGGCTTATCCCCTGTCACTCTCCCCATCATTGACTGTTTCAGCCACCACTGGTCTTACTGCCGTTCTTAGAACAAGCCAGGCTGCTTTCCTGCCTCAGGGCATTTGCCCTTGCCATTCTTTCTGCCTCGTGTATTCTTCTCCCAGTTGACTGCGTGGTTGCAGTCGGTTGACTCCTTCTTCTCCTTTGGGTCTCAGCTAAGGGGCCACCACCTCCTCAGAGTTGTTCTGACCACCCCCCAGCCCAGGCTGAATATGCCCGACTCTATGCTACCCCATTAGTATTTTATGTTCTTCATAGTACTTATTCACTTAGTCTGAAGTGGCTTTATTTATTTAACATATTTTAAATATTTGTCTCTCTATACTGAAATTCCACGAGGATGGGAATCTACTTTGTCTCTCTCACTAGATGTCTTGTAGCACCTAGAATAGTGCCTACCTAGTCCATAATGACTGATGAATCAATGAATGCATAAGTGAATAGGAATCAGCCAGAGTGTGCATGTCTACACTGCGGCAGCATTTTCCTCGTGATAAAGAGTGTTGTAGGGGAAGTTCATAATGGGTTATCTTTCCCCATCCTCATTCTCTTTTGGGGAGTGTAAGATGACTTTTTACCAAGATGCAATCATTGCTGGGTCTGGCTCATTGACCCCAACAGCCACTCCGATGTCTTTTTTACTAAGTACGGTCTGCGTTTCAAATGAGGGCAGGGTATAGTGAATGGACTTTAGAAATCCACACTCTCTGACCCAGTTCGTTAAGGACTTTGGACATTACCGGACATATTTAAAGATGGTAGCACCCAGTTAAGTTTGGAAGTCTGATTCAAGAATCCCTGCCTTCAGCCCACCCGCACTACACTGCCTCCTGCGGGCATTCCGAGATTTGATACAGATACATAAACAGCAAGTTAAAATAGAATACTTTTTACATCTTCCATGATGACATCACTGTTGGAGTCTTAAGAAGTATCTGACGTGGAGGGTCCTTTGGTTTGTTCTCTCTTCTAACTGTACCCTCTTGCCCTGTCTGGGATGTCTGAGGGGCATAGGCAACAGCTGCTTTTGTGGTTGCTCCTGGAACTCAAAAATGGAAGGTCCTCCGGGCCCTGACTCTATTGAGCCTTGCGATTCTTCTCCCATTTTCTCTTTCAAAGTCTCATGAACTTCAATCGTGATTATGTCTCCCAAATACCCTCAGTAGGAACAATTTCTAATCTTATTGAGAGCTCATTCTTGTAAGCACTTTTAACGCTATTTAAAAATTTTTAAAATATTTATTTACTTTTGAAAGAGAGAGAGAGACAGAGCTTGAGTGGGGGAGGGGCAGAGAGAGAAGGAGACACAGAATCCGAAGCAGCCTCCAGGCTCTGAGCTGTCAGCACAGAGCCTGATGCGGGGCTTGAACCCACGGACCGTGAGATCATGACCTGAGCCGAAGTTGGACGCTTAACTGTCTGAGCCACCCAGGTGCCCCATTAATGCTCTTTACCAGCAAAAGGCACAGTTAATCTCTTTTTTTTCCTAACTGATGTGCCCATTTCTTTATTTCTCTGAAAACACTATGGTGGACGCTTTCTTGTGAAACAAAATGTGGGAAATATATTTCCATCTACCATGGGATGAGACATAAGCGTTCAGGGATCAGGCTTCCTGAAAAGATAGCCAGAACTCTCTTGTGGAAAAAGGGAAAAACTATGTAAAACCACTCTACCACAGAGAAAAACATAAGTTTGAGAATTATAAACAACATAATCTGGGGGGCATTCCCCCCTATTCTTAACTGTGATTTAATTATGTTTAGGAGCTAATACTTTTGCCTTCTTGGAAATGCAAGTCTGATTTTAATGTAAACTGTAGGGAGATGCCTGTAGGCTAGAGAAGAAAGATGATGAGCAACTTTTAGCCAAAGTAGATGATGGGGTCAGAAATGGAAGCTTGAATTATTTAAATTACCAGCCCCGACCCTGCACCCCTCTGAAAAGTCACAATGACAACAGGGCTTCCGTATTTAAAAAAAAAAATAATTTGTTCTTGGTCTTCATGCATTTTAGTATATACATTCAGCCTCTCAAATTGTCTTGACAGGTAAAAATATTTAATATTTCACGAGTTGGAAACTATTTGGACTATTTATGATTTATATACAGGGCAAATAAAAAGGGGAAAATGAGGTTGCTGAAGATAATGACATTTTGCAAGGGTCTGCTCCATATTTCTGATTCACCGATAGCAGGATTTACCAAGCCAAATCTCATGCTGAGAAAGCGCTACACAGTGTATATCCTTATACCTCTTGTGCTCCAAATCCAGTGACGGCTTCAGATTAATTTAGAAGAAACTGAGTTTGAGAAATCTCTCCCCTCTGCCAGGCTGTCCCAAGGGGTCTCCTGACCGGAACGGTGTGCATTCCCATGACCTGTACCTCCTGGAGCCCCTTCCCACTTCTAGGCAAATGAGGCAGAATTTCTTTTCATAACCTGCCTATACTGCATCACTTCTCGGCTCCATTGTGTAAAATTAAAATCTGATAAAGGTAATGCTGTACTAGAGATTTTCATTAGCTCCAGGGCTGTCTAAGCTCCATTTAATTAAAAAAGGTTGCATCCAGCTGACTCATTCAGTATGAAAATTAACCGGTCCCTCCGTTTTTTCTTCAAACTGTGGAAAAGTGCGGTGTCTTTCAGAAGGTGGGAGACACATAATACAAATGATCTCTTCACAAACAAAATTTCAATTCCGGAGAAAATTGTTCTCTTTCTCTAAACATACAAAAAAAAGTGCTCTTCTCCATTAGGGCCCCCTGACAGCACTAGTGAAGCTTCAAGGAATCGATTTCAGGGAATAAAAAGGGGGGGCACTTGACTTACGGGAAAGGAGAGAGGAGTTGGAACAAAGAACCCCCTTGAAGAGTCTTTCTTCAATGTGATTTTGGGCTCCAAGTCCTTTCTCTTGTACTGGGTTTTGTTTAAAGATGCTTAGGTGGATGGTGTACAAACACTTAGCAAATGTACCTGTGAGCTTCAGACAGTGAAAATGCAGGTCCCCTCAGCTGACACTTGTTACTGAATAAAAGCAGTCAAATATTCTGACACGCCCAGGAAAGATATTTCATCATAAAGGTCGTTCCTTTATGGAAGGGCTAAGGAAAAAGCTATTCTGGCAAACAGACAAACTGTAGAGAAAGTCAACCTTTCACACAACTGTTTTCTCCTCCCCAAATTTGAAGCGTCTGCCATTAATACCCATTTTATGATTATTTTTAAAAAGTGAGAATTTTATAATTTGCCTTCATCGTCCTCGAGGTAGAGTGGACATTCACTCTGCGTAACAGGAAGTCAAATTATTCCCCTTCTCTTCACACTCAATTTGCAACAAAGGCTGCTTCTTCTTCTTCTTTTTTTTTTTTTTTAAATATCAAATAGTACAAGCCTGAAAATTCTATTTCAAACAATGTTTCTTTCCTCAATTTTGAGGTTTCAAATAAATTACATTTGGCTCCGGAACAAGGATCTGGGAGAGGAAGGAAAGTAAACAAAAGATAACCCGCTGCTCTGAAAGAAATGATAAAGCCAGAATTAGCCTCTGTGTCTTTCTGCTTCTAATTCTGGGAGAGAAGCAATAACTGTAAAAGCAAGATAAAGAGATTTATCCAGATGGATCCTTCTCACCATGCTCAGGTCCCTTCAGGGCCAGGCGGGTCTGATGATGGGGAAGAATCTCCAGCTTGACCTGGTCAGTGGTGTTGGCCAGGAACTGGGTGGCTTCTGCCAACGTACAGTATTCCATGCTGGTTCCGTCGATGGACAGGATGTGATCTCCCACGTGAAGGGCGCCACATCTACGGAAAGGAGAAATAACTCAGTGCGATGAGGGCTCTCGTCTTTGGAACATGACTTTCATGCCCTTCGTAGTCTTAACATTTCACGCGGTTTGCATTTACTTCAAAAAGGAAAAGTCTGAGTGTTATAGGAAACACCATCTGTCAAATGTGAAGCACCTTGCGTATGAAGAGGAATGTGGGAGATACAGAAAAACTCAAGGAAATGTTCTTCTCTTGTGCCTCTTAAGAAATCGTATTATTTCAGGGTGGTGGTGCCAGAAGTTGAAGGGAAGTGTGTGGGAGGGAAGAGAAGAACAGGAACATTTTTCCCCTTGACTTTCTTCCGTGATTTTTCCTTGTTGGTTTGTATATCTATAAATATGAGCTGGTCAATGTTCAGGATGTCAAGATGCGACTCACATAACTGGAACAGGATCATTTACAACTAGTTTATGTGTGAATGGGAATAATTCGGGGAGATTCAGCTAATGCTTTTTTCAGAACTCTCTCACACAAGCTGCCAAATCACCAGTTCTTTACTACTGTATTATATTTTGTTATTTTCGAGTTAAACATCGATTAGTACAAAAGCTCTCGATGGCGATGGGAATTATGCAGGAGTCAAAAGAGCCATAAAGGAGGCCTGCGTGGTGAGTGAAGGGAAAGCGGGGGCTAGAGCTACACCTTGCTGAACTCAAGAGACTGGCTACTGCATGAGTTGAGAAAAGCAAACACAGCAGTCAGCATCCCGACGTACCAGTCAAGTGGACAGCTCCTTAAACTGGTTACCCCCTGCGGAACGAGAAAAAAAAAAACAGAGGGAGAAAATTAAAGCATCCTGCACCATTGAACTGGAGAACACCCCTGGATCAATGGCCGCCACTGTTAAAGGGCTGAATGTAGGGTAAGACCACAGTGGAGCTGTAGACTGACCAAGACAGGGGTTGCTGCGGGTTACTGCGTCTGAGTTGGAGGTTTCCCAGGTAAGGCGAGAGCATATGAAAAAGAGGCTGGGAACCTGCAAGGGAGGCTGGGCCTTTTGGAGTACGTCTAGAGACTTCCACAGTGAAAACAGTCTACTTCTCAAGACAAAAAAGCATTTCAACTCATCCCTTCTGTCTAAAAAGTTCGAGTGGCAGCACTTAAAGAGCTTCAGCTGTGAAGGTGGGGGGGAGTTCCTATCAGGAGCTGTGAAATAACTTATTAGGGGGTGAGGTAGTCTTTCTTCCCCCCCTTCTCACCTTGTGAGTCTAAAATATTAATTCGCAAAAAGAACTCAGGGAAAAGGGCTTTTGTTTTTATTGTGTCATAGGAATGAATGATGTTTTCAGGGGCCCTTGAAGATTGTGAAACCCTAAGATTAACATTCCGTGACAGCATAAGACTTCTCTTTAAAGACTGCATTATTTCAAAAATATTGTTTTACTTATTTAAGAAAAAAAGAATAAGATTTTATGGTGGCAAGATTTAACTGTTAACAGTTCACGAAAACCCATGACTTCTCTAAATGGAGCACACAAAAGATATACCTAGCTACCTTACAGCAAAACCAATCTATCACCCTAGAACATGGTAGGGAAACTTGTTCAGTTGCTTGACTTCCTTTTTTTCCTATTTCTAAAGGAAACGTCCACACCAAACGTCTGGATGAGGCAACATAACATCTGGGGTGGCTGACAGGTGGGTTAATTTTTAAGCCCTAGAACCGTAACTTGTTTTCTTGATGAAACTTGTATAGATGGGCAGAAGAGCTCTTTTTAAAATCAGATATGTACATGTGTGAAGGCATGTGTATATGTGTATGTATTACATGTGTGTACATGCGTGTGGAAATATATGTAGATATCTATTTTAACACTCATGCAGTTTTGAAACGTAGGCACTTTCTACAACACTCACCTGTCCGCAATACTTGCAGATTTGATTTTGTCTATGACAATGACCTGTTTGTTACAGCACATCGAGGTAGTCAGGGCAACCCCAAGGCTGGCACCGGGAGTTTTGGCAACTTCAACTAGCAGTGGCCCGGACGCTGTTGCCACAGAATCTATGGAAGAACAAATATCAGAAAACAAAACAAAACAAAACAAAACAAAACAGAAACCCGATAAGCAAACACAGACACATGAGAAATGTGGAGAGTGTTCAGTCTGATGTTGGTCTGGTAATGTTAGCCCTGAAACTTACATTTCCCTCCAGGTAACATGACCCCTGCCAGTGGTAACTTCTTAGGGCATGTTTTAGGACACGTTTTAGGCATGTTCTATTCAGCTTGCGTATCTAGTAATATGTGCACAGATTTATCTCTTCAATTAAAATTTAAGCTTCACATCACTGGGGATAATGTTCTGTGTTTCTTTATGCCCTCTTTATCACTTGGCACAGTGCCTGGCAAAACTAGGTTTCTCAGTAACAGTTTTAAAAATTAATTGATTCAAACATCTCAGCGTCTACTGTGGATGGATGGATGGATGGATGGATGGGAGAGAAGGATGAAGAGATGATGTCTCTAAATAGCCAAATACTGGGGATGCAGACCCTAAGTTGAATTTGTAAATCCTTTGGATCTTTCTTTATCCCGGACCTGATCTAGGGTCACCTCACCCTCAGGAGTGACTTTACACCGCACATGCTTTATTTTTGGCTTGGAACACTCTTTATTCCTTCAACTCCTACTTGGCGACTCCGTGTAAACATCAATTCTTCTGAGAAGCCTCTCCTGACTCACGATTTGGGAGATCACTTTCTCACGTGCTCCCATAGCCTGCTAGATGCCTTCACAGTTGTGGCACACGCCTCACTGTTTCATAGTGGCCAGTGTGGGTTACATGCTTCTGTCCTTTGCCAGACTGCAAGCTTGCTGGGAAGGCAGAGATGACATCTTATTGATCGCACCCTCCTCAGTGCCTGGCATAATGACCGGCACATAGGAGGTGTGCAATAAATAGTTGTCAGGCCTCGTTACCCCTGTTTTAGTTGTCCTTCCTTCACTAGGGGAGACGATTCTGCTCGCTTCTCAACTCTGATAGTCAAGTTCTGTGGCTAAGGCAAACGCACATAATCTGGTGCCTCAAGCTTCACCCCCTGAGGTCTGCTGTCCTCCCCTTCCTTGAGCATGCTCCCTAGCAAGGGTGACCCTCATGTGGGCTCTGGTCCAGCAGGGCCTTTTCTCCCATTATCTTTATAGAACTCCAGAAGGACTTAATTAATTAATTAGGGATCGTTTGGCATATTACATTAGTTTCAGGTGAACAATGTAAGGATTTGATATTCGTATACACAGTGAAATGATCACCCCAAGAATAGAAGGAATAATTTTAGAAGGACTAATTTCCAAAATCACTTCCCACAGACTCGGCTGGATTTTAATAGATAGCTTTGGGAGGTGACGATCACAGATATTCTTCCACTTTTTTTTCCACGTCGAATAAATTTCCTTGGCTTAACAAATGAAAGGAATAAATTTTCTCTGTTACTTACAACTTAATCTCTTACGAATGACAGAAGCTGAGAGTTGTTCCTTGGTATCCCATACTCCCTTCTTTCTTCAGTAATAAGCTTTCCAAGTTTTAGCTGAGCAAATGTCCTGCCCAGCTAAGGACATTTCCTGGCCTCCTTTGCTGGGAGGTGCAGCCATGTGACCTCGTACCAGCCAATGGGAAGTGAGCCCTTCTGAATGTGCTCTTCAAAATGATGGTTGTGCTTTCCTCTAGCTCATTTCCTCCTTGTTGCTGTTGCGGTGTGGGCCCAGAACTGGTGACCCATCTTCAACCATGTAGACAAGAGCAGGAAGCCACACAGAGGAAGCTTAGGTTTCTGAAACCCTATATCCAGAGATTGGAGATCTCCTGATAAATAACCTTCTATCATATTGAAGCTAATATTTTAAGTTTGGGTCTTTGTTAAAAGCTAAATCTGGATCCTGATAGGGCTTTTCACTGGAGTCTATCCCTCCAATGTACCTTTCTTGAATTCTAAGGGGCAGCTATTTATAACTAGGTATTTGCAGGTGTAAATTTTTAACAAAACCATAATCAACCATTATCTAGTACACACTATGTATGCATTTTTCTTAAAACATTACATCACGATTGGGGCGCCTGGGTGGCGCAGTCGGTTAAGCGTCCGACTTCAGCCAGGTCACGATCTCGCGGTCCGGGAGTTCGAGCCCCGCGTCAGGCTCTGGACTGATGGCTCAGAGCCTGGAGCCTGTTTCCAATTCTGTGTCTCCCTCTCTCTCTGCCCCTCCCCCGTTCATGCTCTGTCTCTCTCTGTCCCAAAAATAAATAAACGTTGAAAACATTACATCACGATTAAGGATCAGAGTTTTTAAAAAATTTTTTTTTTTTTCAACGTTTATTTATTTTTTGGGGGACAGAGAGAGACAGAGCATGAACGGGGGAGGGGCAGAGAGAGAGGGAGACACAGAATCGGAAACAGGCTCCAGGCTCTGAGCCATCAGCCCAGAGCCTGACGCGGGGCTCGAACTCACGGACCGCGAGATCGTGACCTGGCTGAAGTCGGACGCTTAACCGACTGCGCCACCCAGGCGCCCCAGGATCAGAGTTTTTAAAGAGATTATCAGCCTATGTTGTGGAACATGCTACCAAGAAACAGAAAAATATTAGCAAACTTGCAGGGAATTGATTACTCACAAAAAGCTTTTAACTTTTTGTTCTTTAAGGATCTAATTAGTCTTTAAGAACATTTTGAGAAGAAGGCAAAGGTGCTATATCAGGCTGTAGTGTCTTAGAAGAATGGAACAATTAGGAGAAATTGTTGGTAGGAAAGGAGGCGAACCGAAATTCACAAGCGAAGTGCTACACATTAAATGCATATGAGTAGCTGACAAAAAAGGTTTAAGGAGGTAATGGGAGACCTTTGCTCCCCTCATCCTTTTAGCTTCGTAAGTGCCTGTCAGTGTCCTGCTGTCACTGAATAATGGATCTTTCCATTTGGAGAGGGGTTTTGGTATTAGACTGATGAGAATGGAGTGAGTCTAGAACAAGTATCAGGTTCCCTTAGACTCTGAAGTAGATGATGCGCACACAATTAAAGTGATTTATGGGGGGGTGGAGGAAAGAAGCATAGAAAAAGGGAACCAGATCTTCTGCCGCCATTAATTTAGAAGAGAAGAGAGATCAGACCCACAGCTGCTCTGGTGCCCCTCTGTGAATGGGAACTAGAATAACAAGTTCTCTCTAAGTAGTACTTTCCCCAGTAAGGCTTCAAAGGAGCAAGTGCAGCATTTCCTTTTGGGAGAGCCTAATGTGCAACTAATGAGTTTCTTTTAAACTTTACAAAGCTTCAGAATTCTGAGAAGAGACATTTAAAGTCATGGTTAAGGGAAGAAACAGTGTACTTCTAAGCTGGGCTCAGGGCGGGAGGCTCGGAGGGTGATGCCTGGCTATGCTACCAACTTACCATGTGGCTCAAGCCATCGTCTCCCTTTGACCTCATTTTCTTCTTTTGAAAAATTAGAGGACTTCAATAAAAAGCTCTCTAACCCTGATAATCTGTGACTCTACAGAGAGATAGCAATGTCAGGTAAGGAAGAGCCTCGTGGAAATCAGAAAACTAGAGAAGGTTAATAAACTTTACAAAGATATGCAATAGCTAAATTTAAATTCCAATTTCCTACTAATGAGTAGAAGAGGTGACCTGCTGGACATAAAGTGACTGTATACAGCTGGTGTTTACCAAGATGATATGCAAGACATCAGACTGTTAAATATTTTGATGACAACAGTAACATCCTTTAAAGACTGAGTTTGAGGGATGGTCTCCCACCCTTGTACTCTCATTATATAATATAAAGATTTCACATTAAGGGGTTTCCAGGGCACAAGTTTAAGTTTCTAGCAGGACTGTGTCACAATGAGGTCCTAACTTACCCAGAGAAAATAAAGATGGCACAGGAAGGAAGGTGTTTATCTCATGTAAAGACGATCTGGAATTGTTGACAACAGTTTATTGAATATGAGCTCAGCCTTCTATTCTTTTTCCTTAGGAGCCCAGTTTCACTTGACCACGATCACTCTTAAATCTATGTGTCCAGCACATACCCTTCCTCTGAGCTTCCACTGCCACCCCCCCCCCCACCTCGAACAATTCTTGGATGTTTCACGAGCACAACAAACACAATGTGTGTAAAACTGATAGCGAGCTCACCACACTCCATTGGTTCCCATCCATGTTTCCTTCTCCCAGTGAATGACGCCTGTTATATTCCATCATGCAAACCAGAAACCTAGGAGTCATCTCAACTCCATCGTCTCCCGCATCCTCCCAAATGCCTCTTGTTCCTAAGTAGCTCTCAACTTCACCATTTCTTTCCATCTCCACAATCACTCTTTCAGTCCAAGTTACCATCATCTGATATCTCTTTATCCTTGAATGGCCTCCACCTTACAGTGATTTAAAAAAAAAACACATAGATCTCATCATGTGAACACCATGCATAAATCCTTTCAATGACTGTTCTCGTGGGGTAAAACATTTTAACACGGTCTACAAGGACCTACACCTGGCTCCTGCTCGCTTCAACAGCTTTATTTCCATCATTCTGTTCTTGTTCTCTCTGCTCTACCCCCTACTTCTCCTTCAATTTTTTAAAAATGCCTTGTGCCTTCCTGCCTCTGGTCCCTTATATATATGGTTCTGTCTACCTGGAATGTTCCAAACCGCCCCCCCCACCCCCCGCCCAGTTTCTCCTTCACCTACTTCACCACTGCCTTGCTAAATGTAACTTCCTCAGGGATTCCTGCCCTGATCTGAAAACCATGTCAACCTGCCTGTGAAAGGTGTTTATAGAACCCTGCTTTTTTCCTTTACAGGACTTCTAATAAATGTGATTCCACAATTAGTTGTTTAATTAGCTGTTTATCCAATTGTTCTTTGTTTTTTAAAGTTTATTTATTTATTTTGAGAGAGAGAGAGGGAGAGAGAGAGAGAGAGAGAGAGAGAGAGAGAGAGAGAGAATCCCAAGCAGGTTCCATGCTGTCAGCACAGAGTCCAATGCGGGGCTCAATCTCACAAACCATGAGATCATGACCTGAGCCGAAATCAAGAGTCAGACGCTCAACCCACTGAGCCACCCAGGCGCCCCTAATAGTTCTTCAATTAAAAGTGTAAGCTCCGTGCAGCTCTTCATGACTGTGAATGCCCTCCTCATGACTGTGACTCCACAGTCTACAATATCTATGTACACAGTAGGTGCTCAGTGATATTGGCGGAACGAGAGAAAGCATACACACCTATCATTTTGTTCAAGGTGTTATGCTAACTATATTGATGATACAGAAATTTAAATCATATTTTTTTGTTTGAAGTAGTTCTTAGTGTAGCTGGGATCATGTTCACCCTATGCTTAAATCCTTTCAATGGCTCTTTTTGTAACAGGCTGCATATGCATGACATAGGTAATGTTGACGATGAGGAAGACTCTTCTCTTGTCTAAATTCTAAGCCTGCTATAATGAATTCCATCTAATGTCTCACAATATCAGACTGAGAAGTGTTTGAGTTTCTCTAAGAATGAAAGAATTAGGGAACAATGCATTGGCAGAAAGGGAACCCACCTTCTTTCAGATGGGACTTGAGCTCATTGATCATTCCAGCTCCGTAAGTGGGTATTAGAGCGACTGAAAATGGTCAAGTAAAGAAACCACCTCCAGGATTATGAGCTCTTAAAACAGACTGTTACCATTTAGGGATTGACACAAAGGTCCTGCGCCTTAAAACCATGAAGAGATGTGAATGCTTTGGGTGTCTTTGAGAAGAATTCTCTGGCCCTAGGAAAATCTGCCAGACCAGCTTCTCTGCAGAGGACTCTGAGCGTATCATGTTGACCTATAGCTAAACAGAACCACAGAGTAGAATATGCTTGTTTGAGTCAGGGTCCTTGCAAGAAACAGATGACACACTCAAATCAGGATAATTTGATGAAAGTTTAATAAAAGAAATATTTAGAAAGCTGTGGGCAACTTAGAGGGAAACCACCAGGATGATGTAATACTGTGGGGCCAGAACCAAAGAGCATTTTGCTACACTGTCCTGAAGGAGCAAAGGCTAGAACTCTTAGTGAAATGCGGATTCAGAAAGGTCTGTGTGGAAAGGGCTACCTGACAGGAGCTGGCACCTTGAGTCAAAGGACATAGCCATCCCCAGTGAATCCATAGGGAGGAAGCTCGGGAATAACACCCTCCATCACTGTTTTCCCTCCCTCTCATCTTCTGCCATGATTCCCTATTAGCTAAACCCAATGGAGCCAGGGGACATGAGAGCCCATTGTGTGGGCCATATAGGTCACAGCACACAGTGGCACGGAGAGGGGTGGCGAGTGGCTCTAGAGGTAAAAAGGAGGATATCCTTGTTTGTATATATCTCCATGCAACTTCTTTCCACAAAGTCTGGAGGCTGCTTGCTTTAAACGAAATATGTGATATAAAAAGAATCAGGACGAAGAAAAAGAGCCTACAAGTGCCTTGCCCACAGGGGTTAACAGAAATGGTCTGAATGAATTGCAAAAATGACTCTGAACTATAGGTAAATTCAAGGAAACAGAAAGTAGATTGGTGGTTGCCAGGGTGTGGAGGCAGAGGGGAATAGGAAGTGACTGCTTAAGTTTTGCAACTACACAGAGCTGAGGGTCTACACTTTATTTTTTTTAAGTTTATTTATTTTGAGACATAGAGCGTGAGTGGGGGAGGGGCACAGGGAGAGAGAGAGAGAGAGAGAGAGAGAGGGAGAAGAGAGAGAATAACAAGCAGGCTTCTTGCTGTCAGTGCAGTGTCCGATGTGGTGCTGGAACCCACAAACCGTGAGATCATGACCTGAGCTGAAATCAAAAGCTGGACACTTAACTGACTGAGCCACCTAGCGACTTTTGCTTCAGTGAAAAAAAGATATTACTCTGAGATTCCTGGAAATTGGGACAATAAAGGAAACATGGTCAATTATGTAGTTATCACCATTGGAAAGGGGGAAGTCTTCTAGTCCTTGCAGTGGAAATAAAGGTTCTCCTAGTGGGAAGCTTTAAAAGATCTCTCTCCCATGGGGTTTTATAATCTATATCTATATACAGATCTATCTATCTATCTATAGATAGATATAGATCTATCTATCTGTCTATCTATCATGCTGATATAATGGGAGTATCCTCAATACCTTTTTAAAAATGTTTATTTATTTTGAGAGACAGAGAGAGAGTGTGAGCAGGCTTGGGGAAGAGGCCGCCATGGGGCTCAATCCCATGAACATGAGATCATGACATGAGCTGAAATCAAGAGTTAGGTGCTTAACTGAACCACCTAGGTGCCCCTCAACACATTTTTATAATAGGACACAGAGGTAGTGTCCAATGGCTGTTCCTTCATCAACGTTGAGGAATAAAATTAAAAAGCAAATCAATGATAGTGTCTCTATAATGGAATAAGCTAATGTGGTAGTCAACTTGACCTAAAGGCAGATCCTAGCTTAGACAGATGGGATGTCTCTCTGGGGATCTTTCCTAGATATCAGTCTTCTCCCTCACTTGGGTTTCCAACAGAAGTTGGCTATTAGATGATTCAAGATGGTTCTCTGCAAGAAGACCTTAGTATGCTGGCATTTTATATAAGTGACTGAGACCAGATCCATTTGCTTTGGACATCGGATAAATCAGTTACAGGATTAATGTATTATGAGGAGATGAGAAGCCTAACCAGATTCTTGCCAGGTTAGAAGATCACCTACCTCACTTCCCACAGAACTAAACTTTCTAAATCTGCAGGGTAAGTCACCATTCTTGCAACAAAATGAACTTTAAAAATACATTTATTGAGTGCTAACTATATGCCAGGAACATCAGAAGGTACTGAGGACTCAAAGATGATAGTGTACTGTCCCTTCCTTCTAGTAACCCCTAGGGATCCCTTGCCAAGAAGATGGGGGGTATAGGATGGGAAAACTAGTGGATTCCACAATGGAAAACGATTCTGCTGAACCTCAAGACGTTTCTAGTTGTTTTTTTTTTTAACTGCAGGCCGTATAATGCTGGCAATTTTCCCCTCTAATGAAATCTTTAATATGGTAGAGTCAATGTCCTTATAAAAAATAATGAGCTGTCAAACAGGATGTGATTTCCAGGTTTCTAGGAAAATTACTCAAGTTCGTCATTTGATCCACAGGTGACCAAAGTTCTCTGTCCATAAGGACTGTCTGCCTGCATTTTAGGTAACATAGAATTTGATCTGAATGTTTCTCTGCTGCCTTTCTTTTAATGGGCTCTAAGAAAACAACAAAACTATTTTAGCAAGTAAGCTCTCCAGCATTACCCATGTGGCAGTTACTTTCCGCATCACAGAAGGGGATCTACAAATGCTAACGTTTAATTGATCATTAGCCTTTTCTGGCAATTGCTTTCCATAATAAATGTTTCCCCACAACAACATCAAGAAGCTCGTACTGCCTTGTGGTATTAAGCCTATTTCCCTAGTTGCCACCTCATTCCATTTACAGAGGGCCTTATGAAAAGTAGGAGTCCAAAAGCCCTGGCTTTATTCCAAGCTGTCTAATAAGATGCATAGCAAAAGTAAAAGCAAGCAGACAGGGTGGATGAATGAGGCACCCTTATTTAAGAAAGTGCGAGAGGGAAAAATGGAGTGTGTCAAAATGAGAAAAATAAACAGAAGAAAAATCAGGAAGAAGTAATCAAGAGCCCATCCCCTGACAGCAGATTAGTCTGTCCTGCCTAAGTGAAGCATGGTTGAGAAAAATGGATCATGCAGATATAAATTATTCATGGCTAAAGACGTCTCAGTCATTAAGATATTTACACTATGGCTGAAGCCCTTGCACGGCCGTGTTGATTTATGGCCTACATAATTACATAAGATACGCTGATGACTGTTTGCATGGGAAACACTCCGGATTTTTTATTTTGTTAATCAGTTTTCCCACTCTGAGCTCTGCATTTCAATCAGAGCACAAGACTTGATTAGAACCTCCCCGGGTGGCAGAAAGACTACATGGTATTATTAGCTCTGCCTGCCTTACATTCATTCAGATAAAAAGTACCTTTGGGGTGCTTTTCAATGTACCCATTAGTTAAAAGTATTTTTATTAGTGATAGCCTATTCAAATCATGCTACTAATAATTTCAATCTCTTTCAGATGAGCTAAACTCTAATACATTTTTTTTTTTAACTTTCAACAAAAATTGCCAATTTATTTTTGCTTCTTAAAATACACTGCTTGGGAAATATTCCCAGTACAACAAAGCGTACCTTCCATGTTCAAATGAACTGTATCTTAAGCCCTGTTTTTCTTAGGGAGTTAAAGGAGACAATTTGCATAGTTACTGCCTTGTAAGAAGAGTCCAAAGTCAGTGAAACTCAGTAGTATGTCCCATGTCCCTTAGGTTTGGCTAAAGCATGGTTGATGACTGACTTTTGTTCTCTACAGCAGCTCACCCTGGTAATTTTACTAACTTTGGAATATCTTGGCCCCCTCCCCGTATTTTACATGACTGCTACTGTTATTTTTTGTACCTTGCTTATTGGGTTATGGTGTTTTTTAAACTTTTTATTGAAGTATAATAAACATATAGAGAAATGCATAACTCATGAGTTAGCAGCCTGATATATTTTCATAAACTGAACACATCTGTGTATCCATAGCCAGACCCAGAAACAGAACGGTACCAGCATTAAAGAATGCTCCTGCTTTTATATTCCTTTAAATCACGCCCTTGTCCCACAGGTCACCACTATCTTGGCTTCTACCAGCATAGGTTGGCATTGCTTATTCTTGGACTTTTAAGAAAATACACCCATGTTTTACTCTTCTGATTCTGGCTTTTCTGCTCGATAATACGTTAGATTCACGCACATTTTGGGGAGTAACTTTAGGTCATTCATTCTCCTTGCTATATACTATTCCAATGCCATAATTGATCCATGCTACTATTTAGGTATTTTCCAGTTTTTGGCTATTACAAATATTGCTGCCATGAGCATTCTAGTATGTCTTTTGGTGAACACAGGAATGCACGTCTGTGGGAGTCATAACTAGGACTGACCTGTTGGGCTGTGGGGTGTGTTCAACCAGAGGAATTGTATACATTTATCTTGTCGCCTGCAGGGAATGAGAGTTCCAGTGGTTCCACATGCTTGTCACCTCTTGCTGTGGTCAGTCTCTTCCACTTATGCCATTCAGGTAGGTGTCCAGTGGTATTATTCTGGGGTTTCCCTTTGCATTCACCTGATGACTAAGGTGATGAGCAATCTTTCCCGGGTAATGGGCCACTTGGACATCTGTTTTTCATAAAGTGTCTGCCCAAGTCTTGCCTCCCAACTTTCCATCACATTGTCTGGCTTATTGATTTGTGGGAATTTAAAAATAACATACGCTGATAGGAGTCCTGTATTGGATGTATGGTTTGCAAATACGATTTTCACCTCTCTGGTTTACCATTTCAGACGCTTAATGGTGTCTTTTAATGAAGAGAAGTTCTTATTCTTTTTTTCTTCTATGGTACTTTATTGTTCTCTTTAAGAAATCTCTGCTTTGGCACAAAAACAGACACATAGACCAATAGAATAGAATAGAAACCCCAGAACTAGACCCACAAACGTATGGCCAACTCATCTTTGACAAAGCAGGAAAGAACATCCAATGGAAAAAAGACAGTCTCTTTAACAAATGGTGCTGGGAGAACTGGACAGCAACATGCAGAAGGTTGAAACTAGACCACTTTCTCACACCATTCACAAAAATAAACTCAAAATGGATAAAGGACCTGAATGTGAGACAGGAAACCATCAAAACCTTAGAGGAGAAAGCAGGAAAAGACCTCTCTGACCTCAGCCATAGCAATCTCTTCCTCGACACATCCCCAAAGGCAAGGGAATTAAAAGCAAAAGTGAATTACTGGGACCTTATGAAGATAAAAAGCTTCTGCACAGCAAAGGAAACAACCAACAAAACTCAAAGGCAACCAACGGAATGGGAAAAGATATTTGCAAATGACATATCGGACAAAGGGCTAGTATCCAAAATCTATAAAGAGCTCACCAAACTCCACACCCGAAAAACAAATAACCCAGTGAAGAAATGGGCAGAAAGCATGAATAGACACTTCTCTAAAGAAGATATCCGGATGGCCAACAGGCACATGAAAAGATGTTCAGAGTCTCTCCTTATCAGGGAAATACAAATCAAAACCACACTCAGGTATCACCTCACGCCAGTCAGAGTGGCCAAAATGAACACATCAGGAGACTATAGATGCTGGAGAGGATGTGGAGAAACGGGAACCCTCTTGCACTGTTGGTGGGAATGCAAATTGGTGCAGCCACTCTGGAAAGCAGTGTGGAGGTTCCTCAGAAAATTAAAAATAGACCTACCCTATGACCCAGCAATAGCACTGCTAGGAATTTACCCAAGGGATACAGGAGTGCTGATGCATAGGGGCACTTGTACCCCAATGTTCATAGCAGCACTCTCAACAATAGCCAAATTATGGAAAGAGCCTAAATGTCCATCAACTGATGAATGGATAAAGAAATTGTGGTTTATATACACAATGGAGTACTATGTGGCAATGAGAAAAAATGAAATATGGCCTTTTGTAGCAACGTGGATGGAACTGGAGAGTGTGATGCTAAGTGAAATAAGCCATACAGAGAAAGACAGATACCATATGGTTTCACTCTTATGTGGATCCTGAGAAACTCAACAGAAACCCATGGAGGAGGGGAAGGAAAAAAAAAAAAAGAGGTTAGAGTGGGAGACAGCCAAAGCATAAGAGACTGTTAAAAACTGAGAACTGAGGGTTGATGGGGGGTGGGAGGGAGGGGAGGGTGGGTGATGGGTATTGAGGAGGGCACCTTTTGGGATGAGCACTGGGTGTTGTATGGAAACCAATTTGTCAATAAATTTCATAAAAAAAAAAAAAGAAATCTCTGCTTACTGGGGCGCCTGGGTGGCTCAGTCAGTTAAGTGCCCCACTTCGGCTCAGGTCATGATCTCACGATTCGTGGGTTTGAGCCCAGAGTCAGGCTCTGAGCTTGCTGATAGCTCAGAGCCTGGAGCCTGCTTCCGACGCTGTGTCTCCCTTTCTCTCTGCCCCTCCCCCGCTCCTGTTCTGTCTCTCAAAAATGAATAAATGTTAAAACTGAAAAAAAAAAAATCTCTGCTTACAGGCTTTATTATTTAATTTTCACATTTAGATAGAAAATCCATCTGCATTGATTTCTATGCATGGCGCGGGGCAGGGTCATGATGTATATTTTTCCACGTGGATATAAGTGACCCATCGTCATTACTGGAAAAAAACCATTCTTTCCTCACTGCATTGCAATGTCACCTGTATCATAAAAGAGAGGACTATATATGCATAGGTCTGTTTCTGGACACTGTTTTCTGTCGCACTGGTCAATTTGTTCTGATGCCAGTACCATACTGTCTTCATCACTTTAGCTTTTTAACAGATCTTGACATATGGTAATACAAGTTCTCTGAGTCTGCTGTACTTCTTCCAGGCTGCCTTGGCTTTTCTTGGCCTTTTGTAGAGTGATGTTTCACCGTGGAGCTAGTTCAGGGGAAACCAGAACCCAGTAACTAAACAAATGAAGGAGTTTAGGCCCCTGGCTAAAGGAATAACAATACATAAAATAATCATGTTAGGATTTACATGGCTGGGCTCAGTATTAAATTTTATAGACTGACAGATAGTACTTATAGATATTTAAGCGTGTTTTGTAGGATACTAATAAAAGTCTTCCAACTTTAATCACTCTGGCTCTAATCTTGTCCCATGTAGATAAGTAATAAAGAGTTATTAAACTTTTACAAGAGAGGATGAGAAAAGTCAGGTCCCAAAATTTCTTAAAGGAATTTATGAGTTCAGACATAGTGACTTGGGGGCACACATTGTAGACAATGCCATGTCTCTTTACTGCACAAGCTCCAGAAGCTTCCATTTCCACAGTCAGTACTAATGTGATGACTTTTTAAAAAAAGGGCATAATTCTGTCTACTAGGAGCAAGCTTTCAGGAAACTCAAAAAGTTTATGTCCTATTTGCTTTAAAAAGTGTGAACAACCAAATGAATCAGGGCTTTAAGTGACCAATGTCAATGGGAAAGTAGAAATATTTGCCACAAAGCAAAAAACCCTTTGCCCCGACCGTTACAAAGATTTGGCATTTATACATGGCTATTGTGTAATCATCATATTCCTTATCATCATTTTCCAGAAACTCTGATTCCTCCTCAGTCTAAAAATAGTCACTGTCAGGTTTTCTGAGCTGGATAAGTGATCCAAAAAAAAGAAAAAAAAAAAGGATGAATTTCCATCAGATTCTGCTGAGGCAGAGAAACTACTTAAGTAGGAATAAGTGTCTGCCAGCCTGAGAAAGAATTCCTACTACTCAGGATTCTTAACCTCCAAAGACTACGAGGAACACTCAGTCAAGAAGGGTGAATGGCTCAATAGCAAGATACAGACAGACTCTCTCTGGCATCCTGTGCTAGATTTGGTTTTATATATACAGTTTAAAAAAAAAGTATCCTTTTCACCAGGAACCGGATCTGAAATAAGACAAGTGAATCCCAACCACACAGACATCCTAAAAGCCGATTTACTTGCAAATTGCCCAAAATATACTTAGAGATATTTAAAGCATCTATATTTCTGGCTGACCTTGGGTTTTTACAGGAGGTAAAGACAGTATTTAAAGAAAGCCATACCGGGCAAATGTACGGATCTAAAGATATGGCTAGAAAAAAGAAGGAAAAACAACTTGACCACCATGCGTTAAAACCACAATGGCTATGTTTTCACTCATATGGGGAACTTGATAAACTTAACAGAAGACCATGGGGGAAGGGAAGGGGAAAAAATAGAACAGAGAGGGAGGCAAACCCGTAAGAGACCCTGTAATACAGAGAACAAACTGAGGGTTGATGGGGGAGTGGGGGGAGGGGAAAATGGGTGATGGGCATTGAGGAGAGCGCTTGTTGGGATGAGCACTGGGTGTTGTATATAAGGAATGTATCATGGGAATCTACGCCTGAAACCAAGAGCACACTGTATACACTGCATGTTAGCTAATTTGACAATAAATTATATTTTAAAAAAAGGTAAAAATAGAACTACCATATGAAAACAAAAACAAAAACAAACAAAAAACCACAATGCCTCATCAATGAAGAAGCAAAGGAAGTTGACCAGGGCATCAACAATGCAAAGGCACTAAGAGGCCTCCCAGCTTGGGCCAATGGTGACAATTAGATAGGAATGATAAGCACAGAGTCTAGTGTTTTGAATCTGGTTAAGTCCCCAATAAATACTTATTCATTAATGATAAATAAACAAAAATCCTAATTAGAAAAGTTTGAGATAGCTGGAAAAGACAGAAAATAAGTTGGATGTCAGATCTAAAAAAGTTTAGGCAGGGTGGAATGATGGATGAATATTATTTAGTAGGGTTATTATATTATTATTTAATAATGATTATGATTTAATAGGGTAAATGATGATATGCCTTCCATTTTTACTGTGAGTTGTAGTTTACAAAGTGCTTTCATATATATCATCATGTTCTTTTTGTCACAACCCTCTGGGATGGGATGGACATTTTCAATGTTCTCCAGGTAATCCCATTGTGCATTGAAGGTGAAGGACTCTTGGTTTCGGCTGTGGAGTTGGTTGGCAGGACGGTGTTTGCTATCAGAGGTGTTCAAATAGAGCTTGGTAGGGAAGGTCCCGAAGGGATTGATGATGCTGAGATTTAACCGTGGTGTCTTAATTTAGAGAATACCATTTCCAGGGAGCCTTATATCCCTTCAGAAGTATGTTTTGAGGGGCGCCTGGGTGGCGCAGTCGGTTAAGCGTCCGACTTCAGCCAGGTCACGATCTCGCGGTCCGTGAGTTCGAGCCCCGCGTCAGGCTCTGGGCTGATGGCTCAGAGCCTGGAGCCTGTTTCCCATTCTGTGTCTCCCTCTCTCTCTGCCCCTCCCCCGTTCATGCTCTGTCTCTCTCTGTCCCAAAAATAAATAAACGTTGAAAAAAAAATTAAAAAAAAAAAGAAGTATGTTTTGAACGTCATCTTTTCACTTACACAGTTAGATGGCTCCTCTGGAGGCATCTGTTTCTTGACCAGAGAGGGCATTCGAAAGACAAATAGCCTTCTACGTCACTCTAAGATATACTACTCTTAAGAGAAAGTGGGGGTATCTGCCTGGCTCAGTCAGAGGAGTGTGTGACTTTTGATCTCAGGGTAATGAGTTCAAGCCCCGTGTCGGATGTAGAGATTACTTAAAATAAATAAACCTTACAAAATAAAGAAGAAATTGGAACCACTCCTGAAATACATCAAAAGATGAAAGTAGAAAACTTCCCTAAACCCTTACACACAGCAGAAAGAAGAGCCAAGTAGTTCTGTGGGGAACTTGAGAATCTATGGAGTCCAAGTACATTTTGCACATGATTACAGAATTAAAGAAGGCGAGAGCCTTTGCCAAAGGGCAAGAGCTAGCAAACTGTTCCATTTTAAATCCTTCATTATGGAACCCTGACTTAGATGATGGCGCTATAATATCACTCATGATCTCTTCACTAGGTTAGGAAGTGAACACAGACCCTACTTGGGGACTATACTTGTGTTCCTTTTCCTGAACTATCTATTTCTTTCTTGTCTTTGGAGACCAGCTAGATCCTAACACTTCTGTTTCTTATGGAAATGTGAGCTGTAGATGCAGTGCTCAGGAATCTGTGAAGATGTCTCTGGGCACACATGACATATTAAGAGACCAAAGAAAAAACAGGTAAAAGGGTTCCTGGATTCCGATGCCTCACTCCCTTAGTCTGAGTGGCTTTACCATAATTCATATCAATAAAAATGCCTGAATGATTAAACACTAGTAGATAATTAATTCCCTGTCTCACTTTCTTCCTGTTATTCAGAACGCTCTTAGGTGCTTGATGTTAAATATTTGATGTTCTGGGATTTTCTCGATTTTTTTTTCTCAGTAATGCACCCAGGCCTAAAATGATTATATTTCAAATCATAAGATTTCACTTTTATTTTTAAACATTCTCTGTGAGACATTTAGTTTTGAAAGAATACGAACTGAGTCTTACATGTCAATTTCAGAATTTTAGGTTTAGAATATACAAAGACATATTTCATTATTTTTTCTGTTGCTTTCAAAGCTTTCATCCATACTTAAAATATATGTTTCTTTTTTTTTAATATTTACTGTTGCAGACATTGGCTATAACGACTGTCAATCTTCTGTGGGCACATAATCAGATCTGTGAAGTCAATCGGGTTTAATCCCAGGTTTACCACAATATTATCTGTGTGATCTTGGGCAGTTAATGTAGTGATGTCTCTTGAAGACAATTCATTTATGAAAAATAAGGATAACAGTGTATGTCACAGGATTGGTATGATAATTAGAATTGATAAAACAGGTAAAGTACTTTGCATATTGCTTGGCAGAAATGAACCACGCAAATTGTTAGTTCTCTCCTTCTCTACTTCCTGGGATAAACCCAGGACATGCTGATTTCATCTGTGCTGCTTAATTAACTTCCTAGCTGATGTGAAGGATTACTTTCTTTACCTAGCCACAGAAAGATAAAAACTCTTACGTCAAAAAATTAAGTTATTATGTATGTGTCCCCAGAACTGTGAGTGTTTGCCTAATGTAAGATGCAGTGACGTTGTCATTAAGACAAAGTTTTTTTTTTTTTTTTAATTTTTTTTTTTCAACGTTTATTTATTTTTGGGACAGAGAGAGACAGAGCATGAACGGGGGAGGGGCAGAGAGAGAGGGAGACACAGAATCGGAAACAGGCTCCAGGCTCTGAGCCATCAGCCCAGAGCCCGTCGCGGGGCTGGAACTCACGGACCGCGAGATCGTGACCTGGCTGAAGTCGGACGCTTAACCGACTGCGCCACCCAGGCGCCCCAAGACAAAGTTTTAACAGAAAGAGAAACGAGGGGCAGGATGGAAGAGGTGGATAGTATTCTAGTATATCATTAGGTAGATTTCCTTTCTTTTTAAAAAAAATTTTAACATTTATTTGTTTTTGAGACACAGAGAGAGTGCGAGTAGGGGAGGGGCAGAGAGAGAGGGAGACACAGAATCTGAAGGAGCCTCCCCGCTCCGCACTGATAGGCTGATAGCAATGAGCCCGATGTGGGGCTCGAACCCACGAATCATGAGATCATGGCCTGAGCTGAAGTCAGATGCTTAACTGACTGAGCCACCCAGACACCCCTCATTAGTTAGATTTCCATGTACCTTTCCACTTACTTAGCTTTAAGTGCTGTAAATGATTTCAATATTACTCTGTCTGCAATTTCAGATGATCTACCCCGCTATGAATTTAGTTTTATAATCTATAACTAATGAATCCTTATCTCGGACAATGCACTCAAGAAACACCTACACATGGAGCCTCTGAACTGTACAATTATGAAAATTAATTTTCATTTTTTCCACAGATGGGATATTTCATAAATCTGCCAAATAGCATCTTCAGCTCGACTGACCACACTAAAACCTACCTTATGCCCCCAAATGCCCTTCTGAGTGGAAGAATTCTGCTAGCAAGGCTGCCAAACTTCTATTGCAATTCTGTTTGTATAGGAAGGCTCCAGTGAAGCAGATTCTGCACGGTAAATGTACCACTCAGCACAAAACTATCTTTTTTCTAAGTTTATTTTTATTTATTTGGGGGGGGGTGTGGGGGAGGGGCAGAGAGAGAGGGAGACAGAATCCCAAGCGGGCTTTGAGCTGCCAACGTAGAGCCTGACGCGGGGCTCGAACTCACTCAGGAACCATGAGCTCATGGGTGAGCCAAAACCAAGAGTGGGATGCTTAACCAACTGAGCCACCTAGGTGCCCCTCCACAAAATTATCTTTTAAAGAACTCAGCAGAGGCATTCAAGTTATAGAAGTAATCTCTGAGAAGTAAGAGGTCCCAGAGGAGCCCAAAGCATGTCTTCAGCGTGAGACATCGCAGATAGAGTCTGTAGCAAAATTTCAAAGAGGTGTTATGAAGAGGCAACCAACATTATGAATGGAAGTGCATAGGGCAAAAAGCCAGTGAGATTTTACATGTGTGCTGCTAAAATACTGCTTGAATATTTCACCCAGTTCTTGTGAATTAATGACAACCATTCCTCCCTCCCCTCGGGGGGAGAGAAAGAGTATGTGTGTAGCTTAGTAGTTGTTGGTTTTTTTTTTTTTTTAACCTTTTGATAGCCACAAACTTAAATATGCCAGGATGAAAGTCTCTAATGAACCCAACATGTCAGGTCTCAAAATCTAGCTTGTTCAAGTATATGATGTTTATCTGGAATCACACTTAGGAGTGTCTAAGAGAATTTTCTCTTTTACCAGTGACCATAAGGTTGGTGAAAGGTATGGAATACACCAGAGGTTGGACAACGAGTATGGATGATACAATAGACTTACACTCCCATTAATAGCAACCGTTATAATTAAGGAGAGACCGAGGATCCTCAAATGACCTCAAATGCAGAAAACCAAGTTTTCAACCAGCTAAGACACCGTAGCAGGTCAACTCTCAGAAGCTATGGCATTAGGAACTTTGATCATGAAGACTCATATTCGCTACTCTGTTCAAACAAGCGTCTTCTGAAATTGGAGGGCTGGTCACAGGGTGATAACTGGTCACTTTGTACTCTGATCCCGGTACTTCTCAATCTTCAAAGAACTGGAGAGAAATAATTTGTTGTTTGTACACCAGTACATCTAATTCGAGAAGGGTCTGGTATAGTCCCTAACAGAGAGTACTGTTAGATTCTGGCACTATGGTGTTCTGGAATCACTGAAAATAGCTAATGAAAATTTGGGCAAGAAATCAACTGTGGGCATGGGCTATGAGTCACCCCAAATCCTGCCAAGTGGTCTCCGGGATTTAGGCACCCTGATGCTTTTGTCTGTTACCTGGAGGAAATGCTTCTTTAAGGGAAGGGAAGGAAAGGGAGGATGGTGGTGAGGGAAGGGGAGGGCAGGGAGGTGAAGGGGAGGGGGGAAATGAGGGGGACAAAAGGGGCAGGGGAGGAGATGAGAGGGAAGAGAAGAACGAATAAGAATATCAGAATAGGAATATGAATTGGTTACTTAGGACTTTATTGCATCTTTTCCTACTACCTTTGGAGTTCTTCAGAAATGAGTAAACATTTATTCTCAATTTAGTGCAATACAGGAGAGGTACTGTCCTTAAGCTGTTTGCGTTTCAGTCTTTCAACAAATATTTAATGTGTACTTTTTTTGTGCTTCACACATACATTGGTAAAAAATACATACTGTTCCTGTCCCAGCCCTGTTGGTGCTTACAGCATTGTGGAGACAGCAGGTTGGCTCACCAACAAATTAGCATTATAGTGGTGATAATTATCATGAACCCTTCGGTCAGGGTTCCCTGGGTAAGTAAAATGGGGGGACCTATTTTAAACAAGGTGTCAGGAAAGTTCTCTCTGAAGAAGTGACACTGAGGCTGAGACATTAAAGGACATGTACCAAATAGCTGGGTAAAGGATGGGTTTGTTCATGTGCAAGGGCTGGAGAATCACTTCTGAAGCAGTGGGAACAGAACTTGCAAAGTCTCTGAGGGTGGGAGACTGGTATGGGGGGAGGGGCAAAAAAAAAAAAAAGCCCAGGGTTTCAAAGAGAAGAGAGCTTCTGGGAGACCATGGAAAGTGGAGATGGGGGAAGGCTCTGGAACAGAGCATGCAGGGATTCAGAGGCACAGCACAGAACTGAACTTGATTGGAATTTAGTGGGGCAACATTGAGGAAGGATGATGCGATGTCATGGGTTCCTCTCTGGGGCTTCTGTGGGAGCACAGATTTGAATGGGAGTGGGGGGTAAAGAGAAGACCGGCAAGCCGGGAGGTGACTGGGAGAGAGAGGGCTGCATCTGTGAGTGAGAGGCAAGGACAGGTGCATGGAAGGCTAACGTGGACCGAGCCGGTGACCGCAGGAAGTGGCAGCTTAGTGTAAGCAGGGTGAGGGAAGATGAAGGATGACCCAGAGCTCTGGTTTGAGAGCTGCTCAGAGGGAGGCATCACCACCTGAGATGGGGAAGATGGGAGAACAGACCAAGGGGAAGGTTCAAGTTCAGTTCTCAACATTTAGCTTTAGGAAGTATCCTATAAATGTTGCATTAAGACTGCTCCAGTGGTTAAATTGCTGGAAGCAAAGGTTCTGGAATCAGATATAACAGTTTGAATTCTGGCTCTGTTATATTCTACCCAGGCAAGTTGTTTTATTTTCTCTGTTTCCTGAAATGGGAATATGCACACACCTACCTCTGAAGGTGAGGTCACAGGGAGATAATGTTTATAAAATGCCTTTGCACAGAATAGGCACTTTGTAAATGGCAGTTACTACTACTATAGTTTGCTAATAGCAACATATTATGTTAGCAAAAAGGCTGAATTTTCACTTTGACATTTATAAACTGTGTCATCAAGGCAAATAACGTACCTTAGATTTCTAATTTTTAGAACAGTTGAAATCCTCCCTTTCCTACCTCATTAGGTATATAAAAACAATAATGATAACTCCAACATCATTGATTTAGCCTTGACCCCAGAGTTGCCATTGAGAGATGGAACAGGGTTGCCACTGGTGTGGAACCTGGGATGAAGGATCTTTTTTTCTACCACAGGGAAGAGAAGATTAGGAATATTCAGTGGGTGGCTCCAGGAACTCTGTAAAAAATGGCACCGTGAAGAGAGCAGTGATTTGGGGGAAGACCTTATTTAAGGTCTGTCTCACATGTGTTCCCTGAGAAGGAACAGAAAGTTGCCCAAGATATGCAAATATGAACTACAAAGTTCTTACCGAATATTCTAGAAATGTAACCTTCAACAGTAAACATTACCTGTGTGATGGTCATGAAGCATATGTTTTGATCTGTTCACTTAAAGTACAAATGTATTCACAAGTTTAATGTGAACTGACCTGTTGTAGAAATCATGTAGATCCTTGTACTATGGATCAGAAAGTGTCAGCCTCCCAAGGTCCACATAATTCTTTCAGGCTCTCTCAAAACACAAGAGGATGTGTGGTCTATAGAGGTAATGTACGGATAAGGTAGGATAGTGATTGTGAAGTGTCCCGTAGACTAAAAGTGTTCTAAATACATGAGAAGTTATTTTGAATATTATTAAATTTAGGGTAAAGACAGGCTTATTTTGAATTAATCCTTGCTTATTTGTTCATTCATTTGCCCAGTCAACCAAGAGATAGTATCTTCCATGTATAGGGCACAGCAGAGGATACATATGGGTATGAAATAGCGCCTGTCCTCGGGGAGTTTCTAATCTCATAGAGGAGCATGGTCACACACAGAGAAAACCACACTACTATACTCGGGGGTAAAGACTATAAAGAGGTGTCTAAAAAAGCCACCACAGGAGTTAAGACGACAGAGGGATTGCTACCAGTTGGATTTGCTAGGTCTAACTTCAAGAAATAGAAGTCAAGTTGACAGGCTGTAATACGAGAGTGAGAAAACTCACATAGCAACAATAATAATAATGACAATAATAAAAGCAGATTTTTAAGTTTCTATGTGTGCCAGGAATATGCCAAGTGCTTTAAATGTATTAACAACTTTAACCACCACGAACCATAGGCAGGAGCTGCTGTGATGAATTCCCATTTTACAGCTGGGGAAACTGAGACTTAGAAAGGTCACATACCTAGTAAGTTGCAGAGCCAGGAATCCAACCTGGGTCCTGTTAATCACTAAGTCACTACGCTGTACAGGTAGGATGAAAGCCGTGAGGAAACACACAAACATGGTAAAACCTCATTCACAAATCATTAGATGTCCAGTGTGGCTGAATGAAGCCCAGGGTTTTCCAGGGATATAACAAAAAACAAACCTAGAAAGGTAGGTTAGGAAAAGCTTGGGTACAGCCTGAGTGTCAGACTAAAGACTTTGGACTTGATTTTATAGCTAACGGGTGGGCAGAGGTCCAAATAAAGACGGTGGTAGTTGTCGGAATAGATGGTAACATTGTGAGAGAGTATGTTCAGAGACAGAAAAAGTAAAGAAGTCGAGGGAAGAATTACGGAATGGCTCTTTGCATTTTACTTGTTATAAAATAAAATAATTCTGCAGGAGGTGGTGTGGTCCGTTTAGCAGTCATTTGCTGTTTCTTGTGAATGACTCCATTAAATGCTACAGGGATTCTGAGCGAGATTAATGCCGTGTAGTACTGCCCTCATAGAGATCGGGCGAAAACCTGCTGGCTTTTCCATTTCTTATTTTACTCTCAATACAATACCTTCAGGGGATGAGAACCAGATGCTACAGAGGGAGGATGCTGGGTGTTGGTGTATTCTCAAGGATGTCCGTATGAAAAGTTTGAGGTCAGTCTGCTTCTGAGAATTCACAGTAGAAAAATGTCCATTTATCTTAAAGTAAACCAGAGGATCCTTACAAAACGGCTCTGACCTCCTGAATTCATGGAGACAGATTCAGGGCAGTTTCTACCATTATAATTGTGGATCATATGGAAAATCCAAGAGGCAGGGGAATACAGTGGGTGCTATCATATAGAGTAAAGGCACCCTCATGAGTGATAAGACAGTGGGTCTGGGAGCCACATTCAGTATCACAGCTGCAGAAACAAGTAGAAATATAGTTTGTTCCCTTGGTATTATGACTGTTGGGAGTCAACCTGATCCTTTACTACCTATTACTATATCATAAACAATGCTAAAAATACTAATTTTACTGTATACAGGAACTGAAGTGGATGCTGTTGAACAAGGATCACTAAAATATGGAGAAAAGAGTTAGAAGAGTTTCATGCCTCACAGGGAGCTTGTGGTCTTCTGTTTCTTTGGAAGGTATAGCCTGCAGTTATACATAATGGTTGATGGGAGATACAAAGATATAAAGAACAATGATTTTTCCCCAGTAAAAGATATTTTGGTATCCTACTTTACTTTTCTTAGTTACTTACTTTACTTTTCCTTGCCCAATTGACAGCAAGGAATTATAGAATTAGTATCCAACCACCGAGAAAAGTAATCTTGATTAGCACTTGGGTAGTACTCTAAAAAAATGTCCAAGAACTGACCTTGTGATCGATAAAAGTGCTTTCCTGTTACCCTTCTTAAAAGGAAATGCAATTCTGGTCTACCTAATACATGTATGTGACCTTACTGAAACTTACCATGCAAAGAGGTTTCCTCTGACAGAGTTTAGGCAGTTTTTCATTTGTCTAAAATATACTACAATTAAAGGACCAATTTTCCCCTTAAGGGACATGTTTAATTTTAGAAGCATAATATTCAATCTGAAATGAGGGAATTTTAACCCATTTTCCATTAATTTGTTAATGTCTCAGAATGCCAAGATCAAGATCTTTGCAGATAGTGGCTTCGTAGCAGCAACTTGGCCTTATGCCTATTATGGAAATGCTGGGAAGAAATCTCTGGGAAATGAGATTGCTGGGTTTGTTGTGATTAACAAGGGAAGTGACCAACTTTCCTTTTTATTTTTAAAGTTTCTTTATTTTGCGAGAGAGAGAGAGAATGTGCACATGCATGTGTACACAAGCGAGAGAGGGGCAGAGAGCAAGAGAGAGAGAATCTCTCTCTTAGTTGGGCTCAATCTCACTAACCGTGAGATCATGACCTGAGCTGAAACCAAGAGCTGGAGACTTAATCAACTGAGTCACCCAGGCACTCCCAACTTTCCTTTTTTAGATAGTGGTTTTAACCGTAACCCTTTTAATTCAGTTTGAACTATAGTTAAATATTATTTAAAGCTATCTTTATTTATAGTATTTTGCTTTAGAATTACATCAATGAGAACAGAAGAGGTGATAGCTTTTAAAATCTTTCATGAGGGGCGCGTGGGTGGCTCAGTTGGTTAAGCGCCCAATTTCAGCTCAGGTCATGATCTCGCGGTCTGTGAGCCTGAGCCCCGCGTCGGGCTCTGTGCCGACAGCTCAGAGCCTGGACCCTGCTTCAGATTCTGTGTCTCCCTCTCTCTCTGACCCTCCCCCATTCATGCTGTGACGCTCTCTGTCTCAAAAATAAATAAACGTTAAAAAAAAATTTTAAAAATAAAATCTTGGGGCGCCTGGGTGGTGCAGTCGGTTAAGCGTCCGACTTCAGCCAGGTCACGATCTCGCGGTCCGTGAGTTCGAGCCCCGCGTCGGGCTCTGGGCTGATGGCTCAGAGCCTGGAGCCTGTTTCCGATTCTGTGTCTCCCTCTCTCTCTGCCCCTCCCCCATTCATGCTCTGTCTCTCTCTGTCCCAAAAATAAAAAAAAATAAATAAAATCTTTCATGAGAAGTTATCAAATTCAAAGAGGCAGAATATTAGAGTTGGAAGAACCTCTGGGATGGTGTGGTCTAGTCCCCTCATGCCACAAGTGAGGAACAGTGGTCCCAAAGATTTAAAAGACCCTTCTGATTCTATCACAATGGATATCGCCTAAAATATAGTCAAATGGGCTCTTAACAAAAAGGCAGAGATTAAATTACTACTCTATCTTACTCCTACTCTGATACCTCGCTCATCTCCTCAGTACCTCATATAACAGGAAACTTCTAGAAGGTGTGAATTCCTGAATGATATGCTACGGTATTTTATTTTCTTCCATTAATGTTACTGAGTTAGTTAAAAAGGTTAATGAATACCTCTCACGCTAAAACCAGACTATCCGCATCGCTTTAGAGACCCAGAAACTAACTTACTTGGGATGAGCTTTCAAGATACGTATCTACCCCCCAAGCCCAAGGAGAGAATCAGGGTGTAGTAAGCATGAGGAAGCCGGCCCAGTAGGGAGCAGAATGGGGAACCGTGGTGGCTCAGATGAGAGGGATCGACAGGGGGCTGAGTTAGGCTGAGCATCTCGGCTCCCATCTCTACCAGTCTGCCAAACTCTTCACATCACCCCCAGGAGTCATCAAATACCTGTCTGGGGAAATGCGAGGTTAGACAGACAAGGATGTGGACCACTTAGGACAGAAACTGCTGGTAGGGGCCTTTTTTCTGAGAGCCTGCCCAATCCTGTCTTGGAGCTACGCTGGCTGAACAGAAAGGTCACGCAGTGCAGAGCAAGGATCACAAACCCAAATGCCTGTGGGCAGCAGACTTGCTGCAAGGCGTGGGTGTCAGGGAAACAATTTGGACAAATGGGAGAGAATATCCCTTATCCAAAGAGACAGCCTGAGACTCAGCTTAAGCCCGTGGTTCCATATGGGCAGGCCAACCTAGTGCTGTTAAACTGTTAAGGGCAGTCGGATATTTAGATTTACTTAAAATTTTTTTTTTCAACGTTTATTTATTTTTGGGACAGAGAGAGACAGAGCATGAATGGGGGAGGGGCAGAGAGAGAGGGAGACACAGAATCGGAAACAGGCTCCAGGCTCCGAGCCATCAGCCCAGAGCCCGACGCGGGGCTCGAACTCCCGGACCGCGAGATCGTGACCTGGCTGAAGTCGGACGCTTAACCGACTGCGCCACCCAGGCGCCCCTTAGATTTACTTTAAATGAGAAATTCTTATTTCTAAATGTTCAAAACTAATTCTAACTTTTCCAAATCACGGTGCAGACCAAAGGATACATGCTCCATGCCTTCCAGTTTGCTGCTTCTCCTCGAGAGCGTAAAAAATGTGGATTATCGTATGTGGTTGTAGAAAAAAACAGACAAGCCTCCAGTTATGGTGAGAAGACAATGATACGAAGTGGTGTATTATTCAGACTTATCAGACAGAGAGTCTCTAAAATTGATTCAACTTTGGACTAGTTCGCAGGTCCAGTGGCTAGTATCCCTTGGACCTCTGAGTGGGCAAGGGGTCGTAACAAGAAGGCATTTGCACTCATAGGTACCTGCAGCACTCAGTACATGGTGTAAGTGATCACTGTCTTTTCCATTGAGCTTGGAAACTTCAAGCTCCTTCTTACCACAGCGGTTCAGACAACCACCACCTGTTAATCAGAGATGACATTAAAAAAACCCGGAAAGGGGGCACCTGGGTGGCGCAGTCGGTTAAGCGTCCGACTTCAGCCAGGTCACGACCTCGTGGTCCGTGCGTTCGAGCCCCGCGTCGGGCTCTGGGCTGATGGCTCAGAGCCTGGAGCCTGTTTCCGATTCTGTGTCTCCCTCTCTCTCTGCCCCTCCCCTGTTCATGCTCTGTCTCTCTCTGTCCCAACAATAAATAAACATTGAAAAAAAAAAAATTAAAAAAAAAAAACCCGGAAAATTACTGATTCTTCCCATTCTAGTTGAACTATAGTTTGGGGATACTGTAGCCGTTTATTTGTACAAGAACATTCAGAGACAGGTGATATAATGTAACAGCATAAAACAGAATCTCAAAGGTACTCGTTCATGCAAAACATGTTGAGAATTACTTCAAAGTAGGCATCGATGTTGGTCTAGCCGATCACCTCTCCACAGGTGTTTCGATCTCTAAGTGCTGGCATTTCTCTTCTAATCTGTTCCTGTCTCTCTTTGATTTTGTGGTAGACGGAATCTCTGAAACCATGGTGTCCCTCTCCCATCATGTGCTAATCCCCAGACCCTCTGAATGAGATAATGCATCACTCCCATGACTGTGTTGTATCGTTCGACTCAGGTGACCTTAAAAAGAGAGATTAGGGGCGCCTGGGTGGCGCAGTCGGTTAAGCGTCCGACTTCAGCCAGGTCACGATCTCGCGGTCCGTGAGTTCGAGCCCCGCGTCAGGCTCTGGGCTGATGGCTCAGAGCCTGGAGCCTGTTTCCGATTCTGTGTCTCCCTCTCTCTCTGCCCCTCCCCCGTCCATGCTCTGTCTCTCTCTGTCCCAAAAATAAACGTTCAAAAAAAAAAAAAAGAAAAAAAAATAATAAAAAGAGAGATTATCTGGGTAGGCCTCACGTGATCAAATGAGTCCTTAAAAGTGCAGAACTTTCTCTGACTGTTGGCAGAAGGAGAAGTCAGGGGTTTAAAATGTGAGGGATAGCCAACACTACATTGCTGGCTGTAGATGGAGGAGGCCATGTGAGAAGGAATGTGGGCATCTCTAAGGGCAAGAAACAGTTCCCCGTTGGAAACGGGGACCTCAGATCTGCAGCGTCAAAGAACTGGAGTTGGCCAATAATCTGAGTAAGCTTGGAAGCGGATTCTTTCCCAGAGCCTTTAGATAAAACCTTAGCTCAGGTGACACACTGACTTGGGCCTTGAGAGATGCTAAGCAAAGAATCCAGAAGAGCTCGCCTGGACTTAGGACTTCTAGAACTGTGAGGTGATAAATGGGTGTAGTTTTAAGCCACTGGTTTGTGATATTTTGCTCCCTAGGAAGAGTTAATACTAACATTCTGCTACACAGCAATAGCTAATCCTAATATCGTACTAAACTCCAATGGCAACATCTACCTGAAGATGGAAGACCAAACTAGATGGAATTTTACATCCGCTTCCAGGCTTCTGTTTGTCAAAATCTCAGGACATTCCCACAAAGCAACCAAGCAGTTTATTGGAATGTTATGGATTAGCTGAAATCTACCAATTTTGGCATTTCTTTTCCAGACAGTAGTTAGGGTTAATTTGTAACATATATAAATACAATAGGGCTTGCACATATAATGTACAAAGACCTCATATAAATCTATAATGATACAGTTGCCTAACGGAAAAAAAAAAATGGACCAAAAGACTTGAACAAACGTATTGCAACGGAGAATATCCAGATGACAAATAATGAAAAGGTGCCCAGCATCCTTATTCATCTGGAAATACACACTAAAGCCACCAAAAGCTAACAGTACACACTCTCAGAATGGTTAAAATGAAACAGATCGATGATGCCAAGTGCTGGTGAGGGTGGGAAGGAAGCAAAACAGTCAGCAGGAATGCAAATCGGTACCACCACTTGGAAAAACTGTTTGGCACTATCTACTAAAGCTGAGCATGCATGTAACATATGGCCTGGCGATTCCACTCCTAGGCATAACCTAATAGAAATGCATATATATGTTTACCACAAGACATACACCAGAATGTTCACAGTAGCATTATTTGTAAGAGCCTCAAACTGCAAAATATATGAATTATCATCAATGGGAAAGGCTAAATTGTGATCTATTGGTATAATGGAATGCTATAATAACAAAAAGAATGAATTACTGCTGCAGGTTAACGGTAGGAATGGCTCTCACAAACATACTGTTGGACAAGAGAAGCCCAGTACCAAAGAAACAGGCTACATGGCTCCATTTATAAACAGTTCAAAAATCAGGAAAATACATTTATGGTTTAGTCAGTCAAGATGGGGGTTACACTGTGGAAAGAGATGGGGTAGCGATTGGGTGGAGACATTGGGGTTTTGGCGATAATGGTTCTGTTCTACTTCTTGACCTGGGTGGGGAATATGCCAGTGGTATTTCAATAATGTGTACAAATAAGATTTCAGCACTTTCCTACTTGCATCTTGTACTATAATGTAAAAATGAATTTTATTTTTTTAATTAAAAATTTTTTTTTAATGTTTTTTCTTTATTTTTGAGACAGAGAGAGACAGAGCATGAACGGGGGCGGGGGGTGGGGGCAGAGAGAGAGGGAGACACAGAATCGGAAGCAGACCCCAGGCCCTGAGCTGTCAGCACAGAGCCTGATGTAGGGCTCGAACTCACGGAGTGTGAGATCATGACCTGAGCCGAAGTCGGACACTCAACCGACTGAGCCACCCAGGCGCCCCTAAAAGTGAATTTTAAAACCCCTCTGTTATAATCTAGTAATATAAAATAAAAAATGTACCTTTTCTAATTTAAGGTAACTTTCTCCTCACCCTTTCTTTTGTGTCCATAAACATATGTTAAATGGCTCTAGTTTGAATACATAAAAGAGAACTAGATGACTAGGAACAAGAGTATGCTGCAAAACATCATTTTTTAGATCAAAAGGAGAAGCGTTAAGGAGATCTGCCTTTTATCTTAGAAAAATAATATTCCAAATAAATGGCTGTTGCCATTTGAAAATTAGACTTTTTGTAAGTGGAAAACTTTCTGGTCTTCCATTTATGAAATTTTCTGTGAAGGGGAGGTTATGCTGGTGACCCATAGAGAAGCATGTGTGTCATAAATACTTCTAGGAGCCCTTGAAAAATTCGATGGAAAAAATTTCCAGTACATTGAGATCATCTAGAAGAAACTTATTAGAGAACACAGATAGTGGCCAATTTACTCTTGGTACCTGTGACTCAGAAGTCACTGGTGGAAGGTGTTACATCTTGATCTTGATATTCTGAAAAAATGAAATGCAAAGCATGGCCAAGATACAGTTGTGATGACACCAATAAACCTATACTCTTTAAAAAAATGTTTATTTATTTATTTATTTATTTATTTATTTATGAATGAGAGAAATGGAGAGAGAGATAGAGAGTGGGCAGGGGAGGGGCAAAAAGAGACAGGAAGACAGAATCCCAAGCAGGCTCTGCACTGTCAGCGCAGAGCCCCATGCGGGGTTTGAACTCAAGAACTGTGAGATAATGACCCGAGCTAAAATCAAGAGTCGGATGCTTAAGCAACTGAGCCACCCAGGTGCCACACAAACCTATACTTTTGATTGCAAAGGAGTTAGCCATCTTTTCCGAAGACTCATAACACTCAAATCAATATCTGTTAAAACAATTACTTGAAAATTACTAAGTATTGAATAGAAGTAAGGACCATCCACACATCTGGGCAAAGATAGAATAGGCGTGGGCATTTCAAAGGAAAGGGTGACATTTTTTTCAGCATTCTTGGTTTTGCATGCTGGCTTAGTCCAGATAAATGAAAGGAAATATTTGAAGCTGAGCAGAGAAATAGTTAAGAGAAGAGTCAGAGGATTACAGGAACACAGAAAAACACCGTAGGTAGATGAAGAGGTTTTGTGATTTAAAGATTCATAATGGGCATTGAGGAGGGCACCTGTTGGGATGAGCACTGGGTGCTGTATGGAAACCAATTTGACAATAAATTTCATAATTATAAAAACATAAAGATTCGTGATGTCATTCTGAAATGTAAGATGATATCATGAAGTAACTTCATTTTAAACCTACCACATAAACATTGACGTTTTGCTATATTCTATACGCATCCACTTCATGATGATCAGTCATAAAAACAGCTCATCTATAGGTGACTGCATTGTTCAAGCCACAATTATCATTAAGAACCTCCTGTGTATATCTGGAGACTTCATGTGAGATGCAATAGAAATAAGCAAAAAAGATGACTCAATTACTGTCCCCAAGGAGTCTATGGAACCTAAAGGCACAACAGAAAAACTCACAGATAACTTAGGCAAGACAAAATGTAAATGCCCTCCAGAGTTGCCAAGGGAGCGCCAGTGGGGTTCAAAAGGGAGAGAAAATGAGAGACTGACTGAACCAAATAAGAGTAGGATCAGGGAAGGAGGTGGATTTGATGTGGGCATATATGCATAGAAGGGAGGGAGGGAGGGAGAGAGTATATTTTTGAAAGGTCTATGCATGGGGATAGTAAATATTAGGGATGACAGTGGAAAATTTCACTGTATTTCACAGTTTTTGAGAAACATTTTAGTTGTCTTTCCATCTTTATTTGCAACTA
The DNA here is from genome assembly GCF_016509475.1 of Prionailurus bengalensis. Taxonomy (NCBI): domain Eukaryota; kingdom Metazoa; phylum Chordata; class Mammalia; order Carnivora; family Felidae; genus Prionailurus; species Prionailurus bengalensis. Next base: position 91,499,062 of record NC_057358.1, read on the forward strand.
CAATAATTTGCTGTTTACATTTGACATCTACTAAGTGACTATGATTACTGTTTCTTGGCGAGAAAGCTTATTTAAATTACACTACAGTGAGCCTTGTTTAATATAACCGACAAGAAATCCATATTAACGGATGGCTTTCCACAGCTCTTTCCATGGAAGAAAGAGGAAAGTTATAAAATAAATAATATTAGAGGATCTTGTAGTTTTTAAAACTCTGGAATAAATTATGAATCAGTACAGATTTAGCATAATCTCTAAACCTCTTGACTCTGTGGCACTGGCCTAAAGATTGATGTTCAGAACAATGCCCTCTATCTTGGGGGACTGTTTCCATGTGCTCTATCAAAGACTCAAGTATCTTTAATTTAATATACATTCTAGGAAACATACTTTAGAAATATTTTCAGCAAAGTTCTAAACAAAATAAGTATTTCAGTGAATTTTAGAAAATAAAACAATCCAGAACACGTTATTACTCAAATATCCTTTCTACCAATGACTTAGTATTGTCACAGAATGAAGATTCAGCTCCTTCTTCATCCAGGGTAATAATGGGTGATGTGAGGTTCATTTTAGGGAAGTGGGGCATGGAAACAGTCAACTTTAATTTCCTGGTATTCAATAATGGGTCAGTTTAGTTATGATAAGCACTTTATATATATTCACTCAGTCTTTCCATCAATCCTTTATAGAAATGCTATTATCATCCCTATTTTAGAGATAGGAAGGTCGAAGCTTGGAGAGGCTCAATAACTCGTCCAAGGTCAACAGGGAACCAAGACTCGATCAAGTTTTTTTGACTTCAAGAGGCACTACATTTTGCTGAAGTCAGAATGTTCGTTAGCATTCTAAATGATTAGTTCATATTTACTATGCACGTATTATGTGCCAAACACTGCATATGTATTAATTCTTTCGCTTCTCACAGCCACTTGTGACTGTGGTGGTATAATTACCACCATTTACAAAGGAAAAATCTGTCCTCCATGCCTCAACACTCTGCCTCGGTTCTCTGTCTCCATCACTCAATTTATTTTGCAGGTTCCTCTTTACCTTCCTGACTTGTGACTTGTCACTTTTGGAGAGCCCCAGAGCTCAGTCCTCTGTCTCACCCCCCTCAGGTGCCTCATGGTTTTATGATCCATCTTTGTGCTGTTGAGTTAAAAATTCACATCACCTGCCCTCACTTCTGCAGTGAAATCCAGGCTTAAATACCCAACTGTACGCAATATGTCACATGTCACTTGAATGGTAGAGAGACATCTCAAACATAGCATATCCCAAACCGAGCTCTTAATTTTCCCCTAAATCTATTCCTCTTACAGTCTTCCTTATCTCAATACATTTTCCTTAAAATTTTAACATAGATTAAATTCAACTTTAATTAATAAAATCTATAGTGTCAACAGCTTTCCTAAATAGACTACTGACTTTGCTGACATTTATATTTTGAGATTTACTGAAAAATACATCTGATTCCAGGGTTGAGATTTATGGTTGGATGTGTACACATGCACACACACACACACACACACATACACATATACTTCCTAAGAAATAATTTGTGTACTTTTAAGGGTATATAAGTAATTAAAATCAATATTTATATCTATGATTACAGATGTATACATACTTCTAAGATATAATGTGTCATAGTTTCAATAGTATATAAATAAATAAAAGTCTTAAATGTAAAGTCAATGCAACAAGTATGTCCTGCTGGGAAATGAAAAGGTGTCCCACGTGGTTATTCATGGAGACAATATACATTAAGCTTAAGATGGGATATCACTTAACATCCATCAGAATAGTTAGCATGAACCAGACTGGGAATACCAAGTGCTGGTGAGGATGTGAAGCAAGGAAAACTCTCAGATTAGAGGGAATATAACTCCTGTGAGTGGGAATGTAATATTTAACATCAAAATATGTTCTCAAAAGGGCATCTATTACTGTCACCAACTCAACACCATCCGCTTTGGGGAAGTGCCATTTCTCTGTTTCATTCTGCTGGGGCTGTTCAACATACACTCTGCCTCTCCTACCAAAGGAGCAAAGAGTGCATTATATCCCCGGACACAGTGATTAGGGTAATGGTCAGCATTTGCTCCAAGCTAAGTCACTGAGAATCTTTTACAGGAGATCCATTCTCATTTCTTTCTCTAGTGTCATAAACTCTCAAGATGATGTAGGCGTGTGGCTGCTGGGGCCATCTTGTCATAACATAAGGAGCGGCTTTCCTAGGCAAGGAGATCGGAGAGACAGAATGCCTATGACATTACTGAACTTATGTTTGAAGCCAGGCTACACCTTGGAATCCAAGCTTTTGTAGGCTAACATATTCCCTCTTGAAGCTTGTCTACATTGGGTTTCTGCTATTTGTACTTGATGCTGTCCTTGTATACGGTTGAGCTATTATTGCTCATCATTTTCCCAGGCTGTGTTGCATAAGAGCTCATTTTATTCCTGTTGAGAAAGAAGAGCTCCAAAAGTTGCAAAAGAAAAAGTATTACAAGAAAAAAGGAAAATGTGTTTTTTGCTATAGAAAGTATCAGTTCATATTTGATGAACAATTCTAATTGAAAGTATCTCATTCTAGGACATCATTTGTACTTCTCTTTCCTCCAATTGTCATTCTCAATTACTTGAGCTTATATGGGGTGCCTGGGTGGCTCCGTCGGTTGGGTGTCTGACTTCAGCTCAGGTCATGATCTCACGACTCGTGAATTCAAGCCCCGCGTCGGGCTCTGTGCTGACAGCTCAGAGAGCCTGCTTTGGATTCTGTGTCTCCCTCTCTCTCTGCTCCTCCCCCGCTCACACTCTGTCTTTGTCTCTCTCAAAAATAAATAAATGTTAAAAAAATAAAAACAATTATTTGAGCTTATGGATACCTAATCCTATCTTAACCCAAATTAGGAAAACAGGAATGGAACAAGCAAGCAAGAAACACAAACAGAGAAAAAGGAGGAAGGCTATAGGGAATACTAGAAAAAAAGCTGAGTAGGACAGTTAGAATAGAGTAGTACTCATAGTGAGAAATGGAGAGCAGAATATCAAAGAAGAATTGGGTGGCTGGAAGGGAAAGGAGGAAGAATGGAAGACAGACAGTGAGGAACAGAGGGAGAGAGAAAAAGTTGAGAAACGGTAAGCAAGTCCCCATTTGACAAATGAGGTTACTAAGGCACAGGGAAATAAGAAACATGGTCCACCTTAATAGCTGGAAATCAGTAGAGTGAGAACAGAACCCAAATCACCTAACTCCAAATCTAACTTAAAACCTCTATAACCGGGGCGCCTGGGTGGCGCAGTCGGTTAAGCGTCCGACTTCAGCCAGGTCACGATCTCGCGGTCCGTGGGTTCGAGCCCCGCGTCAGGCTCTGGGCTGATGGCTCGGAGCCTGGAGCCTGTTTCCGATTCTGTGTCTCCCTCTCTCTCTGCCTCTCCCCCGTTCATGCTCTGTCTCTCTCTGTCCCAAAAATAAATAAACGTTGAAAAAAAATAAAAAAAAAACCTATATAACCAAAGAGAAAGAAAAAGAAAAGAGGGTGGGAGAGAATACAAGAGAAGGGTAGAGGAGGGTGGGAAGTTCATTCATTTTCGAACTTTCCACGTCAAGAGCATACCGTACTGCTTATTCCGCTAAGAACTCCTTAAATCTCACACTTAAAAATTTTTTAGAAACCTCATACCTTTTAAAACATTTCAGGCCAATAGACATATTAATATTTTTAAGCAACACTGTTCTACATGAATCACACAGGGTGGGAAATAAAGGAGAAAGGAGTTTGCAGTTAATAGAGTAAGCCTCTTTTCTCTGCTACATTTCACCAGCACAAAACTTACTGGTAAAATCAGGTCAAATAATCATGTCTGACAATTGTTAAGAAGTGTATATAAGATGATTTAGTTTCAATTTCAAGTTCCAATTCATTATTTCATAATTTTTCTGCCTTCGTCAACATTACACAAAACTGGGCTCTCTCTTCACATTTAAAAGCCAGATGAAGATACCTTCCAAGTTTTACCATAGTTGTAAGGGTAAATTAATAGAATTAATTTCTATTGTAATCATTATTGAAAGAAACAATACTACACCACATTTTGCTAGATATGTCTCCTAAGGCAAGGGAAACAAAGCAAAAATAAACTATTGGGACTATGTCAAAATAGAAAGCATTTGCACAGCAAAAGAAACCATCAACAAAACAAAAAGGTTACCTATCAAATATAAGAGGATTTGCAGATGATATGTCTGTTAAAGGTTTAATATCCCAAATATATAAAGGAAGAACTTCTATAACTCAACACGAAAAAAACAAATAATCCAATTAAAAATGGGCAGAAGAATTAAATAGACATTTTCCTACAGAAGATATTCAAATGGCAAACAGAGACATGAAAAGATTCTGGACACCACTAAACACCAAGGAAATGCAAATCAAAACCACAATGAGGTATCACCTTATACCTTCCAGAATGGCTAAAAAAAAAAAAAAGACAAGAAATGGGGCGCCTGGGTGGCTCAGTCGGTTGAACATCTGACTTTGGCTCAGGTCATGATCTCACAGCTTGTGAGTTCGAGCCCCGTGTCAGGCTCTATGCTGACAGCTCAGAGCCCGGAGCTTGCTTCAGATTCTGTGTCTCCCTCTCTCTCTGCCCCTAACACACTCGCATTCTGTCTCTGTGTCTCTTAAAAATAAATAAATATTTAAAAAAAAAAGACAAAAAATAACAAGTGTTGGTGAGGATGTGGAAGAAAAGGAACCCTCGTGCACTGTTGGTAGGAATGTGAATTGGTGCTTCAGTACGGAGTTTCTTCAAAAAATTAAAAATAGCAAATACCATATGGTCCAATAATTCCACCACTGGGTATTTACCCAAAGAAAACCAAAACGCTGACTCAAAAAGATATATGCACCTTATGTTTATCGCAGCATTATTTATAATAGGTAAGATATGGAAGCAACCCAAGTGTCCACTGATAGATGAATAGATAAGGAAGATGTGATTTATACACATATTATGCAGCCATAGAAAAGGACAAGATAGTGCCATTTTAGACAAAATGGATGGACCTAGAGGGTATTATGCTAAGTGAAATAAATCAGACTGAGAAAGACGAATACCATACGATTTCACTCATATGTGGAGCTGGAAAAAGCCAAATAAGTGAATAAACAAACAAAAAGCAGACTCAGACCTTTAAACACAGGGAACAAACTGATGGCTGCCAGAGGGGAAAAGCGTGGGGGAAAGGGCAAAATGGGTGAAAGGGAGTGGGAGACACAGGTTTCCCGTTACGGAATGAGTAAATCATGGAAATGAAAGGTGCAGCAAAGGGAATACAGTCAAAGGTATCGTAATGGTGTTGCATGGTGACCGATGGTAGTTATACTTGTGGTGAACATGGCAAAACACACACACTTGTCGAACCACTATGTTGTACACCTGAAACAAATGTAACATCGTGGGTCAACTACATTAAAAGAAAAAAAAAAAAGGATACTGTACTCAACTTCTCATTTTAACCACTGATACTATATGGTCCCCTTCCTCTCTTTATTCCTAAATGTTAGGATACGATGATTGGTCATTTCCATGAATTCTGATTCGCTGGCCTCATGCTGTGAAGTTACAAGAAGGAAAGAAATCTCCTATTTTTCTCAGTCTCCGTGTAGTAAAGGAAAAAGTACCAGCCCTTTAGTTAATAATACTCTTCTTGCGATTTGGAGGGGAAAATACTTTGCTGCCAAAGTATAATCCACATAGAACTGACTGCCAGGTGAAACGTTCTGATGGAATGAGACCTTATTATAGAAGCTATTGACACAAGAACTCTAAATCGCTGAAAAGCACCACTCACCTCTTCCTGAACCCAACAGAGTAATGATGGAGTATTGATGAAATTCTGTCTGCCGCAGGAGGACAGAACAGTTCATTCTTAACCCAGAGTGGCTTATCAGGGACGGACAATGACCTGACCCAGAGCTTGGTGAGCACAACCTCAGGACTCCGACATACCCATCACTGAGACGTCATATTCTATCAGCAGCGTTGCTTCTTGTCCACACTGTTTAAGAATGCTCATGGCTTCGGCATGCGTGGTTCCAAGAAGCCGAATTCCATCCACACTGAGCAACCTGTCGCCAGGTTTGATGGTGCCCTCTCTGAAGGGAGAACACAGAAACAGTCTTCATTAATGTAACATAATGGGGGTTAGCATTAAGAGTCGCTCAGCCAAGGGGCACCTGGGTGGCTCAGTCGGTTGAGCGTCCGACTTCGGCTCGGGTCATGATCTCACGGTTGGTGAGTTCGAGCCCCGCGTCGGGCTCTGTGCTGACGGCTCAGAGCCTGGAGCCTGTTTCGGATTCTGTGTCTCCCTCTCTCTCTGACCCTCCCCCGTTCATGCTCTGTCTCTCTCTGTCTCAAAAATAAATAAACGTTAAAAAAAAAAAAATTAAAAAAAAAAAAAAAAAGAGTCGCTCAGCCAAAGCGGGTATTTCACACCTTCCCCCATCCATCCTATTTGTGCTTCGTCTTAAGCATCAAGTGTGATAGTCAGGGACTAAAGAGGTGGCTCTGAACAGAAAATTGCTGCAATATGCAAGTCAGTAATAAGGAAATAACTGCCCAGTAGTCGATCACCAAGTTACCCCCAGTTAATTCTTGGGGTGCAAAAATACTAAAGGCACATTTTCCCTTTTCTAGGTTCTTGTCTAAATACCTAAAATTGATTTATTAGGGCCCAGAAAATAGCATTTACCTATTTTTTCCAAAGCCAGGTGAGCAGAAAAGCCTGCTGATTCCATTCCATTTATTATCAGTGAACCCAAGCAGGACTGGGAGCACTGGTGAAAAATTTCCCTAGTCTAGACATTTCCCTATTGATTTATAAGGCCATTTTGGCAATCATTAAATTGATTCAGTCTCATATTCCTTGGAAGAGACAGGGAAATACTATTCTTTCTGCTGTGACCATAGACACTCAAAGCACTGGAAGAAGTTGCCTGAGGACATTGGGACACCACTAAAATATAGCCAGGAGGCTTCCAGATTATAACCTTCCTGCCTCAGGGAGGGTCATGATATGAGAAATCAAACTGGGGTGGGAGGATTACAAGTTGAGGATTTGGAAAGGATAAGAGTGATCTCTTAAATATCCTTCGCCTAGATAATTCTCTAAGAATTTTGACTCTAAATTTTTATCTTAAACTTTTAGATTCCATTTCATCCTAAGTTAATTTGATAATATGTTGCTCAGAAACTAGTAGCTTGCTTCTGACATTTTTGTTAACCCCAAGGTAAATGTTAATAAGGAACGGAAATATTCTCATTTACTGCAGGAAGAATAATTCACAAGAGAAGCAGGAGAGAGGAAAAAAGGCAAGATTTCTGTGCAAATTCTGACTTTGTACTGTCCTCTGCAAAGGCAAACATACTATGGCACAGGTGAGAAACCAGTATCTTCATATTCTCTTATTTTATATTAAACACAAACTTTTTAGAAAAGTGAGCTAACAGTATGGATTTTGAAGGAGAATGAACCTGAATTCCTAGCCTGGCTCTTCCGTGTACTAGCTGGTAAGTCATGTACCCACACGGGGCCTCGGTTTTATCACTGTAAGTGTGGCTAAAAAGTACTTAGTAGGCAGTTGTGAGGACAAATAAAATAGTGTCTGCTAAACACATAGTACATTTCCTAGCACATGGCTCGGTGCTCAATCAGTTGTATTTATTATTACTATTTCTGTTGCATAAGAAAAGGTTTAAACATTATATCCCGGTTTGAAACATAGTGCAGAGTCAGGGGTAACCAGCGCATTTTTCTCCCACCCTTCAACCACAGCGAACGGCCGGAGTTGTGGTCCCCTGCCTTTATGGAATTGACGTTTGCGATGGGAAATTAATACAAAGACAAGCATCTCCTGAGACAGCTAAGTTGTGCGTTTACGTACGACCTCCTCTAATATTTGTGATATGAGAGATGAAGGAGCTGCCTCTTCAGATACTCAAATTAGTCCCGAAGAGATAGCTCTAGATACTGACAACGCTCCATCCCTTTTATTGAAATCACTTCCATTCTCACATACATAATCATCAGCAACAGATAATAATAACCAGAAGGATGTTGATTAATAGTAACAGTCAGAACATCACCACCTATCTTTCCAGGGGAGGAGGTTAGCAATGGGAGATGATGTGTTTAAAGTACGTGCCTTTAAAAAGCCAGCTACCTTTTATTAAGTATCTACTGCATGAAAGGTCCCCTGCAAGGCCCCAGCCAGTCTCTGATAAAACTGAAGACCTTGTCAGGTAGGTATTATTATCGACATTTCACAGTGGAGGAAACTGAGCTTAGAACTGGTAAGTCACTTGCCAAACACATAGGGTAGTGAGTGTTGAGCCTGGAGTCAAACCTTCTTTCTTCTGATTTGGCAGCCCAACAATTTCAGTATTCACATTCCAACACGTTTGCTTAATATCTACCTGTCACTATGAAATTTCTAATTCCTCAACTCTATGCCAAAGTCCCCAGCTTTGTTGAATCTGTTTGGATAGTGACACAGACAGAGGAAGTTTACCTGTCAGCAGGTCCTCCGGGACGAACACACGTTATTACAACTGGACGAGATTTATTTCTATCGTCATGTGCCCCTCCTGGCAAACAAAAGAAATACAGCTTATAAGTGCCTTCATTAAAAAAAATAATAAAAAAATAAAAAAATAAAATAAAAAAATTCACTTACAAAATGGCAGCTGAGAAGCTAAAGTACATTTTGTTGATGTATAGAGGAAAACATGTAAAATTTTTCCAAAAATCTTATTCATTTTATATAGAATATGTTTTTGAAGTCATGATGTCTCCACCTCTCAATAAATACATGGCTGTATCCAGGGGCGATATATATAAAATATTTAACCCAGCGTCGTAAGAACATAAACTACTTAACAAGTACTAGCCTAATTATGACAATAGCCAGTTATCAACAAAGTGCAGGTGGGTATACCTGTTGCCAATTAACCTGGGCTATAATACAGGTGAATAGGTCTACAACCTGGCATAAAGGAAGCAAAAACTGGAGAGGGGGGAAAATACGGAAGTATATAAAACAAGAAAGAAAAAACTTCAAGTGGCTGAGATGGGTTCCATTAAAGTTGGGGTGTTCAAAAAATGGACACATAATTTCAAGACAAGTGCAATGCTTAAATGGAGATTTTATTTCCGTATATGGAAAACTTCTGCTCAAGAATCAAAAGCTTTTAGATGGAAGGTAATTTATTATAAACTCTCTTCTAAATCCAGGACCTTTTGTAGAACGTCCATAGTCTGTGCTCTCCCAGTCTTTTCTCGAGACCCACCAGATGGCCTACTTATTAGGTTTGAGGCAGCCCATTTCACATTCGGACGTGTAGGGGTGTTAGAAGCTTCTTCCTAATTATTCATCTGATACCTAACTTCCTTCAATTTTCACCTACTTGTTCTTATTCTATTATTTGGAGCAGTGAAACAAAAATGTATGCTTTCTACTACAAGAAACTTTTTCTGAAAGTTGAAAACAGTGATTATACACCTGCTAAGTCTCATCTTCTTTAGGCTGGACATTTCCACTTTCTTAACTATTCTGCATCTGACCTGATTTCTGTATACCTCACCATCCTGGTTACCCACCAGATACCTGCCAGTATCTGATAAATACGAATGTTATCGTCAGATATTCCTTCCCTAACGCCTTCCTGGTAGAACAGACTGGCATTTCCCAAACTTGGAACGGGTAGAGAGGTCAACTTAAAGAATCTAACCTAAAAGGCAAATCAAAAGGCATTCACTGCTCCCGATGAAGGCAAATGCTTCCTTTCTGCTTACTTCTATTACCAATGATTTATTCAGTCTGGCTGATTGATAAAAGCTCCCTTTCAGCACCTCACTCTTCCACTCAGTTTGATGGTTTCTTTTGAAATCCCTCCTTGTTTACAATAGGAAATTCACAACTTCCTTGGAAAAGGATTTTAAAATGAAACCATGACAATAAATTACAGCACATGCTTACCCATATTTATATAAATACTACTGTGTAATTTCTCTTTTGCAAGGGGATCATAAAAAGGTAGCTTTGTTTTCTCCTGAAGGGATATTGATTTAGAAAAGGATGGGGGCTGACGGCCATACAAGCTTCCATAATTTTGATTTGGAGGTCCAAATTTAAATCTGTAACAGTGAATGCATGGCAAAGTGTGAGATGGCTCTGAATTTCTCGATATGTGACATTTTACCATTATTTGAAATAATGAACCAGATGTAGCTTGCGATTCACTTACATTTTACAAGTTTGAAACTGCAAAGCAATTGACACACACAGAGCCCAGTGGTATTTCTCAATCCTGGCTGCCTGTTGGCATCAGTCCCCTGGAATGCTTTTTAAAAGTATCAATGCCAGAGACACAACACAGACCAAATCTGAACATTGGGCTCTATCTAGCAGATGAGTAGACCTACCTATAATTTTAGAGTTGAGAATGATCGATAGGTAAATTTTCCTTGCCCAAAGTGAAAAAGAACTTAGTGGCAGAGTGCTTTCCCTATTGTCCCAAGCTGTTCGCCTTAGCTTGGCGGCGAGGGAATTAACTGAAATTTAACTCTGGCAAGATTTAGGCCAGAACATCATTTTTCATTCTCAAGGTGCCAGGTTCTACTGTTCGGCGAGTCAAGGTGCTAGAACCTATGACACGTAGCACTGGAAATGCAATTCCATTCATCAGGTAAAAGCCTGTATTATTGTTCTACGACCCATTCTAATTGGTTAAGAAGAAATTCACCAGTACTAAATGAATATGCCGCATCTGTAATATTGTCTTCCTTCTTCCTGAAAGTCCTGGTGTTCTCACTAAAATAAGTTGAGCTCAAATTCCATCTATGCCATAATGTCTTCTTGGCCATGATAACACTTGCCCACAGTACTTTCTCATTCTGCAACTCTTTTTGTGACTAATCAAGATTCTGAAGCAATGGGTGGGGGTCACCTTTTGAGCAAGGAAGAGCCTTCAGATAGGCCTCAAACTAATCTAAACATTAAGTTCTTTATGTGATTCTTATGAGAAATTGCGCAAAATTTCACAAACTTTTACGTTCAACTAATATACTAAGTGAGTTTTTAAAGCTGACCAAAATATGGTGCCCCTAAACTAAAATCACTATAGCACTAAGAAGTCTGATGTCCGCACAAATCTAGGCAACATTCAATTACTTATTCATTTATTTGTTAAGGGCCTACGATGTACCAGAGAGTATCCTAGGCTCATATTATAAAATTCTTATTACTCATGCACATACAGATATTTGAAATTCCTGCAAATGGCAAGATAAGCATTTTGCTAACATTATATCATCAGCTGTCTTGTGGTGGTTGTAGATTTCAAATGCTTCCGTTTTTTTCTGTTCCTAATGATAAATTACTGTTGTTTTAGTTCTTTCATTAGCAATTTGATTTACTATTGATTAACCACACAACAACTAGTAATGAATATTTGCACCCAGCAGTATTTTTTACTGCAGCTTTTCAGTAATTAGGCTTGTATGCATGTGATTCAAGAGTGCCTCTCTATCATACTACACTGCAAAAACGGATTTGTACCACCCTCTGAGCCAAAATTACTTTCATATTGACTTTTTACTATATTCATCTAGTTCTTTTACACAGAAATTTGGGAATGGTTAAGGTAAATGATGAAAGTAAAATGATCCTGTTTGCGCCACCTAAAAAAAGGAGCTGGTCAGAAAAGGGTAATAATTGCTGGTCTAAACCACTCAGTGAATTCCTCGTTTTCCGTTTTCTCTACTGCTCACTCAGGCACTTTGTCTTAAATTCACTGGACTATAATTCCCTGCAGATAGGGGTCCTGTCCTATGACTCTCTTAATACTTGGCCCTATGCTGACATGTTGACCTGTCCTTAATAAATACCTGACTGATTGATTTGCTAAATGATTGGTACAGAATGGAATCTAAAGCTTAGTCACTTAAGACAAATCTGTATAAATGAATGTATTTCTTTTATTCCTTGATGCATGTGCATTTATTAAGGTGCTTAGTTAATTAAAAAATTTTTTTAATGTTTATTTTTGAGAGAGAGAGAGAGAGAGAGAGAGAGAGACAGAGCACGAGCTGGGGAGGGCAGAGAGGGAGACATAGAATCCAAGGCAGGCTCCAGGCTCTGGGCTATCAGCACAGAGTCCAATGCAGGGCTCGAACTCATGAACCACAAGATCATGACCTGAGCTGAAGTTGGACACTTAACCGACTAAGCCACCTAGGCGCCCCAAGATGCTTAGTTAATTTTAATTAATGTTTTAATAATTTGGATAAATTTTAGACCCTGGTGAAGTATAGAATATAATAGGTAAAAGCAAAAAACATCACGAAATGTGAAATGTTAAAAACATTTCTGATGCATACATAGTTCCCTATTGAACTTTATTGTCATATGCAGAATTATGAGTTGTTTATGTATAGTCTTTGAGGGGTGAAACTGCTAATAAGAAAAATAAAATATTAAAAGTCAGAATTACAGCTCAGAATTCATGGTTTTATAGCCAAGTTGGAGTCACCTGAAATCTTTATTATTAATGTCATCCCATAATAAAATAAGTTAAGCTGATGCACATAGGTTCCCAAGGGATCAGATTATCTTCAATCCATTTTTAGAAAGCTACAATAACAAAATGTATTTCAGGAGAAAATAATTTAAGCAAAGTTGTTTAATCCTAGTGTATTAAGTCAAACCAAGCCATATTCATCAACATTTTTGACTCAGAGATACAGAAAAGTATAAAGGGAAAGCAAAAGACATGTAGAAAAGTGGCAAATCAGCAGGATGATGAATTGGCAAGGTTTACAAACAGTGACTTTTTACTCTGTATGGACTAAAAGCAGATCTAAGTCATTTGGATTCCACTTTGATTTCTACTCATTGCTTTATTTTTTAAAAGAATGGGTGCAAATATTATAAGGGGACTTTACGCATTGGGAACATCTGTTGTTGCTGTTGTTTTCAGGATGACTTTCTAGTTCACTCCCAATATTTCATTGACAAATTCTCTAAGAATATCTGATGATTCATGTTTTCTAGCCATCACCTACCTCGGATTACAAAACCAAAGGTATTGCCTTCTTTATGTAATGTGACCTCCACCGTTCGGAAAATAACACTCGATCCTTGAACAGCTGATTGCAGGAAAGAGAGAGAGAAATATATTAAATCATAACAACATTTCCAGTTTTTTTTTAAAGTTTATTTATTTTTGGGACAGAGAGAGACAGAGCATGAACGGGGGGGGGGGGTGGGCAGAGAGAGAGGGAGACACAGAATCGGAAGCAGGTTCCAGGCTCTGAGCCATCAGCCCAGAGCCTGATGCGGGGCTCGAACTCACGGACCGCGAGATCGTGACCTGACCCGAAGTCGGACGCTTAACCGACTGAGCCACCCAGACACCCCTCCAGTTTTTTTTGATGTGGCATAAAACACTACAGATCCCCCTTGCAAATAATTCTTGTTATGAAAAATACAAGGGCGATAACTTCTTTTCAAAGAAAATGTTAAAAAAATACATAAAAATACCATAAAATAGTTGTCTGCATTAGGGACTTAGGCTTAGACCCGAGTGGAATCAAAATCATAGACACTTCCTTTCTTCTTATGTAGCCAGCTTCTAGCTAGAGTGTAATATTCACATCGTTAAAACTCTATATACCAGGAGAGATACTCTTCATGTAATCAATAGAATTATTTTCCCTTTGGAAATGCAAAAGCAATATGATTTTTGTAAACCTTGAAATAATTAATGTATTTACATTTATTTTTGGAGGAAATGCAGGAAGAAAAAGTATTACTCTCAAATTACCACTAATAGATTAGGCGATGAAGACAGGTTTTCTGACACGATGCATAGCAACTAACAAAGATGTCAGCAACCCAAATCAAACCTGGAGGGCAAAAATATTTCTGTACATTCAAAATGTTACTGCTGTCTAATAAAATATTTACTTGATTTCATTTGATACTATCATGCTTATGTTATGTTTCCTGCTTACTGCTCTCACTTCACAAAATAAAACTGCATGGCCAAGTTGATATCTCTAATTAATATCACATACAGTATACGTGTGTAATATGGGGTGTAGGTTGTATGAAGGTATAGTAACTAAACTCTTCTGTGAGACTGTTTCCAGGAAAGTGGTGGGTAATTCTGCTTAGATAGTACACTATTGCTGAATTAAAAAACAACAACAACCACCAAATTTCCACAAATTAATATTTCATCATTATGGATACAGGGATGCTTTTATTCAGAGAGAGAAAAGAATTTGCAAGTATAGAATCTGATGGTCTTAGATCCTTAAGTGAATTTGTACAATGATATCTAATTACTTAATGCTGCGGTCCTTATCAATGGCATATTTTTAACATTGCGATTAGATTTTGAAAACTTTATTGCATGAAACATTTATCAATAAGAAATATATGATGGAATATAGGTATAGATTCTAAAGATAGAATTTAATTGCATCTATTAAAAGAACATTTCTTGCCATTTACAGAAATAGGAAGTAATTTTAATTTAGCATTGATTACAATTATTTTTAATTATCAGAAATTCTGAATCCTCAAAGGAATAGACATGATTATGAAAAGCACACAGATAAATTCACAAAACTGCGCACATCTGGCTGGGATATAAAGTACGTCACGAACTTGGATCTGCTGAAAAACAACATAACCCTACAGCTGAACAAATGTTTTGGTATACTGCTGATTTAATTAAATGTCATATTCTTGCTAGCAAGGGAATTTCAGTTCATTTTAATCAGCTAGGAACGGTACACAAATAGCTGAAAGTGTTGAGGTACAGTTTTAATTAAATGAAAGAAACTGAGTTCAAATCAAACGTTTTCTTATTTTCATGACAAACAAGCCACTTGAGGTAATTGGTTGAGAACACGATCTTTTTGTTCTAATGAAACAAATAGAAAGGAAAGGAAAAGATACAGGGAGAAAGAATTAATGAGCGTCCACTGTGTGCCAGGAAATCTGCAAAGTGGTTTACAAATACTATTTCATTTAAACATTAAATCAGCTTTAAATTCTATACAACCAAATTCTAATTCGGGGCCACCTGTCCTTGTTGGCCGGGTGTCTGTTCCGGGAATGAAAGGCACTGTAGTTTGGTGGCTCAGTCGGTGAAGCGTCCGACTTCAGCTCAGGTCATGGATCTTACTGTTGGTGAATCTGAGCCCTACATCGGGCCCTGTGCCGACAGCGTGATGACTGCTTGGGATTCTCGTCTCCCTCTCTCTGTGCCCCTCTTCTGCCCTCTCTCTCTCTCTCTCTCTCTCTCAATCAAAATAAACCTCAAAAAATTTTTTTAAAAAAGGCACCATAGTTCACCGTAGTTTGAATTTGCTTGAGCTCAATCTTGTGGACCACAAACTCCTACATTCCAATCTAGAGTCAATATAAAGACTTTCAGGATTATCTACAGCTTTGGATTATCCATACTCTTGCTGTTTATCCTTCACAAAAATAAATGTGAATGTTAACTACATTTTGATACTTAATGAAATAGATTTGGTCTTCATAATTTTCATTTGCATGACTGGATCTTGGTGACTGGGTTTTCATATGCAATAGCAGGACCCCTGCTATTGCCATGTGCATTTTATTCATTACTTCACATTTGTGTATGTGGACATAATGGATCCACATAAGGAGCTTCCCCAGAGAATCAAATGCAGTACACAGAAGGGTTAAGTTGAAATGAATATTGCAAAGCAAAAATACTTCTCAGTATTTTAGTGGTGCTGCTGTCCCTTGTTTCTATATGTGAATATGCATGTACTGCTATCCATATTATTTTGCTATGGCAGATTAGATTTTTCTACATGATACACTATTTCCCTGACTCCTCAACTCCTACCTCAATAGCATGATAAGGGTTGTATACTTTCCCTCCTCAATATGTCGGGCTTCCCCATGTGACTCGCTTTGGCCAATGGGATGTTAAGAGATGTAATAAGCACTTGGTTGGAACTGTGCTCAGGTAGTTGGGACTATCCTGCTTTTCCTCTGCTATGGCCACAGGAAGAGCTTTCTCTGGGTGGTTTCTGCTCCTTCAGACTGAATCCCAGAAGGAACCACGTGGAGGAGACCTGAGACTGCTCCCCCCGCCCCCCATCGCCATCATCATCATCATCATCATCATCATCATCATCTGTCACCTGTCTATCTCTCTTAGAATTGGAATTGAGAAGTAAGAGGCAATCACAGGGACACACTTTAACACATCTTTTTGAATTAAAGAACTCCGTCGGATAGAAAGCTAATCTGATTTAGCCGACGGTTTAACAGTGAGGATTGCCTTTGCCAATCAGATTCTGTAGCAGACATTTTCCATAAAATAAATGAGGCAAATACGTAGCTCTAAGGTCTGAATGGAAACTTCACTTAAAGGTATATAAAATGAACAGCATGCCAGAAATTATATCCTTTCCAATGATTTAAGCTTATAATAAAGAATGTTAGGTGGCTTACTAAAAAAATAAATGAGGATTATGGTTTCAAAATTCTTTAGGGATTATGTCACCACAAAACATGAAGGCATTGCTCTAGACCAACTTTTAAGTTTTAATTTTAGAGAGAGAGAGCACGCAGGGGAGAGAGACAGAGAGAGAGAATCCCCAGCAGACTCCACGCTCAGTGCAGAGCTTGACATGGGGCTCGATCCCATGACCTCGGGATCATGACCTGAGCCAAAACCAAGAGCTGGACACTCAACTAACTGAGCCACCCAGGTACCCATAGACCAACTTTTTTTTTTTTTTAACTTTTTTTTTAACATTTATTTATTTTTGAGACAGAGAGAGACAGAGCATGAACGGGGGAGGGGCAGAGAGAGAGAGGGAGACACAGAATCGGAAGCAGGGCTCCAGGCTCTGAGCCATCAGCCCAGAGCCTGATGCGGGGCTCGAACTCACGGACCGCGAGATTGGGACCTGAGCTGAAGTCGGACACTCAACCGACTGAGCTACCCAGGCGCACCCCCCATAGACCAACTTTTAATACATAAATATCTATGATACAGTTTGGAAATATTCTCTCTAAATACAGTCTCAAAACTACAATGTAATTCTAAAGTCAAAAAGAACCTTAGAGCTCATGTAGATCAACCACTCCATTTTCATAAAGAATCTGAGTCTTACAAAAGGTAAGTGGTTTGAGCAAGGTCAGAATTCCATTCCTTCTCTATCAGATCACATACACACAGACATGCAACAAATATCCTTCCTCCGCTTCTTTCTGGACTCTGGGGGTGGCTGAGCCTCAAATGATGTGATTCTTGAGAGTTACCTGTCTCGGCCTTGGCCTTGGGCAGCTTACTTTTCAGCAATCTGCTCTCTCCCTAGGGCCTCACTGCAGCGGCTTGGTCCAGCTCTAGCAGTCTGAGCTCAGTGAAGGGGATGTTTATTAATCCCTTCAACCTCCCTGAACTCAAAGATCTTATTAATTTACCCAAACATAATAGAGACAGAGACAATCCTTGGAGAATAGATCTCTTCTATCTGATTTCTACCATCGAATTCACACTTTTGTTTTAAAAAGTATTTTTCCTCTTCCTCATCAGCTTTAATGCACGAGGAAGGAAAAGGTGGTATAATCACCAAGTCATGATAGGTTTTAACTCCTGTATATGTCTGATATCCACTCTACTCTTTAACCTTACTGATGCTATATTTGTTCAGGATGTCACCTCTCTTTTGGAAAACTGTAACAGCCTTCAGGCTGATAGCCTCTTATCTATTCTCCATTTGGCTTCCTAAAATGAGAACTCTAAAAACTCAAATCTGTTGATGTTCGTTGGCTTTAAAAGCCTTTAAAGGCTTCTTGCTGCCCACCTGATTTATCCAGGCTCCACCAGTGGGGCTTCCTTCATTTTGTTCCTGTCCACCTCACTGGCCTTATCTCCCTCCAGGTCCTCTCTTTCCCTTTGTGCCTCAACAACAAGAGTCCGTTTGTGGTTCAAACCTGTGCAGTGGGCTAAGTTCCTCCTTCCTTGCTCTCCCCTCTGCCCAAAATGTTCCTCTTCTTACTGGATCTGCATAACCTCCTTCAAAGCTTCTCAAACTCCTCGCTGTAGTTCACACATAATTTGGCAAATATCCACTACTGGTCTTACCCCTGGAAAGCTGTACTAAGAGTTTGTTTTAGAAAGAGGGTGTGTTTGGTTGATATTTATTTCCCCAGTGGAATCAAAATGGTTAATCCAAGAGCATTAGGTCTAGATATCTGGATTCTCTTAACTCCTTGGCGATGCTTTGAGATAGTGATTTCAAAACAAACGGACTCCTTTAAAGTAAAAGAAAACACAGTACTTTCAGTGGAATAATAATAATGTAATAATGACTAACAGGCACTATGTCTTACTGAGTACATGACGATGATCCAAATATTTCACATGATTATAGCCTTGAATTCTGACAAAAATTCTACATCTATTATAGCCATTTTGCAGATGAGAAACCTAAGACTCAGAGAACTTAAATAACATGCCCAAGGTCACATAGCTGGACAGGGGGAGAAACTGATATTTAACTAGTGACACAGTCCAAGCTCTCAGCGCTCGATTTTACTGTCTACTCTTGCTGAAAATGAAAAATGTTACAGGGAGGTTTTTGAACACAGACCTCAATTGATTTTGTTATAAAAACACCATTATACTTTTGGTGTTGGAGTTTATGTTCAGAATAAGAACTCACGACTGGTCATATACACTCACTCCCTGAGTGCTCACGTTTGGTCCCAAAGCTTCAAACACCCTCTATATTCCCATTACTCTAAATGTACATTTCCAGCCCAGATCTTTCTCCCAAACTCCTAACCCCATCTCTAGTGCTTTTCTTGACATTTCTTCTCTGCACATCAAAGAGACACGTCCACTGTAGCATTTCAAACAATGAACGTCTTCTGATGGCCCCCTCGCAAATCAGCCCTGCCCACATTCTTGCCCAACCCCATGAATGGCAACCCTGCCCGTCCGGTTGCTCAGGCCCAAAATCTCAGGGGGTCTTTGACTCCTCTATTTCTGTACAACCCACATCCGATCTGTCAGGAGGTCCTGATGGCTCTATCCTCAAAATAGATCAAGAAGGTAACTGCTTTTTGCCATCCTCACCACCGTCTCTCACCGGGATCACGACAACAGCCCCCCAGCTGGTCTCCCAGCTTCCACCCTAGCCACTGCAGTCTGTTCTCAACACAACAGCCTGAGGGAGCCTTTGAAAACAGGAATTAGACCCTGTGCCTCCTGCCCCAACTCATACAATGCCATCCTCTATCACCCAGAGCCAAACTTAAGGTCCTTCCAATGGCCTCCAAATATACCTCATCCTTTACATTTTTGACCTCCTCTTCTACTTCTCTTCACGCTCACTCTGCTCCTGCCAAATTACCCTTCTTAACGTCCGTCTCTCCAACAACCCCAGTGTATTCCTGCCTTTGATCTTAGCACTGGCTGTTCTCTCTGCAGTTCTCTTTCCCCAGAAATCCACACGACCAACTTTCTCACTGCCTTCAAGTCACCGACACAGCCTCAGTGAGGCTTTTCCGAGCCACCCGATTTCAAACTGCAATCCCACACCTCTCCCCACCTTCCCAATCCCTCTCCTGGCTCTTTCTTTTTTCTCCTAGCATTGATGACCCCTAGCATTCATGCTGTCCAGTTTACTTATCTACTGGGGTCTTGTTTTGTTATCCGTCTTCCCTTGTCTAAATGTAAACTCCACCAGTATACAACGCGGCGGCCGCAATGTAACAAATGCTCAATAAGTCATTGCTGAACAAATGAGTTATTATCAATGATTAATATTCAGCCTGAGTTCTCACTGGCATAGAAAAGCAAAGGGCTTTGTCAGGCTGGCATCTACGTTGACAGCTTAATAATAGAAGACGTGGTGTTAGCAGAGCATGGCTTAAATGCAGGCCCGCAGTAACACACAGCATAAGTATATGTCACAACGAATAAGCATATGGACTTTGGAGTCAGGGAGCCTGGCTTCACATACTGATTCTGCTGCCTATTTATTTGGGAAAGATACTTCACTCAAGCCTCTGTAAATGAGAAATTTAATGATAATAATGCCTCTCTTACAGTGCTAATGTATACATTATTTATCAAAAATTTTTATTGTGCCAGCTACTGTTCTAACTGCCCAACAAATACTAACTCATTTAATCCTCACAACAGCTATATGAGCAGGAACTAACATTACGCCCATTTCCCAGATGTGGAAACTGAGACACAGAAAGCTTGAGCAACTTCCTCAAGGGCACGCAGCGAAAGGTGAAGCTGGGATCTGAACCTGGCTATTTGACATCCAAGTCCAGCTCTGCTAGGCTGACACTCCTTATGGTGAGAATGAAGCGTATCCGTGCAGGTCAAGTTCCTTATAAAGCCGGACATTTAGTAAGCTCTGGAAATGTGTTGGCTACTCTTGTTACATTACTATTATTTTTACTTGGTAAGAATGTGCTTTGAATCAATTTTCATGCTTCAGAAATTAACATAACTATACAAGAATCAACACAGAACACATTACACATGCTTTTCCCAACCCTAGTCCCTCTGTGCAGAGCTTGGATCGAACTTAATGTGCAGACCTTACAAATGGTGATATACACAGGTGACCTTAATGGAACACGAGTCCTGTATAATTTTATTGTTCTCTGAGCTCTTTTTGATTCTTCCGGAGTGGGCTATAGGTGTATCAATTTAAATAATTTCTAAATATCCAGAAACGGTGTTCTATCACTCCTGTAATGAGACAACGATGCCAAAAGGGAAAACATGGAGAACGAATTGTTTTAGGCAGAGGGGTGGCGTAGCTGTCCCGCCCCTGAACTGTGATTACTTACAGACTGGCGGCAGCTCATACTCGACTTCAAGAACCACTCTTTCCCCAACGTTCTTCAGCAAGCTGATGATCTCATCATGGCGGAACTTGGCCAGGTTGATCCCATTCACTGCTTTGATGTAGTCACCCACATCCAGCTGATCGCTTCTGCAAAATAGGCAAGGTGGCTTCAGTGGACCCGTCCTCTCCCCAGGCCTGCCCCCGTTTTCCACTTTCCCTTCCTGCAAATGCACGTAAGCCCGGGAGGCCTGCCTGGCAGGAGCCCCTGCCTCCTAGGATACGGAGGGATACTTTGAAATATCCCTCTATTGGATCTGCTACGGTCTCTCATTTTTTTCCCTAACCCTTTCCCTCTTTTGTTTTTAAAGAGCACATGAAATAAAATAAAGAGGTTTTGGGTTTTTTGTTTTGTTGTTGTTGTGGTTTTTTTTTTTTTTTTTTTTTTTGGTTGCTCTGCCCATAAAGAGTTTGGTTCTCTAGAAACAGATGGTCCAGATCTTGGCATGCCCAGACTTTTTCTTTCCTTTCATTCTCTCTCATTTTTGCTGCCTGCCTCCTGGACATTTCCTAGCTCTCAGTATCTGCACTGGGAGTTTGTTGAGGGCTAAGGAGAGGGCCCACTTGTTCTGCTATTGAATGCTTACAGCAGGGCTGATAAAAAAAAGAACAAATTACAATGAAAGCATTGGGTTTCAGTACCATTCTCGCCTCTCTTCAACACCATAGAAGAACCATGGCTACTTTGGGGGTTTAGGCAGACTTTACTTCTAAGGCAAGAGCAAGCAATGAGACCAAAGACAGTACTTAAAGTTCGCGTCACGGATAAGGACCTTCAATAATACCTTCTCCCCAAACAGAAACACGTGTGCATTTATTTTACCTAAGTCCGGCCTGAATCATTCCTCTTTCGCAAGCTTTCCTCATCTGTGCCAGCCTGCGGTCCATGCTGTCCTTCCTCCCTCGGGTTCACTAACTCACTGGGCAACGTAACCACCCAACGCTCTGTGATGATGCTCACATTGTGGCAATGCTGTTATTGTTCCCAAACTTTTCATGTTGTTCATACCCATCTTCTCTAGTAAATTATCAGCCCCCTTAGGGCAGAGTTATTATCTTTAATTATTTTCTTTTACTACTTATAAAATGGTATTGCCTTAAACAATGACTAATTTGGTCATTGATAATATAACCGGCACAGCATTACTTTTTTTTTTTTTTTTTATTTCTCCAAATTTTATTTGAATTCCAGTTAGTTAGCAGACAGTGCAACACTGGTTTCAGGAGTAGAATTCAGTGATTCATCACTTACATACAACGCCCAGTGCTCATCACAAGCGCCCTCCTTAATGCCCATCCCCCGTCTAGCCCATCCCCCAGACACCTCCCTCCATCAACCCTCAGTTTGTTCTCTACCATTAAGGGTCTCTTGTGGTTTGTTTCTCTCTCTTCTCTCCCCCCCTCCCCCGCCCCTTCCCATATGTTCATCTGTTTTCTTTCTTAAGGTCCACATATAAATGAAATCATATGGTATTTGTCTTTCTCTGATTAACTTATTTTGCTCAGCATAATGCACTCTTGCTCCATCCACATCATTGCAATCGGAAAGATTTCCTTCTTTTTGATGGCCGAGTAATACTCCATTGCATTGTGATATATACCACATCTTCTTTATCCATTCATCCATCGATGGACATGTGGGCAGTCTCCACAGTTGACCATGCCAACAATACTTTTAATTATAGCATCAATGCAACTGAAGATCTTCGCCCTATTTACCCGTGCTACAGGGCCTACCTATGAGAAAGTTCTGGAGACATATGAGACCCTAGCATCGGAGATTGGCCATGACTGTTATAAAATAAAGGAAGCTGTCGGTGTGGAAAGAAATCTCTTCCCTCGTGAAAAAAGGAGATGACGGTGCCTGTGTTGACATCAGCCTATTTCATAAACAGTACCTCAGATTATGAAGCAGTCAGGTGGCTTAAGCTTATACATTGTACAGATGGGTTGATCACCAAAAGTAATCGCTATTTTTGATGATCCTTTGTAAGGTTAAGAAGGCCCAAACTATTTTTGCGATTACGTGGACAAGACTATTGGTGTCCGGGACTTAAGATACATTAACCTCACTTTTAACGAAACCTGACCATTGCATCTGAAGTAAATTTTGAATCTGTCTATAAGGCAAGCCCGCCTGGACCCAGCACGCAGGACATTCTGCCTTTGGCAAGAGCGAGTGCAGTCTGCAGCCCATCGCACGAGGACAGAACGACACCTCCCCATCTATGCTTCCTATCCTTTTGGAAACCTCATCTTTGTCTTGATGAAAAGGGAAATGTCACAAGTAGAAAAGCAGAGAAGATGGGAGACAAGCAAAATCGTCACTTAGAAACTCAGAACTGGGTTTCCCTACTCCTGTAGGCTTACCACATCCCTGCACGGGCGCTCCCTGCATACGCATGATACGGGCCATCTGTTCCATTTACATGATCGGAGCGCATCAGTCCCACTACAGCCCGTCTGCTGTCCAGCGGCATAGTTGGGGACTGGAGCCACAAAGACGTTTTAAAATTAAAGTCTTATGAGGGCCAGGCGGCTCCCCGGTGACTTGGCACGGGCCAGAAAAGGTTCTACAAACACGCCCGGGTGTGCTTCTGCCCGGCAGATGGCAGCTGTCATTTATTTATTAGTGACCGTTTCTGATGGAGCTTCGGTTTTTGGATTAGTCACACCCTGTGTTCCCTTTCCCACGTTTCCCCGAGAGGGAGTTACCTGGCAGCAATTCCCCCTTGCCGCAGGTTAGACACGCGTGGCTTGCCATCCTTGTCAATTCCGCCCGATACCGTCAGCCCGAGGGTAGTGCCTTCCTTCTTCATCAGCTCAACCACGGTGGAGCCCTTGAATTCCTCTGTTAAGAGAAAAGCATTTGCCTTATTAAAGAGAGAAGTGCGAGGCGCAGTTGCGCATGGTGAAGGGACTCCTTCCCATAAATTCTTTCCACTTTCTCTTGGACGAGAAAAGGTCTGTGGCCTCTTTTCCCTTGCAGTTTGCAGCGTGTCTCGTAAAGATGTGCGTGCAGATGAAGTCGACGCAGATATCCCGTTGTAGGTTATTAAAATGGGTACCAGTGGGGTAATCCACTCAAGGTTCACAACAAAGAGTCTGACATGGGTTAGATACAAACAATGATATTTGCCCTTTGTTTTCTGCCATCCTCAAGGGACTTTCTCTGGTTTCTCTCCTTGTAACTCCAAAGGGAACAATAGAGAGTTGTAACATAAGGGCCCAGAACAGAATTTCAAATAATAATACAACAAAAAATAATCTACTTATTTATTTGTTGAAGTTTATTTATTTGGAGAGAGAGAGCATGCGAATGGGGTAGGAGCAGAGAGAGGGGGGAGAGAGACAGTCCCAAGCAGGCTCCACACCGTCAGCACAGAGCCCGATGCCCGGCTTGATATCACAAACCGTGAGACCATGACCTGAGCTGAAACCATGAGTCGGACGCTTAATCAACTGAGCCACCCCAAGGGCTTCCAAAATAATTTTAAATAGTAATACATATCATGCAGCAGCAGACCTCAAGTTCCTGGTACATTTCAGCTGAATAAGCCAATGGGCACAAGAGAAGAGAGCTTTCTACAGATTCAACAAAAAATATTACTGACTCCATTGTTTTCTATCTTTCAGAAAACAAAGTACAATGGCTTCACGTAACAACTCACATCACTTCTTACCAAAATGTGTCACAATATGGTAAGGTGGTGTTGGTCCTCAGAAACTCCAGATAACTGCCATAAATCCCTCATCTCACAGATCTTATCCAGACAAAGTCTATACACCAAGAGGGAACCCAAGTCTTCTGATTTTAGGCACAACAGAAAGTGAGAAACCTTAAGAATACCCTTTCTTTCAGAAGTAAAAATGAGTCAGGGGCGCCTGGGTGGCGCAGTCGGTTAAGTGTCCGACTTCAGCTCAGGTCACGATCTCGCGGTCCGCGAGTTCGAGCCCCGCGTCGGGCTCTGGGCTGATGGCTCGGAGCCTGGAGCCTGTTTCCGATTCTGTGTCTCCCTCTCTCTCTGCCCCTCCCCCGTTCATGCTCTGTCTCTCTCTGTCCCAAAAATAAATAAAAACGTTGAAAAAAAAATTAAAAAAAAAAAGAAGTAAAAATGAGTCGAGTCAACATTTACCTATCCAGACGTCAATTCTGATCAGCACTGTTTTCAAATTCTGTTATATTATTCCCCCTCTGCATACACACTTTCTGGGTAGGGACGGGAAACTCAAGCTTTCTAATTCCTCCCGACTCACATTATGAATTTCGGGAGTTCTCAACTTCTAGGACATCAAAGAGTCTCATATTAAAATGCAAGAATGGGGGCGCCTGGGTGGCTCAGTCGGTTAAGCGTCCGACTTCGGCTCAGGTCATGATCTCACAGTCCGTGAGTTCGAGCCCCACGTCGGGCTCTGTGCTGATGGCTCAGAGCCTGGAGCCTGCTTCAGATTCTGTGTCCCCCTCTCTTTCTCCGCCCCTCCCCTGTCCATAATCTGTCTCTCTCTGTCTCAAAAATAAATAAAAACATTAAAAAAATTTTTTTTAAAAATGCAAGAATGGACTTTCTTCTTCGAAGTTAAGAAACCAAAAAGGTTATCGGCCTACCTCTTCCCCTTCCTTAATTACACATAACAGAGTTAATTATCATTTCAAAAATCTATATCAATGCTTATCATAAAAGTTCTTGGGGCGCCTGGGTGGCGCAGTCGGTTAAGCGTCCGACTTCAGCCAGGTCACGATCTCACGGTCCGTGAGTTCGAGCCCCGCGTCGGGCTCTGGGCTGATGGCTCAGAGCCTGGAGCCTGTTTCCGATTCTGTGTTTCCCTCTCTCTCTGCCCCTCCCCCGTTCATGCTCTGTCTCTCTCTGTCCCAAAAATAAATAAACGTTGAAAAAAAAAATTTATAAAAAAAAAAGTTCTTAAATTGTTGCTGCTGGTATACTATCCCACTAGCTGATGAAAAAAATCAAATCACGTTAATAAAAGGAATGATCATTCATCGGATCTTGGACGGAGAACAGAGTACTCCAGGAAGGAATGCGAGGGGGGCAGGACACTGATTTCCTCAGCAATGTACTGAGTACCATTCCAGGCAGGGCTTTCAAGATTCCCAGGTCCTGTGACCTCAGCACGCAAATACACCCTTTTTCATGACAGACTCATGACCCTGCATACATGAGCTGTTATTGCTGTTTAAAGTAAAAGCCAAGGAAGAGTGTGAATGCTGTCAGCTTCATTCATTACATTTCGTATGAGAGACCAGATAATGACTGAAATTCAATAATCAAAATTCTTGTCATGTGCGTAAAAGCACAGGGCCTTTTACATCACTTAACAGACGCATTTGAAACAAAATTCCATCGTTGGGTGCATTTAACCTGTGCCCTTTTAAAACAGAATAAAACAACCCCTTCTACATCCCATAAAAACATACATAGGCCCAACTGGTATTTAAAGAGGTCAACCTAACAACTGCTATAAGTCCTTCTTGGCAGAAGGGTAGGTGTAAATTATTTTAAAAATCAGGTTAAGTAATTAAAGTAATGAGAACTACATAACAGATGAGGACCATTCACATTACAGAGACATAATGTGCTCAACGATTCTGCCCAACAAAAGAACTCTTCGCGTTTTGTCTAAATATGTACGTTGATCATTTGAGCATTTGGTTATAGGTCTGTACGTGAAGAATTAGAAGCATAGTTCTTTAAGGGCCCATCTCAAGGTCAAATCTCAAAGGTCAATCAGAAATGTGCAAAGAAGCAATGATGAAACAGTAATACCAGGCAAGGTAGAAATAAATCTTAACTAATAAAATTTTCATTTCTACTCAGGTTTTCAAGAACATGCTTCCTGCATAAAATGGGCTACCAGTGCACAGGTGCAGCTTTATGGGATGTGCACAATGTAGTTTTCTCCAGAAGGAACCGAGGTCCTTACCAGACTTCTGGCTGAATCCTGAAAATCTAGAAAAACCTTAACTCCTGTTTGTTTGTTTTTTTTAAGTTTATTTCTTTATTTGGGGGGGGGGGCAGGGGAGGGGCAGAGTGAGAGGGAGAGAGTGAGAATCCCAAGCAAATTCTGCACTGTCAGCGTGGGGTTCGATGCAGGGCTTGAACTCACGAACCAGGAGATCACGGCCTGAGCCGAAACCAAGACTCTGACGCTTAACCAACAGAGCCACCCAGGCAGCCCATAGAAAAAGCTTAATTCCTTTAATTTAATCTGTGTTAAAATATAAACCTATCTGGGTTTCCTTGTGAACTGGTCAATTCCCCTCTAATGAAAACAATTTTTTTTAATGTTTATTTATTTTTTGAGAGAGACAGAGCACGATTGGGGGAGGGGCAGAGAGAGAGGGAGACACAGAATCCGAAGCAGGTTCCAGGCTCTGAGCCATCAGCACAGAGCCTGATATGTGGCTCAAACCCACGAACCATGAGATCATGACCTGAGCCAAAGTCAGACGCTTAACCAACTGAGCCACCCAGGCGCCACAATTACCCTTTAATTTTAAAATGTTTCAAATCTTTCCCCAAGAGCCAGTTTTAATAACATGAAAGAAAGAAAATACTGATGTACCAGTTAATTGAGTAATCTGTACATTCATTGATTCAAGTATTTACTGAGTGCCTATGAAGAGCCAGACGATGAAACTCAAAAGACGAGAAAAGTTAGAGATGCTTACAGCCTAGTCACAGAGGCAAAGGAGTCACAGACCAGCATGCCAGAGTGTGGTTTGGGCTAAGAGGGGCATAGAAGAGAAGGTCCTGGCTGCAATAGAGAGTGAAGACTCAGTGTTCCAAATGCAACATCTATTTCACAATTTTGTCTCCTGTCTAATCTGTCTGTATTTATCGATCAGGATTAGCTGAGCAGAACAGACTAAGGAGGAATCTAAATTAGGCAAAACTCAGGAGTAAAGACAAAATATTGCTGCAAGAAAATGCGCTGAATCACAAGAATGTTAACTGCCAAGTAGGTATCTCTAGACCCTCAAGGATTGACGAAATCTTTTACTGGTGTTTTGAAGGGAACAGGAGAAAAGAAGCAGTCAGAAGAGGGAGGAACATGCTTCTGGAATTTACTTTCTGCTAACCTGCACCCTGCATTAGATGAATCAATCATTTTATGTATCTTTTGGTGTTTAATGTTTACATAATGACGTAATAGTAAAGAGAAATGATGAACGATGCATTCATTTGCATGAGTTCACTTATTTATCAAAGATTACTTAACAACACTCTGCAGTGAAACACTGGAACTTGGACAAGTCAATACATCGTGACAATTTCTTCATGATTTAAACTGCAAACATCCCTCCCCGAATTAAGAAGAATGTAGCGAAGACAGTAGTATCCCCAAGTTAGTAAGCAGCACAGGGAATAGATGATGCTCAGCTGGCAAGGAGTGAGACGGTTCTGGACTTGGCATCTTCCTTAATCACCAGATTTAGTGATCTTAGCAAAGAAATTGCAGGTTTACTTCTGTAGGAGTACTCACTCAACATAACCAACGAGAATCACACTGCCAGTGTAGGATTTAGTTGTTTGCTGTTTTTCCTTGGATTTATAATTCAATACTCTTAATTGCTAAACTCCAGAAAGTTTTAAGAAAAGTAACAATGATGCCTGGTGAAAACAAGAGAATTTTGAGAAGTTCTTGCAAATAAGAAAATTGGTTACAAAATTAATATGCCGAAAACCATATCCTTTGTATAAGCAAATAGCCAGTTAGAAGTTATCACAGAGGGAAAAAAAAACTCGTTGACAATAACCAAAAAAATAAAACATGAAAAAAATTTAATGAAAAACCTACAAGATGTACGTGAAGAAAACTTCAAAAACACTTCTGAGGAACATAGGATCAGAAAAAACGTAAAAAGCATCCCACTCATTCATTCAATAAAAAACTGAGTGCTTACTATATGCCAGGGATTGTTCTAGGCTTTGGAGACTGAGCAAAACTGAAAAAAAGTTTGGAAACCAAACAAAACAGAGAAAATCCTTGCCATCTAGGAACTAATACTCCAGTGGGTAGCATAATCTAACATCAAAAATATGTCAATCCTCCCTAAATTAATCTATGAAGTTCACAATATCAATAAAAATGCCAATAAGATTTTTTGGACAAAAGATCTATTTAATACTATTGCAAAAATGGAACATGCATCCTTGTAAAGGTTCTGTGAACAATTATGGTCCCAAAGTAGACCTGTTTAACGTTGCTATGAAAGAATATAGAGAGCCCGCCCATGATGCCAACCTGAATGAGTTAATGGAGTTGTGACTGGATGTTACATTACTAATTGTATCTCCCCAGATGCCCCAGAAGCATGAGCCTGGAGTGCGAAGTCTGACAAAGCCTCCGTCTCTGCCTCCCAGGCATTGGTCAGAGTCTGGATCTGCTTGGCTATACCAAAGGAAAGAGAAGAGAAGAAGAGAAGAGAAGAGAAGAGAAGAGAAGAGAAGAGAAGAGAAGAGAAGAGAAGAGAAGAGAAGAGGGGAGGGGACGGAAGGGAAGAGAGAAAGGAAGACAAAGAAAAAAGAAAAGAAGTAGCATAGACATGGCATTCAGAACCCATCATTAGACTGTCTTAGAGTTTTGTAATACTGGTTTGCATGAAATAAAGGTATGGCATAAGAATCTTATTTTGTTCTGTAAAACTCTTGGTGCCTGGACATTTTTGCTTCATTGCTTGTTTAAAAAAAGAAAAATAGGCTTAGACCAGAAAAAGAGAGTCAACTCTAATTGTTGGCAAGTCCCTAAATTTTAGGGGCTAAATGAACAGGGAATCACAAAGTGCACAATTTCAACAGTTGCTGAAAGTGGGGGAACAAAAAATGATGATGACAACAAAGAGTGACAAGGGCTATGACAAAAGTAAATAAAGGTGCAACCTGGGAGGACCCCTAATCAGGCTGAGCAGGTAGTGCTCTGAATGGCTCCCTGGAAGAATTATCCCTGAGCCATTCTGAAGACAGCCTCAGTTCAGCGAATGGAGGAGGGAAGGTGTTAGAGGCACAGGAACGGTTAATGGTAGGTGATTACATGGGTTCTGGGGAGAGGAGATCCATCAATTCAATTTGCACTTTGTCAATTCTGGCTGCGTGGTAGAATCAGTTGGGGAGCTTTTCAAATAGCAATGCCTGGGATCAACCGAGAACAAATCATCAGAATACCCCCTGATGGGACTGTTTTAAATTAAACTTTTAATTTTGAGGTAACCGTAGACTCTCACGCAGGTTTAAGAAATACTATAGAGAGATCCCTTGGACCCTTTGTCTGGTTCTCCCCTGTGGTAACATCATGCAAAACTGTAATACAATATCACAAGCAGTTTATTGACATTGATGCAGTCAAGATACAGTATCACAAGTTCCCTCATATTATCTGGTATAGCCATACCCACTGTTCTCCTCCCTGGACACCTTCCTTAACCCCTGGCAACCCCTGACCTATTTTCTATGCTTATAACTTTGTCATTTAAAGAATGCTAAGTCAATTTAATTCCACAGTATGAACACTTTGTGGTTGACTTTCTACATTCAGTATAATTTTCCATACCGTAACAATAGTTGGTTCCTTTTTATTGCCAAGTAGGAGTCCATGGCATAGATATACCACAGTCTGTTTAACCATTTAACTCTTGAAAGATGTGTTGGTTGCTGCTAGTGTAGGGCTATTGTGAATAAAGCTGCTATAAAGATTCAGGCACAGGTTTTTGTGTGGTAGGGCTATTGTGAATAAAGCTGCTATAAAGATTCAGGCACAGGTTTTTGTGTGGACACAATTATTCATTTCTCTGGAATAAATGTCCAGAGAATGTCCAGTAAAATTGCTGGGTCATATGCTAGTTGTACATTTATTTTCTAAAAAATGGCTAAGTCGTTTTCCAAGGTAGCCATACCATTTTATATTTCCGACAGCAGTGTATGAAATATCAGTTTTTCTACATCCTGTCCAGTACTTGATGTTGTGACTGTTTTTTTTATTTTAGCTATGCAGATAGGTGTATCAGTAATATCTAATTGTGGTTTTTATTTTTGCCTAATTTGAGTCCTTTCCCTAGTGGGAAATGTTGAACATTTTTGTGTGTGTGTGTCCTTATTTTCCATCTGCATATTTGCTTTGGTGAAATGTCTCTTTATGTCTTTTGCCCATTTTCTAATTAGATCGTTCACTTTTTTACTGTTGAGTTTTGAGAGTTGCTTATATATTCGAGATACTAACCCCTTGTTGATTATGAGATTTGCAAATATTTTCTCCCAGTCTTAGACTTTCTTTTCATCCTTTTAATAAGGTCTTCTGCAGAACAAACATTTTTAATTTTGATGAAGTCCAATCACTCATTTTTCCTTTTACAGGTCATGCTGTTAGTGAGTCTAAGAACTCTTGGCTGAGCCCTAGATCCTGAACATTTTCTCCTATACTTCTTCTACAGTTTCTAAAAGTTCTATAATATTATGGTTTACATTTAAGTCTCTGAGCCATTTTGAATTAAATTTTGCATAAAGTGTGAGACTTAGTCAAAGATTCATATATTTTTTGAGGGCAAAGGGTTATAGATGGCCAATTGCTTCGGTAACCATTTGTTGAACAAGCTATCTTTACTCCACTGAATTGCTTTTGCATCTTTCCAAAAATAAGTCAATTCCTGGATTCTTTATGTTGTTCCACTGATGTATTTATTCCTCCACAGATACCACACAGACTTTATTACTGTAACTATATAATAAGTCTTGAAATTGGGTAGGCTGATTCCTCCTACTTTATTGTTCTAGCTAGTCTAGTTCCTTTGCCTTTCCATATAAATTTTGGAATACTCTTATCTTTATCTACAAAATTTTTCCTGGTATTTTGAAAGGACTTGTATTTAAGCCAGTATGTCAATTTGGAAAGAATAAACATCTTTACTATGTTGAGTCTTCTAATCCATGAGCATGTTATGTCTCTCCAATTAGGCAGAACTTCCTTGATTTAATTCATCAGCATTTTGTAGTTTTCAGCATACAAGTCCTATACATGTTTTGTTGGTTTTACACCTAATTATTTCCTTGTTGGGGGGAAAACTGCAAATGATATTGTTATTAATTTTGATGTACATCTGTCCATTTCTAGTATATAAATATGTAATTGATTTTTGGGGCGCCTGGGTGGCTCAGTCGGTTAAGCGTCCGACTTCAGCTCAGGTCATGATCTCGCGGTCCGGGAGTTCAAGCCCCGCGTCGGGCTCTGGGCTGATGGCTCGGAGCCTGGAGCCTGTTTCAGATTCTGTGTCTCCCTCTCTCTGACCCTCCCCCGTTCGTGCTCTGTCTCTCTCTGTCTCAAAAATAAATAAACATTCAAATAAATAAATAAATAAATAAACATGTAATTGATTTTTGTATATTTATCTTGTATCTTGTAGTCTTGCTGAACTCACTTAACAGTTCAAGGAGTTTTTGTTGTTGTTGTTTTGTTTTTGTTTTTGTGGATTCCTTAGGGTTTTCTATGTATAGCCCATCATGTCATCTGCAAAAAAGGACAATTTTATTTGTTTTCAAACTGTATACCTTTTATTTTCCTTTCCTACCTAAAGCATGAGGTAGCAATTTCAGCACAATGGTGAATAGGAGTAGTGAGAGTGGATATCCTTCCTTCTTCCCTATCTTAGGGGAACGACATTAAATATTTCATCATTAAGCATTATGTTAGCTGTGGGTTTTCGTAGATACTCTTTGTCAAGTTGAGGAAGTGTCCCTCTATTCCTATTTTTCTGAGGGTTTTTATCATGATGAGTAGGAATTTTGTCAATTTTTTTTGCACTGATTAATTGATCATGTGATTTTTCTTCTTTAATGTGATAATGCACTGGATTGCACTGATTTTCTAATATTAAACCAATCTTGCAACCCTGAAATAAATCTCACTTGCTAATTATATACAATTCATTTTATGTATTGATGGATTCTATTACTAATATTTTGGTAAGGATTTATTTTGCATCTACATTCATGAGAGATATAGTGTGTAATTTTATTTCTGTACTATCTTTGGTTTTGGTATCAGGATAATAATGCTAGCTTCATAACATGAATTGGAATACATTTCTTTCTTTCCTATTTTATGGAAGAGTTTATGTGGAATTGATGTTTATTTTTTTAAACATTTGGTATAATTTTCCAAGGAAGCCATTTAAATCTGAACATTTTTCTTTTTGGACGTTTTAAATTACAAACTAAATTTCCTTAATAGTTACGGGACTATTTAAATTAACTATGTCGTATTGTGATGAGTTGTGGTCATTTGTGCTTTTCAAGGAATTGGTCCATTTCAATTGGATGCAAATCCTTGCAGGTGGGAAACTGGACATAGGCATTTTTTTTTTAAAGCTCCCAGGTGATTCTAACATGTATTCGAGATTAAGAGACACTGATTTAGGGTTCGGTGCATGAGGAAAATTGGTAGAAAACAGACTGGGAAACAAACAAAGGAAGTGTTCAGATTTACGTTCTAGGAAAGGTAAGCCTGTTATTTACTGTGAAGCAGTAGACTTGGAAATGATGGCATGAAGCACCGGGGAAAAAGTCACTAGATTTGAGTCAAGGAGAACCACTAGAAGCCACCTCAGTGATACATTAATTAAGTTAGGCTTTGCTGTGTCAACAAAGTGAAAAATGAGTAATTGCTCAACCACAACAGAGACTCGTACGCCAGTCTAAGGTGGGTGTTCCTGATCCTTAGTCAGCTCCTCTCCACGTGATGGTTCAGGGATCTCCGCTCTTTTCAATTTTATGACTCTGTCATCTTCTAGGGCTCTGGTTTCCAAACTGCGCACTAAGGTGCCTCAAGGTTCCCTTGTGAACTCACAGGAGCACCATGGACTATTGTCAATTTCTGAGGAGCATAGAGCCATACTTGACATCTTTCAGACACAACACTATGTACCAGCTGCCAGCAGTGTTGCTCAACATTGGCTCATATTATATCGCTTTTGTTGATGTCCTATCTTTCCAAAGTTAGGTTTTGGGTTTTAGAAAAAGGGAGTTCCACGTGAAAATCAATGTGGAACAGGAAATGAGGCTGCCACTCTTTAATTTGATTTGGAAGTTTGAGAAGCTATGCGATGCCCAGTAACCACACACATACCACTACTAAGTATTCTGGTTCTTCCAGTTTATACGTATTGTTTTTCAAATGTCTATTAAGTGGTTAGGATGCAACATGTACTATACCATTTGGACGTCACTACCTAATAATTGGAACTATTGGTATTTCATTTCACGTAGAGCTGCTATGAAAAAATTACCGAGGCACTAAGGGCTGTCAACAGAGAAAGTTTAGAAACTCTTGCCCTAGGACTCTGTCTTGTCTCCATTCACTCGGTTGAAGGGGCAAAAGGGCTTTCTTAAAAGCCAAAATGGCCTACTTCTGTTCATAGTCCAGTGGCAAGAACTTGTTTCATGTCCGCACCTAAGTATCAGGGAGGCTAAGAATTGGAGTGTAGACAGATGCCAAAACAATAAAGGTGGGGTGGGTTTTTAGAAACAGGTAGGAAACACCTGAGAGACTGAAATCCATCCGTAGCTGTATGGATGGCACGGGCTCCAGATATATTGAGGAAGAACTGCCCTGAGTGGGAGACAAATCAGTGTGTGGGGAGCAAGGATCTGTGAGGAACAAGAGGACCTCAAGGATTCCAACTTTTTTGGTGGGATATTGATGTCTGTCCGTAAGAAGGGGAATCTGGAAAATGAGACAAACTTTGTGTTGTTGTGCCTCATCGGAGAGGGGGTAGTCACATGATATAATGCCACAGAGAGAGAAGTAAAATGTGATTTAAATATCAGGGAAACACCTAGTGTTAGTATAGTTTTCATCATACCTTAAGCAAAGCGGGTAGTCTGTAAGACCCCCACCCTATAGCTGTAACATAAAAATAGAAAGGGCATTTTAAAAGCAACCACCATAGGCACATCCAGCAAGATAAGCATTGGCAAACCCCTTTACTTCTCGCAGTTCTATTAGCTATGTTGAATTTTAAAAAGAGATCATAAACAGTGAAATGGAAATACTATTGACGAAAACTCTATGCAACGAGTCATAAGTTTCCAAATGCTAATGACAGCGACAGTGTTTTTCCTCCTCTGTATGTCCAGTGCTTAGAATGGTGCCTGGCACATTAGTAGGTACTTCCTGGTAACTGCTGAATGAATGAATGAATGAATGAATGAATCCCCCAATCCCAACAGAGGGATGATGACCCGGCAATGAGCACTGGCTTGTAGCAAACAGAATTATTGCTGGATAGGGCAGAAGCAAAATGAGAAAGGCGCAGAATTCGAACAGGAGTAGACAGGGTTATTTCCCTAAGCTTACATGGTCGATCATCGTCACCATTATTTATTTATTTATTTATTTATTTATTTAACCATTTCTTTAATAAGGCGGATTGAGGCCCACACCGTACTACCACAGCTATATCTATGTATTGCTTCTGGAGAGGATATTATTGCCCGCACTACAGTTTTATCTATATATTACTTTTAGCGGTGCCACTTGGAAGTTTATCCCCCTCAGGAAGTAAGCAGATGCTTTTTCCAATACTCATTTCAAGTTTCCTCCTAACAACCCCTGGTTCAGCAAAGCTGCTGGGATCAAAGCTGGGTTTCTGTGATGAATGGCTGCATTATTCAGTCTCGGTTCCTGCCACCCAGACTTGCAGAGAAAGGTCTTCTGGCACTTTCCACCTCTGTGTGGTGGCATGAAGGATGTACCAGCATTGCTTTCATCCCCTGGGAATCTGAGCATAAGTTAGATTAGTGACAGGGATGTACGGCACATAAATATGACCCAGCACAAATACTCAATGTGAAACAAAATTATGATTGGTATTTATCTCACACAGTGATGGGGACAGCTGGATTAATATCTGTATGTTTCTTAGAGCACCTCGAGAGAAAGAGAATATATAAATATGTAGTACCGAATATAAAAATCTGAGCCCCCTGAAATTATGTGATGGATAGATCAGGATTTAAAAATAGATACAGCTGAGATGTGGATTCTGGTGTAACTGATTCAGATGCCACATGTCTCCTAAAGCATCAAGAAAAAAAATATCCTTGATTTTAAAATATGGCAGAACTAGAATTCTTTCAGCTCCCACTTCTTCCAAATCAATGGTTTGTCAAAATGTGTTATTAAGTTTCCCAGTGTTGCAACTTATTAACAAATTATTGAATTTTTCTGGGTCTTAGCTTCCTTATCTCTAAAATAGGGGTAATAAGAGTACTTACCCTTAGGGTGTTGTGAAAATTGTGATAAAATTCTTATAAGGAATTTATGATATTACTTTATTATAGAAACTGGCACAAAATATAGTATGTCACACATGACCTAATATGCATTATATTAATAATAATTATTATATTTAATATAGTACCTGCCACATATTTAGTGTTCAATCCACATGTTAGTCATAGTATTACTACTATTGTTGTTATTAGTACGATATAAAAAAATTCCAGGTATGCAGATTACCAATCTTCTACCGTATTTTGATTGCTATGAATAGAAGACAAGATAATTAGCAGTGGTATTTAACCATTTGTTAAGTCATATATTCCTTTGAGA
Organism: Prionailurus bengalensis; assembly: GCF_016509475.1. Taxonomy (NCBI): domain Eukaryota; kingdom Metazoa; phylum Chordata; class Mammalia; order Carnivora; family Felidae; genus Prionailurus; species Prionailurus bengalensis. Next base: position 91,535,696 of record NC_057358.1, read on the forward strand.
ATCTAATGAAATCCATGGGCCTCCTCCCCAGAAAAGTTTTGCTTAGGGCACCTGAGTGGCTCAGTCAGTTGAAAGTCCAACTTTGGCTCAGGTCACGATCTCACGGTTTGAGAGTTCAAGCCCCACATCAGGCTTGCTGCTGTCAGCCGACCAGCGAAAAGCCTGCTTCAAATCCTCTGTCCCTGTCTCTCTCTGCCCCTCCGTGCCTCAAAAATGAATAAACACTAAAAAAAAAAAAAAAGAAAAAAATTGGCATACAATTTTAGGGGAATTCATGGGCACATCACTCTGGACCACATTCCTGTACTCAAGAGACCATAAGGATCTTAAGTTGCATCATATTTGAGCCACAGGAAAATCACAGAATATCTGCTAGGCTGATATTTCACAATCTGTGCACGTATCAGGGAGGGGTCATGAAATAGCACATAATGCCCAAACCTATCATTCATATGTTCCTTTGTGGTCATTTAATAATTGAAATGAAACCATATGCAAAATACCAAAAACAGGAAGTGACTCACCTCAGTGAAACTTCCTCTCTTCCTGAGCAGGCTGGCCTATGTGGTAGACATTTATATCTGAGAATCCATAAGGACCAGCAAGAGGGACTGTGCAGGAGATGCAGTAAATGGCCTTGTCTTAAGAGCTCCTGGCAGTTTTTCTTTGGGAAAAACTCTCCATCTGTGACTTTTTACTTGTAGGCGGTTGTCATCACATTTTCAAAGTTGTTGACACAGTGGAAAACTGGATTCTACAAGTTAAACGACTGGCGCAGCTAATTTTGAAATTACCTTGATTTTCACTGGTTTCCTAGAGAAGTTAACTGCCTTCTTGTAGCTACTTGTGGGCCACTTTGGTTCAAAATATTTTTGAGCATCCACTATTGCCAGACTGTGCTGGCATTTCAACGACCAATAATCACCGCCTTCACCTTTCTGCAGCTCACATTCTACATGTCTAAGGGGTGAATGTCTACACTAATTATTTCGATTAAGTGTTTTTGGTCCACAGAATGGCCTGGGAGCCGGAGCAATAACAGTTCAACGTGTGCTCCTAGGAAAGCTTCCTGCAGGTTACAGATGTGTAGTTGGAGGTTAAAGTTCATCCTGCAGGTGATTTTCTTGTGATATTACTATCATTTCCATCTTATAGTTGGAGATATAGAGGTACCAAAAATTGCTTAGCAGATTAATAAGGTATGGCTGGGTGTCTTTTCTAGACGTCCTTTTGACCAGTGTTTTATGTTGCATAGCTGTTTAGATATAAAAAGCCAGAGCTACTGTGTAGGATTGGCTTAGAGTGACCAGTTGGCCTTGTCTGGGAGCCTAGCTGAACAAAAGGTATGAGAGATAGGTCTTGTCCAGCTGAGGGGTGGCAAGACAGAAGCATGCTGGGAAGGAAGGACATCTGAGACAGACAGATGTCAGGTGAGGCTGCACGGGCAGCTAGCGAGAGCTAGTCATAAATGGGTTAGGTAGCTTAGTCAATGCCCAGGATGGGGATGCTGAACGCTGCTTAGGCACTGTAGCTGCTTCAAAGACAACTGGGGTCTCATTCAGTGTGAAAAGGAAATGGACGGATGATAAAACTTCGACAAGAAATTAGACTTCTTAAATAATCAGGGCAAAGTGGGACTTAGAGCTACGCTTGCGTGGCCTCCTCCTTCCATAGATACCTCCGTACCCACGAGTCCAGCACGAGCTGGACAACCTGACTGCATAGTGAAATTAAAATACGAAAATATTTCTGACACCTTCTAAGATTATCCATCCTTTTAAAGCAGCTAATACTTTTCAAAATGTTCTCATATCCACGATCTCATTTAACCTTTAGTACAACTCTGTGAAGAGGATAGGATTTTATAGATTTTATAGATTAGGAAACGGAAATTTGAAAATTAGTTTGTTATGCAGAACTTTGTATCTGTTTTCGGTACACGACAATTGCCTCCTCATATAACTAAATGCTAGAAATGCTCAGATTCATCATAAAGTAACTGATAAACGATGGATACAAGAAGGTAATGAAATACTGCGGAGAAAAGGGCTGAAAAATAAGGTCATCCTGAGGCAGACACCAAGCCACCAGAATAACAGCAAGCCAGTGAATCAGTCCCTCTCATTTTGTTACAGATGGCATAGGCACTTATTTGGCTTTCTTTGGTTTTATAAGACTTGATCCATTTCAAATAAAGGACCAGATGGAAAACTAATAGTGCACTCACTGCAGATAACCAAGAAGCAAGGCATCAAGGGAGCCCCGTAGACTCTCCATGGAGAAGCTAGGAAGCAGGGCTGCAGTGAATTTGAGTTTTACTGGAACCCTCTTGAGACCTCACTGCAATTCAGAACACAAGGAGGCTGTGCTGCCCACATCAAGGACAGCTCCCACATCCTACCTTCGGCTTCCTCCACTCTGACAAGGACAACAGACTGCTCTCCTAGCCCCCCTCCTGGTCCAACTCTTTCTTCTGCCCCACGTGGGAAACAACTATATTCTTGTCCCAAAGGAAAAGGCTTCCCGTTAGGGTGAGCAGCAGGGAATGAACAGACAAACCAGAGTCATTATTGTTTCTTCTCTGTTCAGTCCTTTATATTAGTACCTCAATCACCGTAGGGAACACAACCTCACCCAACTGCCTTGTAGCTTCACTCCGAATATGAAATGTTTTAGTCCTGTCTATCCCTCCCACTCTCCCTCCCTCCATCCTTCCATTGCATATTTATTGACAATTTGCTAAATGCTAGGCACCTTGCCTTCTAGCAATAAACAAGACTGACTTGGTCCCTGCCCTCAAAGAATTTATATTCTAGTAAGAAATTCAGACCCTACACAACGAAAAATCATAACCAGTATGACTAGGAATAATTAGCAAGACAAAGGGGAAGGGTTCTCGTCCGGGGCTAATTAGGAAACAACTGCTTGAAACATATCTGCAGTTGGTTCCTTGAGTTCCCATGGTTGCATGGTTGTGTAAAATTTGAAAAGGATAGTTTTGGATTCTTTTCCTTAGAGTTGTCTCCCCTCGAACTGCACAAGCTTCAGGTGCCAAAAAACCTAGGTCTTCCTAGGATAACACCACCTCACATCCAAATAGCACCTAAAGGGTTGCCTCATAGAGGCGCACACATTTTCTCATTTGATTCTCACGGAAACCTAGGGTCTTAGGGATGAAAACACAGAAGCCTTCCAAGATTAGGTGACTGGCCTAAGGATACCCTATCAGGCAAATCATTTGCTAGAACTTGAAACCAGGTGCTCTAACCTTAAATTCCCTTCTTTCTACTACATCGCTTTGGTTCACTTGTGCTGTCTTGGCTTGACGAGGTGCCAAAGTGACACGTGGCAAAAAAAGTTCCAAATTCTAACAAAAACGTGCTAAGACTATTCTTCTTTTTCTTCTTGAATGTAAGTATGAAACAGTAAAACAAACTGTAGTTCAAAGAGTGTGAAAGTCACTTTCACCTGACAGGTGAAAGAACACTCACTGGTTTGTATTGAGTTAGGGACCTGCCAACTCCTCATCTGGAAGGCCACACCGGTTCCAGAAAATAACAACCTTGTGTTAAAATCCTTGAGAAATATGCCCTGCTGAATATCTAAAGGAAAGGCCTACTCTTTTGGGGTTGTTTAATTTTTGTTCAAGCAGTGATACATACACACACATACGAATGTGTTTTTCTCATGTCTGAAATCTGGATACATATTTCCTAAAAAAATATTATGAGCCTCTGTTTTGCCCCATTGCATACTTTCCTTTAACAGATTCATCATGTGGTCTGCATACAATACCCACCCATGTTATCAAGTATGAAAAGAGCAAAGGACAGTTTCTTTTTAAAAGCACAGTGCCCTACCAACGCCTTTAAAATCCATTAAAGAATATCTCACCAAGCCCAGGAGAGCATTACAATAATTGCTTCTCTTACCCAGGTGAAAAAGGACATATCTGTCAACTAAAGAAGTGCAGAAGCAATTAGCGCCTCAACACTCTACTGGGAAATTGCTTAAATTAAGGAAATAACAGGGATGCTTTATGGTTATCGTATTTCTAATATTTAGTTACTAGCATGGCTGGAGAGTGCCTCAATCACTCCCATCCACTCTCCCCATCACAACAGGGTCAGGAGCTGGTGTGTACATGACTCGGGGTGTGTTTGGATGTCTGCATGTATGGCACATATGATACTTCAGTCATTTCATTCTTCAGAGACTCGGTGCAGAAATAGGATTGGTAGATGCACTAATGAAATCAACATGAAAGGCTCTATATGTCTTAGATCAGTAACTTCTCAGGCATAAAAAACAAAACAAAACACACATTTCTGAATTATGTGCTACCACAGTGGAACTGCCTTATCTTTTCTCTTCCAAAGCTGGGCTACCACGTGGGACCTTCACATTTAACAAGCCTTCTATACAAAGAACAGAGGCATGTGACTGAGCTGGGGAGTGAATCAGACAAGTCGAAACCCTTGTTTGTCAGCAGCAAGATCTAGAGAGAACCTGGAAATCCAATCTGTCATCTTTCTCTCTTCTGGGAAACACCCAGGAATGTTATACAGCCTTTACTGTGAAGTATAGGTATACAAACCTGTTCGGAGCTTTGAGAGAAGCTGAATATAGGGCCTGAGAGTCTACCAATCTTAGTAAAGGTAAAATATATTTCTTTCTCTTCTCCCTACCCCATTCCTAAAGATTGACTGTTGAAGAGGGACCAAAGCCACTCAGAATTCCCAGAGAAAATTATACAGGATGCTCTAGTTCCCATTTGTATACAGGTGAAGACAAGTAAAAATGAAAAAGCTAGCATGTAAAAACAAAAGCAGCAATGAACCCAGGAAGATGCTGGAGGAGACCATGAAGGAGGAGGGCCGTTCTTCACCTTGCCTGGTGACTGAATTACATCACAGATGATCTGCAAGTTAAAGACCGACATCCATTTGGTTATCTTCACTATGTGCCTATAATCAGCATCGAGCACCTGTCTGAATACTCCCAGTGTGAGAAACTAATCTTCTCAGAAAGCTACCATGTCTTCTTCAGACAGTTTCAATGAGTGAGTAAACACTACATTTATCAAAGACCTTATAGGGACTAAGCTTAATTTAGTATGCTGTGGCAGACAGATTACAGGGTGGTCCTCTATGATCCCTAACTCCTGATCATGAGCCCTTGTGTTGCTCCTTTTCCTGAATGTGCATGTGACCTACGACTCGTACCTAACCAGTAGAATATGGCAAAGGTGCCAGCATGTATGCTATTACACGTACGTGATTTTGTACGTAAGACTAGTGCCCATCTACCTGGAGGCTTTCGTACCCTTATGAGCTTTGAGGAAGCAGAGAGCCATGTTGGGGCTGAAGGTGGCCTTTGGCTGATAGCCAGCAAGAAACTGAAGCCTTGAATGGAATTCAGCCAACACCCTGAGTGAGTTTGGAAGCAGATCCTTCCCCAGTCGAGTCCCATATGAGACTGCAGCCCTGGCTGACACCTCGATTGCAGCTTTATGAGAAGACCAAAGAAGCTGTACCTAGATTATCAACCCACATAAAAAATTTAAAATGTTTCTTTATTCTTCAGAGAGAGAGAGAGAGAGAGAGAGAGAGAGAGAGAGAGGGAAGAAGGGGCAGAGAGAGAGAGGGAGACAGAGAATCCCAAGCAGGCTCCACACTATTAGCACAGAGCTTGATGCAGGGCTCAGTCTCACAAACCATGTAACCTGAGCTGAAACCAAGTGTCAGACACCTAACTGACTGAGCCACCCAGGAGTCCCACTGACCCACAGAAAATTTTAAGCTGCTAAGTCTGTGGTAATACTGTTACCTAGCAATAAAAAACCAATATAGACGCTCTCTATGCATTAACTTTGTTAGTCTTCATTACTCTCCCATTTCATACAATGGGAAAACTGATACATAAGCATGACACTTAAATAACCTGGCAAAGTCCACATAGCAGTAGGTGGCAGGGCTGGAACTTAAAAGGACAGGTGAACTCCAGAGCCTGTGTTCCTAACCAGCAATGTATATTGCTTTTCTAAACTTACGCTCTACCTTAAGTTGCTTCCAAATCTGATTTCCTGTAACTTATCCTCATAGAAGAGGTCAAAACTCCAAATGCAGGTGCTAACTAGATGCAATAAATGAATGAAACAGGCTGTGGCAACCTGGGTGGGAGGGTGTGGTGTGGGCATGAAATACACTGAAGAGCAACAGTCATTGCCTCATGGTATTTGCTGGCTGACGAAATGCGTCTATAGGCTTCCCTGAGCCAACGGGGTGATGCTGGTTGGTGACCTCCAACATAGGAGCTCCAGTTATGCCTCTGAGATCATGAAGAACACATTGACCCCTTTTCTACAGGAATAAAATATTTGAAACCAGTGATCATTTTTGTTTTATATCTTCGATTTTCTCCTACTTATATGAATGGTGACAACCTCACATTTTTGTTGTTCTCTTTTGCCGATGGTCTCCTTGACACATGTATAAATACTTAGAAGGTTCTTGACTCTGCAGTGTCAGCTGTCAGAGATCCCTCCTTCTCTTCTCCATCTGCAGGGTTGGGTCTGGTGTGCCTACCCAGATATCGTTCTGTAGGTAGCTGTAATCCACACAATGCTTGTCATTATAGTACTTACAACAATTACCCAGGTTATTACATATTCTAGCATAAGAGTCAAGTGATACATAAGCATATGGAGCAAAGCCTGAGTGAGGGTGCCTTCTATTCCTCCTTTCATCTCAAAGGAGACCACTGTCAACATTTATGCCGAAACTTCCATTCTCTTTTCAGACACTAACATTTAACCTAAACTGGAATAATCAACACCATAACTTTCTGTTTTCAACATAACACTATATCTTGGAGATCTTTTCATGATATGGCCCATAGGTCTACTTCATATTTTTAGCAGTTTTGTAATTTTTCTTAGAATGGCTATGCCCTAATTTGTTTGACCATTCTTTAATTGATAGGTATTTTAGGTTGTTTCCAATATTTCACTATAAGCAACGCTTCAGTGAACATCTCTGTACATACTGATTTGCTATTCATTATTTCCAGTCCTGCCCATTTTCAACCACACATCACCTGTCCACTCATCGCTGACTGAAGGGAGTCTCAGTTCCCACTTTTCAACAGTGAGGCATCAGAATTGGGAGAGGTCCCTTACTATCCCCAGAGTCACCCTCCTCCAATGCTAATGATTCTCTATCTCAAAGGCAGTGAGTGATAGTGACAGTGGTTGTTGGGAGGCCACTGACATTTTTTCAAAGCATTTCTTTACCACATCTTATAGGTAGGCAACTTTATGGTTACATATTTGTGCACAAGGATGAGGATTGCTGTAGGATATATTCCCAGAAATGGTGGGAAAAGTGGATATATATTTTTAGTTTTTTAAATGTTTATTAATTTTGAAAGAAAGAGCACAAGCAGGGGGCGGGCAGAGAGAGAAGGAGAGACAGAATCCCAAAAGGGCTCTGTACTGTCAATGTGGAGCCTGACAGGGCTTGATCCCATGAACTGTGAGGTCATGATCTGAGCCAAAATGAAGAGTTGGACACTTAACTGACTGAGCCACCCAGGCACCCCAGATATATTTTTAAACATTTTGATTGATGCTACCAATGTGTCTTCTAAGAAATTTATACTCCTACCAACAATATATAATTCTATTTTCCTGTATCCTGTTGGCACTGTATATAACTTAAGTATTTGCCATTTCCTTTCTTTTTTTGTTTTTGTAAACTCCTAATATCTTTCCCATTTGTTTTTTGCTCCTGAGAGCAGAAGAGGGGTTCTTGCCACCAGAATTACTACCACCTTCATGTGGGCTTCTAGAAAGAATAGTTCTTGGATATGCTTTTTGTAATATGGACAATTTTATCATGTGAGAACTATAGGAGGTGTTACGGACAAACTAGAAGAATTTTTCCAAGTTCTCCAGGCCAGAACAAGAACATGGGGAAGAAGTCTACTGCTGGTAGAAGCTGGTCTAATGTTACTTTTGGCATGGTGAAATGCTGAGCTACTCAATTCCAATGATGCATCTCCAGCGGCTTCTAGAATGGTCTTAAACTAAAAAAGATCGAATTTAAAATTAATGTACGAGAAAACTTATGCCAAAGGTGGGTGAAGTGATATTAAAACAATTCCTTAGCTTTTAAAAATATATTCTAAGCAGCTTCATAGAGTCAGATATATTACCTCCCCCAGAATTGAAAGAATGTGCAGATGTGATAATGAAATGAAGATAAAAATCAAAGATATGCCAAAAAGACTAGGAACGAGTGAGCATCTCAATTCCTACACTGAAGAGCTCTGGAAATCATAGACGTCTAGGATTAAGGGATGTCCTAGCAAAATTTTAGAAAGGGTTACTACACCACTGAAAAGTGAGGCATACAAATCAACATATATACATAAAAATAATATAATGTAGGGGCACCTGGGTGGCTCAGTCGGTTGGGTGTCCGACTTCGGCTCAGGTCATGGTCTCACAGTCCATGAATTCGAGCCCCGCATCAGGCTCTGTGCTGACAGCTCAGAGCCTGGAGCCTGCTTTGGATTCTGTGTCTCACTCTCTCTCTCTGGCCCTCCCCTGCTCATTCTCTGTCTCTCTCTGTCTCAAAAATAAATAAAAACATTAAAAAATTAAAAAAATAATATAATGTAAATACATACTTGAGCCTGTCAGTGGGCTTTGAGAAAGATCTCTCATGATCACCTGTGGACAGAACAGAGTACTGTGAACTCAAAGCCTGCGGTTTTGAAGCTCACTGAACAGGTTACCCGAAGCCTGCAAATCAGTATTAATGGGGGAAGGTCAAAGTTTCTGGTGGGGTGTTTCAGAGTTCTGTCCGTGGTACTGCTATGCCCCCGAATTTTAACATTGTTAGATGCTTTATCAAATTTGTGGTTAATTCACTGCTAAGAAGAGTGGTAAATATATGTGATGAGCAGGAAGAGAGACTATTTGCATCATGTTGCAAAGATGAGCTGAATCATTTGAGAGCTGCGTATGTACCTGAAAGATGAGGGGCCCTGGATTAAGGTAATTTTATGTTCAAATACCCGCTTTGTTGTTGGATAAACTTGGGCAAGTCACTTAAGCCTCTGTGAGCCTTAATTTCTTCCTCTGTAAAATCGAGATAATGAGCTATCTGTTTTGAATGAATAAGACTGGTACATGATAGATGCCCAACAATTGTTAGTACCCTTCCTACGCTCCTCTTCTCAAATCTTACTAGCTGAATGTAATAGAAGTAAATGTACAGACAACTGAATGAAGGGTACAGTGTTGCCTTGCATTACACAGAGTGCTGCTTCTCAAGGGAGAAAGCCTAACTCATAGGGTCAGTTTATGAGAACAATTGCAAGTTCAGTATAAACAAACATCACTATTTCATTTAAAAATACAATCTTAATCTACATTAATCCAGTACAGTATCCAGATCGGGGAGGGAATGATTTTCTTACACTCTGTTCTCTTCAGCTTGAGAAGGTTCAGTTTGGGCCACAAATGGTAAAGGGCATTGACAAACGTGAGAAAGACTACCAGGGTGTGGCAAACACGTCACAGAAGACAGGGCTGGAGGAACGAACATGCTTTCCCTGGTCAAACAACACCAACTCAAAGGAGAGATGACCAGGTGCGTGAACATACTTGAAAACCTGAGGATGTTCGGGAGAATTGGAAGAGCCAATGGGGAGAGGTACGAGGTGGGAAACTTCAGTTCGTTGGCATAAGCAATACTTCCTAACAAGTAGAGATATAAAAAAGTGGGTCTACCTTTAAGATAGTAAGTTTCCTGTTTCTATAAATATTGGAGCAGAAATTAGTTTCCTATATTGAAAGAGGAAAAGAGAAAAAAAGGTGTGTGTGTGTGTGTGTGTGCGCGCGCGCGCGCGCGCACATACAAGTGAGTGTGGTAGGTCTAAGTGTTTATTAGAGAAACAGCAGTAAGAGTATAATGAGCTGTACTCATCACCGCATCTCATTATTTTGTAATGTTTGATGTATAATGGCGATCAGATCCTAAGGTAAGTGATGCAAGGAGTCTTTCACACAACCCACATGGACTCCACTGAGCTATGAATCCTGCTGGGCAAAACAGTGCGGAGGCAATTTTAATAAAGAAACATTTTCTTGAATCTAAGGGGCTCTAATCTCAAATTAGAGATAAGTCTGGAATCCAGAAAAATAATTGCAGAGCAGCTTGAAACAGGATGAGCTAAACTGCCAAAAAGTTTAATAAGAACACATAATGCTCTGGGTGTTCATCAAAAGAAATGATCCTGGAAGGAAGAAGTTGGAGGAGAGCTCCCCGGGGGAAATGGACTATAAACTGGCAACAGGGGGTATCAGCATTAGGTGGGTAAGTTCATTTTAGCCTGTTTTGATTTGAGGAGGCAGGGTTTGTAAGAGAGAAGGTTCTGTTTGGTTGGAGATCTACAGGACTGCATGGTAATCCTTGGAAATTGCCCTAGGCAATCCACTCCCCCCCCAAGCTTTGAAATGACACCTCCTCTCTCTACCAGCCTATAGCATTCCTTTCCCTTCCTTACTCTCTGTGATGACCTCCCCTCCTCTTTCACTAAGAAAATAGTCATCAGAAGAGGACTCACGCATCCTCTCAGCAGGAAATCGACCATCCTCCTGCCTTTGTGCCCTTGGACTCTGTTGGCCTTGCTTCCTGCTAACACCTCCACTACATGCTGATGGCCTCCCTCTAGCCTCTTCAAAGACTTTGTGTTTGCTTTTATCCCTTCTCCCTCCTGTGTCAATTTCTCCCACTCCACTGGATCAACCACATCAGCACACAAAGGCGCAGTTTCCTCTCCCATAGTTTTTGAAAAAGGAGCCCCTGCACTCCCAGGACCGTATGCTCTCTCCAGCTACTGTCCCATGCTTCTACTCCTCTTGATAGCTTCTTTGGAAAGGCTGACAGAATTGGCTACATTCTCTGCCTTTGTTTACTTAAGTACTATTCTCACCTCAACCCACTCAGATGGGCCTTTGGCTCATACTGTTTTATGAAAACCAGTCAGAGTCACTAAAAACTTTCTTCTTGAGGAATCTTACGGTCAATTCTCAGCCATCATCTTATTCACCTTTTCAACAATATTTGGCCCAGTTTGTTTCTTCCCCCTCAGGGACATGGTGTTCTTGGCTTGGATTCCAGGACAGCGTATTTGCCTGGTTCTCCTCTTACCGCGTCTGTTTCTCCATGTCTTCTGTGGAAACTCCCTTCACTACTGACCTCTGAAGGCTGGTGTGCTGTAGCCTCAGGCCTTGGACCCCACCTTAACCTATCTGCACCACCTAAATGCCATCACTCATCCCCAGGGATGTAAATACAACTGCTGACTCTAAAATTTCTATCTCCACTGGCCTCTCCTCTCCTTTGAGTTCTCTACTCCCCCTCCTGCTGATTTAGTTCTTCCTCAGTGGCTCTCTGTCTCAGTAAATGGCACCACTGTTTATCCAATGAAGAGCAGAAACCTTTGACTCATCCTAGACACATCTTTTCTTCTCACATTCCCCATCTAATTTCTCAGCGGGTTCTTTGAGGTCTTTCTTCAAAACTTGCCCATTTTCCAATACCTACACCTTCATCATCTTGGCCCAAGTCACTGCCATTTCTTGTCTGACACACTGCAATGACAACTGATCTCCCTGCTTTTGCTCTTGTCTTCTTAAAGTCTATTTTCCATATAGGAGAAGCCAGAGAGATTTTCTAAAGAAAATTATATTGTACCTCAACTGTTCAGCCCCTGCCATGGCTTCCTGTCACACTAAGGATAAGTTCCAAACTCCTACCTTGGCTACAAGCTCTACAGAACCTACTTTTGTCTCTCTCTCTCCAACTTCATTTCTTTCTTTATTTTAAAGAAGATTTTATTTTTAAGTAATCTCTACACCCAATGTGGGGCTCGAATCTACAACCCTGAAATCAAGAGTTTCATGGTCTACCGTCTAAGCCAGCCAGGCACCCCTGACCGCATTTCTTAATTTTTTTTTAATTTTTTTTTCAACGTTTATTTATTTTTGGGACAGAGAGAGACAGAGCATGAATGGGGGAGGGGCCGAGAGAGAGGGAGACACAGAATCAGAAACAGGCTCCAGGCTCTGAGCCATCAGCCCAGAGCCTGACGCAGGGCTCGAACTCACGGACCGCGAGATCGTGACCTGGCTGAAGTCGGACGCTTAACCGACTGCGCCACCCAGGCGCCCCATTTCTTACAGTTTCTTTAACTAGCCAAACTAGTTTTGACCTCAGGGCCTTTGCACTTGCTATTTTTTTGGTCTACAGTCTACTTCCTCCAAACCATTATGTGGTTTGCTCCTCATTTTAGGCTCCCTCAAATGTTACTGCCTCCAGGAGGACCTCTTTGACTTGCCTTTCAAATGCACAGCCCCTATCTTTTTGCCCCCACCACTCTCTACTCCTTATATGAGTTTATTTCACTTTATTGTACTTAGCATTGTGTGACCTTACGTTAGGCAGTTTGTTGAATGTATGTCTTTTCCACCAGGAAGCCAACTCCAGGAGGACAGAGGCTTGTAGGATATTCCTAGCACCAGCAACAGTAATGGGCACATAGTAGGTGCCCAACAAGTTGTTGAATGATTACATGTTGAATGACTGTATAAGGGTCCGTTTCGATAAAAACTCAAAATAAAGAAATGAGAGATCACTTTAATTATAATGGATTTAGCCAGCAAATAAAAGCTTAGCTGGAGAAAACCAAAAAAGCAATGCAAGTATGCAAGTATGTAAGGGTAAAAAGCATGTGCCAACAGTTTCCATCCTATGCAGAAAACAGGAAAGCACCAGAGGTGCAATCAAACTCCTAAAAAAAAGAGATTTGGCAGGTGTTATAAAGTATTTCCCTCCAAAATTATGAAGGAGAAATCTTATAACATCAGCTTAACATCTAATTCAGTAACAGGCTTTAGGAATGTGTAAGAATGTCTAAATTTAAAAGAATTTAAAGTGTGTGTGTGTATGTGTGTGTGTATGTATATATGTGTGTGTGTGTGTATCTATGTATCTATGTATCTATGTATCTATCTATCTATGAGAGAGAGGGAGCACATTGCTTGGAGTCAGTCTTTAAGCATTTAATCTGATAATGGGGGATATATTTGTACTGATTTTAGAAACCTCTTTGCGAGGTTATATGCTCTGCTACAGATAAAAGTGATTGCTTCCATTTATTCAGGTTGTTCCAAAGTCTTAAAAGGGAAACATGAAGTTATAGAGTAATGGAGTCGCCAGTTTAAGAACAATTATATTAAAGACTTCTTGGCCAATTTTGATTTTTTCCTTTGAATTGGAAGCCCTGAAAACCACAAGTGTATAGAAGAAATTATAGCACAGCTTGAAGGCACTGCCAGTTTTCTTCCTCAGTTTCTCCTGGCCCTTTGTTACTTAGAGAAGTAATGGTATGATCCCCATGACTTCAGCCTTTACTCACTGACCTCCATCTAATGAAGGGCGCCAGTCAGTCACGACTGAAATGGACACCTTACGTTTTCTGGATACTCTGAGCAGAGACTCAGTTGGCCTGCAGAAGTCAAAGTCTTTACACCTCATACTCATTATGGGCTTTCTCCATCACCTTCTCTTTTTTATTTTTTATTTATTTATTTATTTTTCAACGTTTATTTATTTTTGGGACAGAGAAAGACAGAGCATGAACGGGGGAGGGGCAGAGAGAGAGGGAGACACAGACTCGGAAACAGGCTCCAGGCTCTGAGCCATCAGCCCAGAGCCTGACGCGGGGCTCGAACTCCCGGACCGCGAGATCGTGACCTGGCTGAAGTCGGACGCTTAACCGACTGCGCCACCCAGGCGCCCCTCACCTTCTCTTTTTTAAAAAAATATTTATTTATTTTGAGAGAGAGAGAGGCAGAGAGAGGGAGAGAAAGAATCCCAAGCAAGCTTTGTGCTGTAGCACAGAGCCCAACGCGGGGCTCAAAACTTACAAACTGTGAGATCATGACCTGAGCCGAAATTGCGAGTCAGATGCTGAACCAACTGAGCCACCCAGGGGTCCCGTCAACCACCTTCTCCTTTTACACACTGCTCAGGACACTGGTTGAACTTGATTTTTATTTAGGCTTTACCCAAGTTCCACTATTTTCCAGACCCTGTGATGCTGGGCAAGTCTTTTTAGCTTTCTAAGCTTAAGTTTGCTCATCTGTTAGAGAGGAATAAATAAAACTTACTTCCTGAAGTAAACTGGGAGGAAGAAAAAAAACCAATATTTATCAACATGGTTAGTCTAATACTTGAAGCATAGCATGAAGTGAACGGCAACTAGTATTCTTATAATTATCTATAGTTTCCTTCACTTTATCTTTCTAGATTAGGTTACTCTTATGATCATTTCATTCCTGTCTTTCCCTACACTTTGGATTAATACTGTTCAACCTCATCTTTCTCTTTCAGTATTTCTTCTCACTTTATATAGCAAAAGCCCCAAATGCCTTCCACTCCCATTCAGATGACCTGTTTCTGCACATTGAATCTCCGACTACTTATCAATCTACCAACAAAGTACACAGCACTGGGGTTCTTGGAGTCATTTCTTCTGAGGAGACTCTCATTCCAAGCTGGTGCTTCTCCAAGTATGGTATATGTAAACATTAACGGGTGTATTTGAGAGGACACAGATGCCTTTAAAACCATTTCAGAACTAGACATTTAAAAAATTTGTGTTAGAAAAATACCATTAGTATTTCAAGGCACAGATAGCAAAGGTTTGGATAAGGCTAAGAAAAAAAATCCATTTAAATTTACTGAAAAGCACATGAATTATAGTACAGGTGGAACACAGATATATAATAAACATCATGAGGGGAACATGAGAGCGGCAGAAATTTGGGAAGCTATTCTAAGTCAGGTAAGCCTGAACCATAAGAAAGGAGTATTGATGGGCCCAACTGCCCTATTCTACAGTAAATTGTGTAAGACGGTTCTTGGCTTTTCCTAGCACCAATCAATCAATACAACTTTCACCCAGCCTAATTCTCTAAAGTCATTTAATTTAAAAACCCTGATTGAAGGGCTCCCTAACTTGGAAACTTGGGAGAATTAATTTTTCTTCGCTGCAAAAGGGGTAGAGGGAAAAGACTTGCTCCTTGTAGTTCCCGCACACATGTCCTTGAGCCTCTTTGTAAAATGTTCTTCAGACCCTGGGAGGCTGTGCTGGCCATCACGGTCACGCGGTCACTCCGTGAGCTTACTGTGTGTACCCAGGGCGTGACATTGACTAAATGCCACCACTCCTATAGCACAGGGGGACTCGGGAAGTATCGAGGCACAGTACTAACTCGTGACAAATGATTTCCCCCTAAATTGCACGCTGGGAGAATTATTATTTAAAAATTGTTTGCTGGGGCGCCTGGGTGGCGCAGTCGGTTAAGCGTCCGACTTCAGCCAGGTCACGATCTCGCGGTCCGGGAGTTCGAGCCCCGCGTCGGGCTCTGGGCTGATGGCTCAGAGCCTGGAGCCTGTTTCCGAGTCTGTGTCTCCCTCTCTCTCTGCCCCTCCCCGGTTCATACTCTGTCTCTCTCTGTCCCAAAAATAAATAAACGTTGAAAAAAAATTAAAAAAAAAGTTGTTTGCTGCATATGTACCACTTCATTATATTTCATCCGTGTTTACTAAGGTGTGAGAGGAGTTCAAACGTAATAGACTGCCATTTTTTGAATTGCTAATGAAGGCGGCAGCATTGAGAACACAAATCAGGCTGGCTGGCTTTGCCCAGTGTTATTTGAGAAGTCAGTATGTACAACCAGCCACATGGCCAAGTGGATCGGTTCTCTGGGGGAAATATTTAATGTGTACCTGCCATATTAAGTAATAAGTTCTGCCTTGCACCACTCTATTTATAGACTCTGGCTATTTTCACGTCAGTTTTAGCCTTTTTGCTACAGCAGAACACTTGAACGAGTCGTTCTCATCTTGCCACTTGTATTGTTAAATTCTGCTCAAACTTTCAGTGTTCCAGAACTGCACAGATATTGTCTGCTCAGACAGAAACACATAAGGCTGGAGGGAGACCTCTGGCCGTTAAAATTCTCTAGCTTCTAGCTGACCTATATTCCATTCATTAGTCCTGGGCAGCAGACGATTTCCTTAGAAATGCCATATTTGGAGCAGCCTCAGGGCCCGCCTGAACAGCATATTCAAGGAGTCAGGAAATATATGGTAAACAGAGATTGTTACACTCGTTTTGTAAAGGAAGCGTATTAGTCACGAGGGAACAGACCGCACAGAGAAAACGTGCCTGCTGATCTCTGCCTGCTCATTCATTCCACAAGTATTGACTGGATACCTACCACTTGCCTAGCGCTGTTAGCTCTATGCAGTGGACACACACTGGTGAACAAGACATATACAGCAACTGCCCTCCAGTCGCTTACGTTTCAGTGAGGGATTGAGAAAGCAGAAAAAACAATAAATTGAGCAGTTAATTTCAGAGAATGGTAGATACAGTACCATGGACAAAACAAAGGTGGGGGTGTGGACAGGATCTCAGACACATGTGCAGTTCCCAAGACTCCGGACTTTACCACCTTAGCCATTTACCTCTAAAGACGTGATATAGTTCTGCCAATTTCTTAAAAATGCAACAATCAGAATGCTGGTAAACCCTGTTGTTTTGTGTTCTTACTGTGGACTCTGAGGGGCTCTGGTAGGGCACACCCCGGACCTAAGTCCCCTTGTCCTTACCTTGGCCCCGCTGGATGTTTTGAGGACACAGGGACAGCCTGACTGAGTAGCAAAGGTGCTTGTCTTGGTATTTTCCCGCATGGGTCACTAGCTCACTAATGCCAGAGTTTGACTCAGTATCTTTGGGCAGCATTAGTGCACCAGGCTACCATTCCTTTCTTTTTCTTCTTCTTCTTTTTTTTTTTTGACTTTTTATCTTTGAAATAATTTGAAAATTATAGAAGAGTTGCAGGACCACTATGAAATACTCCTTCACACACACACACACACACACACACACACACACACTCACAGATCAATTTTTCTTTTCTGAATCATATGAGAATACACTGGAAATATAACGGTCCTTTACCTCTCCCCTCCCAGCTTTATTGAGATGTAATTGACAAGTAAGTGAACAATGTGATGATTTGATATATGGATACGTTGTGCAGCGCCTCTTTTTGTGTGATGCCTCATACGTGCTCGATTCAGCTGACTTTAGTTTACCACCTGTGAGACCTGCCCACTTTTTTGGAGGAACTCAAGGGTGGAACCAAAAGGAAGAAAGGAGAACCAGCCCCAACCAGAGTAAATGCCCTTCATATACCTGAGCAATGTCATGGCTGTAAAATCCTGTGTAAATGTCACACTATATATGCTGTCATAATGAAGATTTTGACCAATGAAGTGTCAAATTGTGTGTTAACAAAGGCAGGGAAATGCTGAACAGAGAGGGCAGGAACCTTTAAAATTCTTGTCCTTTCCTTCTTTTTTTTTTTTTTTTTAATGTTTATTTATTTTTGAGACAGAGAGAGACAGAGCATGAATGGGGGAGGGGCAGAGAGAGAGACACAGAATCGGAAGCAGGCTCCAGGCTCCGAGCCATCAGCCCAGAGCCTGACGCGGGGCTCGAACTCACGAACGGTGAGATCGTGACCTGAGCCGAAGTCGGACGCTCAACCGACTGAGCCACCCAGGCGCCCCTGTCCTTTCCTTCTTAATTCAAGGTTGACAGCTTCTCCGTGGTGCCAATGGCCCTGTATGATTTACCAGACTGATTTTCCAGTAGGTGTTGACCCTTCCTGGATGTATTCTAAACAGCTTGGGTGTATACGTCTGAGGCTAATGGACATTTCAGACTCAGCTCCGTGTTTTTACTCCCCCAGCAAACACCCAAACGTGAGAAGCAAGAATGACTGATATAGACTTCATTCCATTATGGCCAAGTTGATAAGTGTCTTTTTTATATTCTAGGAGCAAAAACAGAAATCTTACACAAACTTTTGTAGCTCATTCTGGCTACAGAGTTAAGATCATTTTCCCGGGGCACCAAGTTTGCAAATACAATGGATGTGAAACGCTTGACAGCTTCTTGTATTTGTGAACTGCCCAGGAATCTTTGTGAAGACTAGCATAATAAAAGAAAGCTACCCTACTTGGAAAGAGGAAGCATGTCGAATAAATAACACACTAACTCTAAGCCTTGAGGTCTATAGCAGTATCCTATCTTTTTCCGTCATTCATGTTGGACATACATAATTAAATGCCTCATCTCTAAGTGGGCAAAACCATAAATTATTGCACAATGTGTTAAACTAAGAATCAGTACAGATTTCCTTTAGTAATTTGGACACAACCTTCAAGTGGTAAACTTTACCAGTAATCTGTCAGACTGAGGGGAACAGATCAACAGATTGTTTTTAATAAACAGATGTGTGAGAGAACCTGTTACTTCAAAATATCTTTGTACTTGGAAATCATCTTCTCTTTGATAAAAAAAAATGGGCAGAAATGAGTCTGAAGATACGCCTCCTTAATATTTCTTAATAGACTTAACAGATCTTTCATCTAAATTTAAACTTCAGGGTCGTAGGCACTCATGTCATTTTTTTACTGTCATCATTATTAAAATTTTAAAAAGCCTCATGAAAGGCCAAAAAATCTTTTTTGTTCCTACACATTTCGTGTCGTAAGAGAGATGGCTAAAATGACAAGTTTCCAAATAACATGAATAATGCATTTCCCCTTTATCCGAAGCAAGTGTACATTGCTCCTAAAGGATGTTTAATCCGTTCCCTCTTTTTTTTGTTGTTGTTTTTTAGAAGAGAAATGGAGGACAAGGAAAGGAATGAGAGGATTTATAGCTAGAACTGTCACTTCATAAAAGATACATATTTGACTTGTGAAGTATAAAATAATTGTTGCAGTAATATTGAGTTTAGACGGGGTGGTGGATCTTAATATGAACAAAAAGCAAATTATATTTCTGTTAACATTCAAGGCTATTTCTTTGGGACAGACTTATTACACATTACTCTTTATTATGCCATGAAAACAGTGGAGCCCATGTTAAGAAATCTCATCTATGTATACGTATATAAATATTTACTCCAAGAAGCCCCAGGGTCTTCATTTGTAGAATAAGTTTCAAAGAATGGAGCTTTCACAAAAGTTGGAGAGAAGTTTAAGATGGCTTTCCCTACCTTACGCTTTTCCTCCACTACCTCTCACCCCTTCTATCAGAGAAAGTGCTCACGTGAGTGATCATCACCATCACTGGATGGTTGAGAGTGAAGTCTGGGGGTAGATGTGAGGAAAGCCATAGCTCCTTGAAGGTTCCAGTTTCCTTGTGTTTGCTTATAGTGCCCAGGGCAGCAAAATGGCCCTAGGGCTAAGGCTATGTCTGCCCTAAGAGTTACCTTTGCACTGAGAAGATCCAGGGTCTGCTGGATTAGCCACGCTCTTGTTTAGGCCTCATTTCAGTTCCTTGCTGCATTTTTCTCTAGACACATCTTCCCTTGCTACCAAGGTGGCAAAACACCTTTGAGGAAAGTAAGATTGGCAGGGGAGCACAGGAGGAAGGAACGAAGGCTGTAAACCTGCATTTTGCTTTTATGGTCCGTGTGGTTCAATGGAGTTCATCCAGAGAACATTTCAGGATTTTTCAGCTAAAGCTCCAGCAATGAATAAAGGCCATGCATTTCCCCCTGCCTCTTCCTCTGTGTATCTCTTTCTCATGGGGTAGGGGTAATGGGGTAAAGGTGGTAAACATAGTAGGTGACTGGTTAAGACTTCTGGATGCTGGGTTAGATCTCTCCTTAAGTGACCTCTTGGCCTAAGATCAAGGGAGGATGCCCCCCACAACCTCCCCCCCCCCCCCCGAACAAGAATAGGTTCTTGTAAGTAGTAAGACAGAAAAGTCAAGTAAGCACAAGTTCAGAATTCCAAGTATTAGAAGTCAGTCAGGAAACAGTTTCTAAGAAGTCCCTTAATTTTCTCCTTGCGATAATAGTAAGTAATAATCAGCTATTAACCACTTTGGTTTCTTAGCCCTCTGGGTGGTGATGACTTTCTTCTTGGGCTATTCTAAATAAGAAAATTTTCAGGATCCCCAACCCTTCTGGCTGCTACCTCATTAAAGAACAACAAAAAGGTGTCTGTCCATGTTGAAACCCCAAGAAAATAACCCATGAAGCCTACAAAATAGGTTCGTGATTCTAATTAAATTGATATAAGGAGGGCTAAAGGAAAAAGTCCTGTAATGAAGAATCACTATATGTCATGAGCTAAGGATTATGATGAACGACTTCTTTGTACCTAGCGCGTAACTTAAAAAACTACTTAATGACTTTAGGGAAAAGTTTGACCCTCAAACATGTTATAATTTAGTAACACTAGAGAACCCATGAAAAGAAAACATAATTATAGTCAGTGCTTTTGTTCAATATCACATAAAGGGGAAAGGACACTAGGAAGTCCCTTCACTCTTCCCAAGAGAAGAGTATTGCATACTAGCTAATGTAGACAAGCCAAGAAGGAATTGATGGATAACTGGCATTCTTGAACTTCAAACTTTGGGTACTTCCTTACTGCTGACAAGGAGAAAGCAGAGAACACAGCCCATCGCTGACTACAGTAGTTTTTCTAAATGTGATCAGCACTAAGAATGATGGGCTTATGGGATGGAATAGAAGAAATCTCTGCACTGGGTGATGTCATCTAATTATAGAAGTCAAATTACTTTAGAATCTTCAAAACACCCAGACAAGGATGTATATAGCATGTTCACAATATGGCTCTCTACAAGCCATGTACTTTCATAATGAATCTAAGCCTTCACAGCAAGAATAAAAATAACCACATGTCACTCTTATAAAAGTAAATAATAATCATGAACAGGGTTGCTCAGAAACTGGACTCATATTGCTCTAATTCAAATGGAAAAATTCCCCTATTCACTGACAGATTTGCCAAACCATTCAACTGAAATACTGGAAAACACTGCTTTATTTCTCCTGAATTGTTAAACTACTATGCTATGCTCTAAAATCCCAGAGCTAAGATTTAGCTGTGCTCAATTCACTTGTCCAAAATATATAAAGGCATTATTTTTATAAATGTCTAAGTGTATTAATGATTTTAACCCTTCTTTTAAGTATAGTTACTTCCATAAGAGGTTTTTCACAAATCAACTAGCTTTATAAATTTTGAGTAATAGTTTGAATTTTTTTCCCTGTTTTACAACTTTTGTGTCATTCTAAAATTCAAAGCTTCAAAAACATTGAAGTGTTGGGGTAAGGCTTTTAAGATATTTGTCCAAAATGGTTTTTTTGAAAAAAACAGGTATCACTTATTGTGTCATAGGAATCCTAATCGCAGCTTCCTAACGAGACAAAGCCCCAGAATTTTACAAGAGTTGCCCAGTGGAAGTAAATCCAGGTTCAAAGAGATAAGAAGAAAGGAGTAATTTGTTATTCAGAATATATATATGTTCGGCCACAGCAATTTTGCACCCTTTGTTCTGCCTTGTACGTCTCAATAAAGAAATAGATGCTGCCGTGAAAGTCACCCCCTGAAAACAGAGAAGAGAGTAAGTAAATGAGTGAGAGCTGACATAACTCCAAGTCATTTTACCAAGGAGTTGCACATCGGATGATTTCTCACAAGTTGCCAAGCTTTTCCAAAGTCTAGTTTTTATGAATATCCTTCGAACAAGTTGGGTGGAATGCAGTCTATACCCTATGAAATATCATTGATTTTTATTACCAAGTTGGAACTGTTTAGGATCACCAAATAACAGGGTTCAAAAGTAAAACAGCTGAAAAATCCAACAGTCTGGTCTAACCTGGGATGCTCTGTCTCCTCACAGCCAACGCTCCATCAGGCGGCTTTGTCTGGCTGGCGGATTTAGTGTAGGGGCTCTCATCTGCAAAGGTACAATGAAGCGTTTGGTTAATTTCCATCCAGTTTCTAATGCAGTGAAGATTTTTTAACGGACTGCAATCCTTCTGCCAGAGAGAGGTGATATGGTATGGTATGGTAGAAAGAGTCAGGAGATCGGAGTGTTAACCTTGGCTTAGCTGTGGGGCAAGTCATTTAAAATGCACTGAGCATTGGTTTTCTCCCCTATAAAAGAGGGAGAGAGATACTTTCTCATCTACCTCTTAGGACTGTCAGGATCAAGCTGTCGTGTACCTGAAGGCATAACATGGTAAGAACTATGCAATACAGCATACAAATTATTTGCCTGTCACCTACATGCATTGATAAATAAGTATCAGTGAATATCAATAAGAGGAAGACAAAGAAGGAATAAAATGGCTCAGTGGGCACCAAGAATAATCAGGTAGAAGAACAAAGGAAATGAAACGAAATGTTATATTTCAGATGACAGGGCATTATAAGCAGATGACAGAGCATTAGTATTGCAGGAAAATAAAGACACACTAAATTAGTGGGTTCCTCTTGGAAGTGCAAAATGGCATCCAGATATATGGAGGGACATGGACATTTAGAGTAAGACCAGAGAAGCTAGGCTGAGAACAGGAAAGGAATGATGGTTTGGCAAAAGAGGACGTATATTGCAATGGGCTGATCTGCCCTCTTTTAGAAAGAGATAAAAATAACCTGCAGAACCATAAAGAGAACAACTGAAAAGACAGAAGGACCAAAGCTCAGCATATCTGTGACAGGCAAGAAGCTAGATGAGCAAAACACTAGGTGACAAGATCATAGAGGTGATGGATCTATGAAATTCCAAGTAAAGTGGTTTTATTTAAATATAGAAAAGGATTTAATCTGGCTTGGAATACAGGAGTAATGAACTAGGATGGCAAATGTTAGGGTTAAAAAAGAAAGGAAGAATTCTCCCTAATTTGCATGGGGCATTTGTATAAAGTAAGAGATGTCTGAGTGACAGTCTTAAACATTTTCAAGAATAAGATATGTATGGCCATAGTGGACATAATGTAAATTAATTATCTACCATATCGAGTCAAGCTAGATGACCCAAATGGTACTTCTGGCCATACTGTAAGGTAAGTTTGTTGTGGGTGTTGCTGTAATAGGAAATCACTAGACGATTAAAAAGAACTGTATTGTACAATGCAAACTATTAAATGTAACAAGGAGTTAATTCGGCAAGTAGGCTTTATCATCTGAAAACATTAATTCTCCCAACTAAGTGGTTTGTGTTTCAAAATTGGGGAACTCAATTCCTTTCTAGGATGTACTTCTGGTTGAAATGATTCATGATTTCTTCATAAAACTAACAAGGCCTTTAGAAGCAATGACAAAAAGCAAAGATTAACACTGTTGTAAGCTACAATTAACTTAAAAAATGGAAATCACGCTGTTTC
Source organism: Prionailurus bengalensis (assembly GCF_016509475.1). NCBI lineage: Eukaryota > Metazoa > Chordata > Mammalia > Carnivora > Felidae > Prionailurus > Prionailurus bengalensis. The sequence continues at coordinate 91,559,076 of NC_057358.1, forward strand.
ATGTTTATATTCCATTTGTCACACAATTCTTTATGTTCTTCCAACCACAGATATAATGTACCAACTTTCAGATACCAATATAATCAACAGCATCATTTTTGCTTATAATATAGTATCCTGGATCTTTGACTCTTCTCGATGCAGATGCAATTTTGAGTATAATCAGAAACCACAAGACAAAATGTAAACATTGCACTACAAAAGTCTCTATTTGCCCCATCATTTCCACTTGAGTATTTGAGTGTTTTTCTCACAGTACTGATTTAATAACCAGGCAATGTGTTTTATACAGCACCTATTAAAACAAACTTACTATATATGAAAATTTGGATTCTTTATAAAACCAACTAAAAATATATTTCCCTTTATAATCCAAATCTTTGAAACTGTATATGTATGAGTACAGAGCGCTGAGTCAAGGAGATATGGATCATAGCAACTAGTTTTAGGAATAGCATCTTGGAAGCCTAAAAGCTTTCTTCCGTTTTCAGTTTGTCAAGAGTCCAGCCAATTAAAGTCTTGGGTTGAATCCAGTGTTGGATTTTCTTAAAGGGCAATAAGAGATTTACCCAGGAGACTCTGGGGTTTTTTGCACTCAATGTTCTATTTTAAGGAGCTATTTCTTTAGAAATTTACCACTTTGCACTACAAAAGTAGACAACTTTGGTGAAATTGTTTTCTCATTTATATTTGAAAACAGTTTCCTTGATTTAGAGCTGACATAGTCTAGCTATGCACATCCTAAAAGGTTGAAACCACATTACAGATGGCCACCTGGCCAGCCTCTACATATCCATTCCTCAGTCTCCTGCTCCTTCTCCCAGTATTAAGAGTGTCCTTACTGAGCATAAACAAAAGTAAACAATCATCTAGAAGCCAAAGTTGTATTGGCCAAAGTTCCAGACTGAAGTAAACTTGACATTATCTAAGAATAGCTTGCCAAAGTCAATCAAGGTGAAAGCAATAATTCCTAATGGAAAGCAAGTCAGAATCCTGGCAACATTTATCATGAGAAGTGAGCCGAGCACAGCAACACAGCAGTGTGGCACCATCTCACATTTGCTTTTAAGAATACATTCTAAGATATTCTAAGAACATCTGTTTATTTTAAACCTCTAGGAGGCATCACGGGCCTTTTATGAAAAGCTGCCCATTACAGAATGGACATCAACTCTTGATGTGATCTACTCAAAGTCAACTCTTGATTCAAACTTTGCTTGAAAATAGAAGTGGAGGAAAGACACTGAATAAATCAGTGGCTGATGGCTCTAGAGCAGGTTACTAAAGGACAAGAAGGTCGGGGGCACCTTTTTAATCATTAAGCGGAAAGTCATGGAGAGCTATGGAGTCTTCTATTGTGGTTTTCTCATGTGTTCCTTAATGGAGATTGGTTGACATAGCATCAGAATTTCATGTTATAAGGGATATTGTAGGCTAGTCTTTTCATTTTACAGTCAGGACTTAAAGTCCAGAGAGGTAAATTTATAGAAGAACACACATCCAGAGTGAGTCTGGACTGAATTTCGTTTATTTTTATTCTCATGCTCTTTCCTCCTTATGCTACTTCCTCTTGCATTAACAACGAGCTTTGATAGGTTCTTTGCATGTTTCTGTATCATACAGGTAAGCGAATGAACACAACACTCCAGCCGCCAGCTTGCAAAATGTAAGCTGAATTCCTATGGAGAAGGCTATGAAAATGAGCAATCAGAGCTAATTTCTTTTGTGTGTATAGAAATCTCATTTCCCGCCCCCCCAATATGTTTGTTGGCCTAAAATGAAGTGTATTTAAGTTGTACCATAGTATCAATCCATCCTTTTAAGTTCACTTTTTGGAAGATAAAAAGTTTTTTTTTTTTAATTCTTTTTTTCAACGTTTATTTATTTTTGGGACAGAGAGAGACAGAGCATGAACGGGGGAGGGGCAGAGACAGAGGGAGACACAGAATCGGAAACAGGCTCCAGGCTCTGAGCCATCAGCCCAGAGCCTGACGCGGGGCTCGAACTCACGGACCGCGAGATCGTGACCTGGCTGAAGTCAGACGCTTAACCGACTGCGCCATCCAGGCGCCCCGGAAGATAAAAATTTAAAATACATGCCAGTACAATTCACTGTTCCTCAGTTAAGGTCTTAAAAGGTTCCCTGAATATAAAGACCCATGTTAATACTTCTTTCTTTTATCAGGGAGACACTAAACAGACTTCCAAGTTCCGTTCAATTACACAGGTGAGTTAAAAAAAAAATAGGTCAAATAATAAGGAAAGGAATCAATCAGTAGATAATATCTCTAGAACAGTGCCTGACACATAACATATATTCATTAGACATTTGCTGATAGATGATTGAATTATATTCAACTTTTCAACCTAGGGCATTTATTATAGATTTATTATAAATTAATTATAAATAAGCAACCTGAAGAAAATCAAACATTTGTTATGGACCATCCTTCTTCCTACCTCTGATTTTCTTTTTCTAGGTTTATAGCCAAGTCCTTTTAATGTCACATCATCCTCCAATAGCTGTTAAGGACTGACTTAATATGTATGTAAAAAATTTGTGACTCTTTATAAAAACTAATATTGAAATATATTTCCTTGGGGCACCTGGGTGGCTCAGTTGGCTAAGTGTCCGACTTCAGCTCAGGTCATGGCCTTGCGGGTTCGTGGGTTCGAGCCCCGCGTCGGGCTCTGTGCTGACATCTCGGAGCCTGGAGCCTGCTTTGGATTCTGTGTCCCCCTCTCTCTCTGTCCCTCCCCAGCTCGTGCTCTGTCTCTCTCTGTCTCTCAAAAATGAATAAATGTTAAAAGAATATTTTTAAAATAAAAAATATATTTCCTTTAATTTTAATTCAGACTACAGAAAGATTTGTCAAACGTCCTTTAGGATAATGCCTCTAAGCAAAAGAATTCTAATTTTCACACAGGACTTCCAGCCTTGACTTTGATGATAGATCACATAAAAAGGGATCCTTATTGAAAGTCACCATAGGGGCAAAGCAAACATTCAACTGGTGAGCTACTGTTCACTGAAGTGAATGCTGTAAGTAATCATTAAGGGCACCATAGGGTGTCAGAACTGTCAACCTTCTCTAATGACATCTTAGCAGCTAAATAATCACTGTCACACATGATGGCCGCCCACTGTCATAGGGGCTATGTATTGGTTATAACAAGGAAGAGCATAGGTCCCCTTTAGAGTGACATCCCATGAGGCGAGGGAAAATGCCCTCCATTAAATGGAGAATCGACACTGTGACAGAGGCACAGAAAGGGCTTAGTCAAGCATATACTTACAACAGAAGTGGAACAATGGGAAGACCATCTGTCCCTCTCATTCCCCCAAGTTTGGTCAGTCTCCCCATGTGCCAAACACAGGAGTGGCAAACACAAATCATTTGTTTTGATTACATATTCTGAGTGAAGCTGGTTTTTGTAAACTTGGAAAGCAAACACAGGCGCCTTCGTTCTGCATCACAACCAAAGCCCATGCTGGGGCTGAGAAAACCACATCTTGAGGAATGGACTCAGGTCCCCTCATGTTCTCACAACCTTGAATGGTTGCTTGATATCAAATAGCATCCATGTGTAATCAGGCTGCTTCTTGTCTCTCCATCTCCTGCCTCCCCTAGTCCCAGTGTCTGGGATTCCCAGCGGGACAGGATATGACTATGGTTTCAAGAATCTCGAGCCGTGTTCATGGCTTTGTTGAAGAAAAAAAAATTAATTTCCTTTGGCTGAGACTAATAATCAGCCTATGCTAAACAATGCCTAGCAACTAATTATGCACAATTGAGGCGCCAGCTAAGCCAGCAGATCTCTTAACTTCTTGATTGGGGGGGGGGCGGGGAAAGGCATTTTGTGCAATTAAACATTAGGACCACTTCCTAGCAGCGGGGAGATAGGCAGCTCATGCCACAATGTTCATGCACGTCATTACCAACTCCGAAGAAAACTGTTTTTCATGAATGGAACAAAATGAAATCCATTGTGAAGGGAATGATCTGCCTCTTGAATTCAATTACAGCCCAGAAATTTTAGTGCCTACTGTGTGCAAACTAAGAATCAAAGTGGATAAAAGCTAATAAAACTTTAAGTGGAATGGTGATTGAGGAATCCTTATTGCTTCATGGGTTTGAGACTGGAACACGTGCTTCATTAGATGATGGGAGAAATGAGCATGGGCTTAGGGTGCTGGTGGGGAGGGGCATGGGAAGAGAAAGGGAGAGCCACTGAAATGAACTTATTCAGAGCTCTGCAAGCAGAAAAATCAAGAAATGGGCCATTTCAGTTTTCAGCTAACATGGAAGTTTTGTGTGACGTGGGACCATAATCTTTTCATTTCATCCCAGCCCAGCATGAATGTGCTGTAAGTCAGCCGTTTCTCTTTTTTAGATACTAGACCTCCAGTTTCATTTGCTGCCTTGGCAGTTTGGGGCACATTCTAAAATTTAAGCAAGATGTCCGGAAGGATAGCTGTCAAAGGGTTTTGACAATAGAACTTAGTTATGTCTTATCCTTATTAAAATAATGTATAAATACAAGCACCATTCCCTGCATAATTTAAAGAAAAGCACAAAGATACAGCACAATACTCCTCTTCAATCCGAAATGGTTCCTAATCTTTGATAAAAAAGTATTTTTTCCCCTAGGACCAAACGAAAAATGCACTCTCAATCTTTTCCAGAGTCAGAAACTTCTTGAGTCTTACATGGGCTTCAGTTCTATTGCTTTGGTGTATGGAAGCAGGTTGGATACCTGCTTACAACTGATCATGAGCATGAATTAATTTCATCTCCTTGCCCAATGGGATACAATAGTCCACACACTAGATTTAAACCAGAAGAAAGGAGGAATGATCTGAGCTTGATGGCAGGAGGCAGAGGCGGTGTGCTGCTCCTGGACAGTCTTCTTCCTATTAAGAGATGGTTTTCCCCTCTCCAACTGTCTTTCCCTCCTCTCTTGTGTTCTTTGTTTTGCATCTGCGTGGCATTGTTGTCTATCCTTGGCTCTGCAGGTTTCTGTATAGTTTTATAGATCAGACACAGATGTGCTTTACATTCTTAAATGGGACCAAGTCTTTGACTTTTGAACATCAAATAAAAAAATCATCCAAACAGAGAATGACTTCATTTTACAAAGAAAGGTACAGTGGTTTTGTCACAATGATAGAATGTCCTCTAAAATTATATCACAATCACATAACCATTTCGGGGATTACATATTTACAGCTAAACACCATGCCAACCATAGAGCTCAGATTGCTGCAGGCTGGTCATATAAGACCATTTTTCTCCCTCACTGCCCTGTTAACTAACTCCTTCCTACTCAAAATGTGGTCCATAGACAAGTGGCATTGGGCATTGCCTGGGAGCCTGTCAGAAACGCAGGATCTCAGGTCCCGGCCCAGACCTATGGAATCGGATTTAACAAAATCTCCATGTGATTTGTATGTGCATTAAAGGTTGGGAAGCCCTGGTCCAGTTGATTTGACCCAACAGCAACAGCACGGGCAGTGAGGATGCATCTGTCCTATTCGTCACCTGACAGTGTCAGTGGCAGCCCACAAAGAAGCTGGCAGAATGGCTTCAATGGTATTCCCAGTTCTTAAATATGATAATTATCAAATTACCTATAGAATTATTTCCTCAAATGGAAATGAAACTGGTGCAGTGTTACGATTCTGAGTGAATTTCATCTTCTCCTGATCCACTTTAAACCCCTTTACAACCCTAAAATGGCTAGTTCATGGGGGTAACTGGATACATCTAAGGTTAGATTACCTACAGCAGTGGATGGATTAAGGTGGAGACAGGAAATAGTATGGTGTGATTACCCCCTAGCCAATAAAAGTCGACTGAAAATGTAAAGTTATGTCCTGCGTCATGGTGGGGACATGGGGGAGAGAATCTTCTGTGGTACTCTCTCCTTAAACTCTTTTTCTTCAGACACAAAGTTGCTCCCTTGACGCATGTGCACAGTTCTCTTGGAACCGGGGAGGTCTCCGGCCCAGAAACTGGCCTATGATCTTCATGGGGGGATACATAGGACCACCGCAGCCCCCGAGCATCTGGTCAACCTTGTGGAAGTGGTCTGCAATAACTGTGCCTCTTGGTGATGCCTACAGGTTGTTTCGAAGAGTAATATCTCAAGCCAGGTTAATTTGTAAATCCTCTCTGAAATTAATGAGCATGAAATTGCACATTTTCTGCCTCTGGCATTCCTCTTGCTCATGTGTCTGAATCATAAATGATAACCCCTATGCTTCTTCTTAAGTATTGTTTCTAGCAGGAACAGATGAATAAGAGTCACAGCAGTCACAGGCTGGCCTCCTCACCAAGGAATCAGTATTTCTAGAGGGATGGACACAATGCCATGAAGCCTATTTTCATTACCATAACAGATCCCAACTAAAAACTTTAAATAGTTAAAGTCAGTACAGCTTCTACATTTGCTATATGTAGGGAGAGTATACACTTTAATTCTTTGATTTAACCACCAGATTATGGCAGCTGATATTCTCGGTATCTTAACATTATGAAACCGTGTAGGTTCCACAGGTGCTTAGCATTAGACTAAGAATGTGATGAAAAATATGCGTTACTTCAGGGTAATGAGCATTGGGCATCTAAAGCCACATTTGCTAATTCTTATTTAAAAAGTGCATCACTGGGGTGCCTGGGTGGCTCAGTTGGTTAAGCATCTGACTTTGGCTCAGATTATGATCTTACAGTTCAGGGGTTCGGGCCCTGCATTGGGCTTTGTGCTGACAGCTCAGAGCCTGGAGCCTGTTTCGGATTCTGTCTCTCTCGCTCTCTCTCTCTCTCTCTCTCTCTGCCCCTCCCCCTGCTCATTCTCTCTCTCTCTCTCTCTTTCTCAAAAATAAATAAACGTAAAAAAAAGTGCACCGTTATTCAGGAAGCAGTATGTGGGTAGCAATAGGCTAGAACATATCTGAGTATTCTTGGCGGGGGGGGGGGTCGTATGATTATACATAATAGAACTGGAGTTTGGTGGGAGGATCAATAGAAATAAAACATTTGGAGTAACTAAGGTTCCCCCAATTTTTGACCAATAAATAAGATGAAATGAAGAAGTTACTTTGATTAATACAGAGAACAAACTGGTGGTTGGTGGGGGTGAGGAAACGGGTGAAACAGATAAAGGGGATGAAGAGTGTCCTCATCTTGGTGAGCACTGAGAGATGGATAGGACTGCTGAATCATTACACTGTACATCTGAAATGAATATAACACCGTATGCTAGTTCTAGCTGAATAAAAAACAATTTTTTAAAAAGGAGTTACTTTGATACATATTGATCACAATTTCAACTGGAGTAACTTTTAGAGAAAAACTTTTACGAGTACGTAGATTTTCCTGAGTGAACTCGTGAAACAAAATGTTAAACATGTCTCCATTGAAAAGACTGAAAATTTTTTTTTTAACATCCCAATAACAATGGTCACGGCGTCAAAAGTGGATCATTTAAACGGTTATCTCTTGATTATTTAAATCACTTAGGTTTTTTTGCCCCTTTGTCTGGGACACTTTTTGCATATCTAATATAACTCATAGAGAAAAAGACGGAGCTTTTTGTAAAATCAGGGCTCTTCAAGGACTCTTCTTTTACGTGATCTTACTGCAAAGCTTTCCATATTTAGAAAATTTCAGTATGAAATTTCAGTTACAAGAAACAGGTCAAAGTTTACGGAAAAAAATTAGAGGAAGGAAAATGCAATCAGGGCGGCTTTATTTTAAGAGGTCTAAATCTTGGGGCGTGCCTGGTGGCTCAGTCAGGTCAGCGTTCGACCTCAGCTCAGGTCATGATCTTGCGGTTGACGAGTTCGAGCCTGGCGACGGGCTCTGTGCCTCCCTCTCTCTCTGTCCCTCTCCCACTCCCACTCTGTCTCTCTCTCTCTAACTCTCTCTCTCAGAAATAAATAAACATTAAAAAAAAACTAAAAAAAAAAAAAAGAGGTCTAAATCTCGTGCCAGTGAGGGAAGAAACACTGGATATCATTAGATAAAAGAAGGATTCACTTATAGGTATGGGGGGAGCATTCTGGTATAGGTTTGATTATTGAGAAAATAACCTTTAAAGCCCTCACCTGTTGCTCCAGCAATCGGTGACATTATGCAATTTTACAACTAAGGCAACTTTCCAATCTGGTTCAGTGACTTAGTATTTTTTCTTTCTTTTTCTTCCCCCTTTTTTCTTATTAACCAAGTATAGTGTAAGCTAAAACAAATGCCAACTGCTGGCGAACAACTTTATACAAATAAATGATCAGCTAGTCACTACTGCTGACATATTGCTAAATGAAACCAAAAAAGGATAACCACCACCATTCAGACTTAGTTTCTAACACATAAGCTGAAAAATCTGTCTCTATATCTAGCATCCTGGAGTAAAAGAATGGGGAAAAATAAGTAGTATAGATTTTAACCTTGAGTAACATTTTGCAGCGAGGAGCACAGACTATTTTCCCAGGGTCATTGATCTGACCAAACCACGAGGATCATATGAGCCAACCTCATTGTGTGACTCCCAACTCCCTCCTTCATGGCTCAAGTGGGTCCTCAGAAACAATACTCCAAAGGATGTTTCCAATATGCCAAGAAAAACCAAAACTTTTTCCAAGGGTCCACTGTCATTAATAATCCAAACAGTGAAAGAGGAGATGAGACTTTATGGTAACGGGGAAAGAGGATTAAACCAGAATTTTTTGGAGAGCAAAGTAAACAAGGAAAAGTGAACCTCAGGTTGAATTCCCTGGCTATATGTGAAAGATATTAGTTACATGAAGAAAAATTAGGGTTTGATTGTCATCATGTAAGATTTTTTAGATACTTCTTTCATTATACATCAATGCCGTGGGTTTCTTCTACAAGTATTCTAAATACTTTCTTACAGACCTTTACTTCTGACTTTGTGCTCTCTCTCTCTCTCTCTCTCTCTCTCTCTCTCTCTCTTTTGTTTATGTATTTTTGAGAAAGAGACAGAGTGCGAGCAAGGGGAGGGACAGAGAAAGAGGGAGACAAAGGATGTCTCCCTGAAATGAGAGTCCATCAGGGGGCTCGAACCCATAAACAGTGAAATATGACCTCAGCCGAAGTCAGAGGCTTAACTGACTGAGCCCCCCAGGTGCCCCAGACTTTGTGCTCTCTTTAATAAGTAGTTCAAACTACTTGGGTCAACCATAAGACATTTTATTTACTATCTTTTAAAATGTTTATTTATTTTGAGAGAGATAATGGGAGGGGCAGAGAGAGAGAGAGAGAGAGAGAGAGAGAGAGGAAGAGAGAGAATAGCAGACTCCACGCTGTCAGAGCAGAGACTTACATAGGATTTAATCTCACAAACCATGAGATCATGACCTGAGCCAAAATCAAGAGTCGAACACTCAACCAACTGAGCCACCCAGGCGCCCAACCATAAGACATTTTAAGATGTAAATAATACTGACCATACTATAAACATTTATAGCTAATACTCACTGAACACTCATGGTATGACAGTATGAATCTAAGTCCTTTATGTGTATAATCTTATCCTCACAACTCAATAACACTTAGAATAGCAAAAAAAAAAAAAAAAAAAAAAAAAAAGAGAGAGAGAGAGAGAGAGAGATAAATTCATTTTACAAAAGGAGTTCTAGTTTTAAGGAAGAATGTGCCATTGCTCATCCTAAATAGTATTCCATGGTGAATTTAATGCAACTACTATGATATTAAAATTGAGAGTGGGGCACCTCGGTGGCTCAGTTGGTTAAGCGTCCAACTTCAGCTCAGGTCATGATTTTGAGGTTCATGGGTTCGAGCCCTGCATCCAGCTCTGTGCTGACAGCTCAGAGCCTGGAGCCTGCTTCAGATTCTGTGTCTCCTCTCTCTCTGCTCCTTCCCGCTTGTGATCTATCTCTCCCTCTCTGTCTCTCTCTCTCAAAAATAAATAAACATTAAAAAATTTTTTAAAAATATCAAAAGCAGTGTGGGTATACTACATGCCTAGCATTGTTCTTAATACCTTAAGACATAATCAATGTTCACAACAATATAATTGTTCAGGTACAATTATACTACTTGACATATGAGGAGATAGAGGCTTATAGAAATGAAATAAGATGCCTAAATGCTCCCAGGAAACCAAGTGCAGAAATGAAGCTTTAACTTACACATCTTTATAGAGTCGGCTGTTCACCACAATGATGTGTTATTTACCAAAATTTGATTCACATCCATTTTTATAAGTTCTCTGTGTGTGTGTACGAAAAAGAGGCACATTTTCAAAGAGCAGTCACGTCTGGGTGTGTTCTCGCTGACTACACATATTGACAGAGGACAGGGACTTGGGGCTGCATTTGATTTCCTGGAATTTGAATTTAGAAAAGAAAATATCATCTCCCAGTTTTCAGATCTCACTTCCTTGTCATGAATTCTTAGCTTAATTTACGATATAAGATTCAAGGTTTTTTTTTGTTTTCTGGCACACAAACAAATCACTTTGAAAGAATGCCTTTTAGCCAAGGAGCTCCAAGTATTTTAGGAGATGAAATCTGGCTGAATTTATCTCTCTAACTCTTCCTCTATGCCAACCATTCTCTACTGATAGAGCATTTATGAACTAGTTCCTACAAGTGGTTTATCATCTTACAATGAATAAATTGTGGGACACTCTCTTTTCTCCTCTAGTATTCCAGACACCACGTTCATAGCCTGCTGCTTACAATATTTTAAGCCTTTCTTTAGTGTTCATGCAGCTGGAGGGGGAAAATAAATCTTGGACCAGGCCACCCCCAGCAAGACGACGAAGAAAATGGCGGTACGCCTCATGCGGTTGGCAAAGGAGATCATTGAAGTCTGTCTTTCCTCCTCCTCTGGCTCCCCCAGCCCATCTCTGCAAAGATCCGGGCTCCAGAGTAGGGAGTTTACAGACTCAGGAATGATTCTGTGCAGCGGAGTAACAGGACAGACAGGTGCAGACTCTTTGCTGCCCCTAATAATTTCACAGGGAGCCTATGAAGCCCGGTGACTAACACCTAATTAGCCATTCTTTCCCAGACTGCCATCTCTTCTGGCCTTGGCTCCTTTCAGGGCCTATTCTCTGAACTCGCTTTCTTTAATGGCTTATAGTTTTAAACATTCCCAGGTGTCAGCTCAATTTGTAAGTGCGGGCTAGTGTCGCTACATGCCATTTTAGAGCCAACACCTTTCTGCCCGTTAGGTGAAGGGTGAGAATCACATTTGGATGCTTTGGGAACAATATACTTCATACGTATGCCTCGAGTTGCCACATGTTTTGCTTTATTAATTCATCGCCAGGTCAAGCAACAGCAGATGACTGCTTATCAAACAGATGACATGTGTTTTTCATGCATGATTAAAGCAGGATTTATCATGGCTGCCAGAATCCAGGGAATCTGTGAGGTTTGTTATTTAAAGCCCTACTTTGGATACTCTCTGGTTTTACAGTGAGAGGCAGTGATTATACAGATGAAACCTTGCAAGGGTGTTGGACCGGAAACAATTTTTGGATGCAAAACATTAAACCCATTTTAATGCACCAGAGTTTTACTGCACTGCAACTTTCACGGTTGGGACGGCTTTGCTAGTTACTGCGTGACCAGGGACAAGTTACTTATTCTCTTGGAGCGCCAGTCTCCTCACCTCTACAGTGGAAACAGTACTGTACGTACCTCTTAGGATTGCTGTGAGGATTGAATAAACAGTGTAAATAAAGCACCAGGACTGATCTGAGTTCCAAAGGTGATGGTTCCCCATCCGTCTACCCGGTGAGGGAGGAAGCTGAATGAGACACAAGAGCCAGCAGCAACAAAAGAGCCCCCAGCAACAAATCTATGTTTTCATGAGAGCCCTTATTATACCACCTTGTAATCGTCGACCTGCTTTTCACTACCACATGGACGCCTTTGACTGGGGATTTACTTTTACAGTCATAGACGCTGGTTTCCCCATTTTTACAGATGAGAAAATTAAATTTCCGAGAAGCTAAAAATCTGTCTCAGCCTAAACAGCTAATAAGTGCCACGAATCGAACCCAGGGTGCCTGACATCAAAGACCATTCTTTCCCTAGTATTGCTGCACTGCCTCAATAGAGTTTAAACAACCTGTAGTGGAGACAGAAGTGTGTTATCTGACTAACGTAAACCAATATGACCATTGTCCAACCTGTCCTTCCGTTTTCTATCTTAAAGAAGAGGCAGATAGTTGGCACATCATTTTTTTTCAAAGCTCTGGGCTATAGTTTGCTGAGTTTTCAGTTGGAGAAACTCACTGACATTCATTAAACAGTCTATTCTGATTCAATTTGTCAGTGGCAAAATAAAAATTAAAACCCAGGTACCTAGATTTAATAGTCCAAAGATGATCAAATTATCTTCATTTGCTTCTGAGACAAATTATTCAGACGTACAATTTCCTCACGAATTACTTGCTTGTCTAACTCTCCTTGGGTTGTGTCTACTTCATCAGTTTCACTATTTTTTCCCATAAATCTTGCCTGAACAAAGATTCAGCTTTGGTAGTTAATGAGGACAAACAAGGAAAATGCAATTCAACTACACAAAACGTGAATGTTTAATTTTGAACCGATTTTGTAGCATTAGACTCGGTAGGACCCTTCCAATTTTCCAATTAACAAGTTACTGACATGTACAAACATCCAGAATAAAAGAAACCTTTTCTTCCATCACTGTTGTCAGTTTCATTACTGAATTGGGGTCTGCTTTGGGACACTTGAATCATGAAAGAAATCATGGAAAACTACATTGGGTTTTATTAGCAATAACACCTTAGGGGAGGTTCATCTATGATAACTAAAACTTTCTCTGACTCACTCTCATCTACCATGTAATTTGCCTTAAGGTATTTTAAAATCACACTGTCAAAGCTTGAGAAGGGCACTTCGAGGCACTTAACTCGGAGCCACAGTATATTTTGAAACAGATTTTTATGAAATCCAATGTTAAGTAGCAAACTGCTAAGTATTTTCCAATATAAACATTGTTTCAATTTTCCAGATCAGTGTATATCAATGCCATATGAGGCAATCAGGAAGGTCTGTATCTATATCTGTATAACTATATATCTGTATCCGTATATCTACATACACACATACATAAATACACACAAATACATGCATATGCATTTGATAGATGTAGGTATCCATATATATGTATCTATTTATGAGTACTGGTAGGAAAAATTATGCATATGAACAGGAGATCTAAAAGGATCTTTCAACCCCCAAGTATCCCTCCTCTCCTGTTCTACAGGGAAAATACAATGGGCAGAAGTTGGAGGCCATCACCTTTATCCCAGTGACTTCTTCTTGAGCCCTAGAGTAAAATGAGCAAGAGCTTAGAGCTAATGGCAAGAATCAAGATGGTACAGAGCTCCTATAATATTCCAGAGACGTCACCTTTTAGAAAATACATGCAAATTTGTGCTTTAATTTATATAAATTCATAGACTTCGGAATTCTATGTTTGGGGTTGCCACATTATATCAAGAGATGCTTTCGGAGAAATTGCAATCTAGCTTGGAGACCGTCTACAAATACGTAGTGCAGATCCACAGCGTATAGAACAGCAGCTATGTGAGAAGTCCGTTTATCTCAGGGGTCTAGAGTGAATATTCACAGCATAGCAGATATCGTAGAGGTGGGCATGATTACCATTTGACGCGTACTGTCTACACATATACTGCATAAAGGTTATGCATGCGAGTGTAGATCCATTGAACAATCTGGGTACTGATTTTAAGTATAGTCTGGCTTTGTGCTTCTTCACTGTGTACATGCAGCTTTTATTGGCTTCTATTTTGCTTAAGACAAGTTTAACAAAACATTTGCTATTTATTGTGATGGAGTAAACAACACAGAATGGCTATGTTGGGTACAATAAAGCTCAGATATTTGCTTCTTTGACAATTAGGGATGTATTGCTTGAAATAAGTTCAAGTGTTTGTGTGTTATCTGAAAAACGTCACATTTATGTAAACAGAGATCATAAAACTGAAATATGAAAGCACCGCTCACACTCTGCTCCCATCAGTATCTTCCCTCCAGGAAACGAATTCAAGGGATACTTTTTAAATTGCAATTATGGGAGATTTTAGCTAAAAATCCATTAGGTCACACAATTCTTTGTTCAACCAAGTAGAAAACTTTACCACCTTTCTTAAATACCTACAAACTTAATTGAAAAAAAAAAAAGATGTTAAATTTGGTGAAGAAATACCAGAAAGCCTCAAGCAACCTGCATAATTAAATCATCTTTTTCCATTTCCTTTATCTTTTTTCCATTTGACCCCAAAAGCTCTTGCTTCGCATATTTGCATGTAACTGAGATGGAACTTGATACAAAGGGTGGGCCTCATCTCACAGGCCCCCAGGCTCAGTTGAGGGTGACCTGGTTGGTGAGTAACGACTCTCACACTTAAGAACTAGATGTCCGGGGCACCTGGGTGGCTCAGTCGGTTAAGCGTCCTACTTTGGCTCAGGTCATGATCTCACAGTTTGTGAGTTCGAGCCCCGCGTCGGGCTCTGTGCTGACAGCTCAGAGCCTGGAGCCTGCTTTGGATTCTGTGTTTCCTTCTCTCTCTCTGCCCCTCCCCCACTTGCACTCTGTCTCTCTCCGTCTATCAAAAGTAAATAAATGTAAAAGAAAATTAAAAAAAAAAAAAAGAACTGGATGTCCATCCACTAAATGATCTCTTCTCACCTAGATTGCAAAATCACATAGGCCTATTGCAAATTTCATAAACAGAAGGGACGCAAACATTGACCACATTTGGTTTTTTTTCTGCCATCAGCAAAGATAAGCCACTTGGAAGTAGGTGAGAGAAGGAAAGTCTTTTTAGTTTTCTCCTTTTCTCCTTTAGTTTTCTCCTTTTTTAAAAAATTGAATTTTATTTTTCTTAAGATTTTATTTTTAATCTCTACACCCAACGTGGGGCTTGAAACCACAACCCTGAGATTAAGAGTCGTATGTTTCACCGACGGAGCCAGCCAGGCACCCCCTCTCCTTTTAAAAAATTTATTTACTTATTTTTATTTTTTTTAACGTTTATCTTTGAGAGAGAGAGAGAGAGAGAAAGTGCAAGCAGGGGAGGGGCAGAGAGAGAGAGGGAAACCGAGGATCTGAAGTAGGCTCTGCACTGACAACACAGAGCCCAATGAGGGGCTCAAACTCACGAGCTGCAAGATCACATCCTGAACCAAAGTTGGACACTTAACTGACTGACCCACCCAGGCGCCCCTCCTTTTTTTTTTTTTAATTGACGTACAATTGACCTAGCATATCCTATTTGTTGCAGGTGTACCTCAAAGTCACTTGGTATTTTTTATACGTTACAAAATGATCCCCACAAGTCTAGTTCTCCATCACACAAAGTTATTACAATATTATTGACAACATTCCCCATGCTGTACATTACATCCCCATGACCTATTGCAACCCCCACTCTGGTAACCCACACTTTGTTTCCCATGTCTATGAGCCTGTTTCTGTTTTATTTTGTTTGCTCATTTACTTTGTTTTTTAGATTCCACATGTAAGTGAAATCATAGCGTATTTGTCTTTCTCTGTCTCATTTAATTAGCACAATACCCTCTAGGCCCATCCGCATTGTTACAAGCGGTAAGATTTCCATCTTTTTTATGGCTTAGTAACATTCCCTCATATTATGAACTACCTCTTGTTTATTCATTCATCTATGGATGGACAATCGCTTCCATATTTGGCTGTGGTAAATAATGCTGCAGTAAACATAGGGGTGCATATATCTCTTTGGATGGGTGTTTTTGTTTTCTTTGGATAAATACCTAGAGGTAGAATTGCTGGGTCATGGGGTAGATCTAGTTTTAATTTTTTGAGGAACCTCCATGCTGTTTTCCAGAGTGGCTACACCAACCTACATTTCTACCAACAACATAGGAGAGTTCTCTTTTCTCTACATCTTCACCCACCCTTATTTTATGGCTTTTTCATAACAGCTGATGACAGGTGTGAGGTGATATTTCATTGTGGTTTTAATTTGCGTCTTCCTGATGATTATTGATGTTGAGCATATTTTCATTTGTCTGTTGGCCATCTGCATGTCTTCTTTGGAAATACATTTACTAGCGTTCTCTGTTCATTAAAAAAAATTTTTTTTATTACAGAAATTTTCTTCCTAAGGCTTACAGCAACAGAGTGCATGTGCACACTATTTTTACATTATATTCACCTAATGCCTAATGTTTCTCAGCTAATATGACCGCAAACAATTCAAACATAGAAATGGGCGTTCTTTTGTAGAATACGAACATAGTGAGGTGCCTGGGTGACACAGTTGGTTAAGCGTCCGACTTCAGCTCAGGTCATGATCTCGTGGTTTGTGGGTTCGATCCCCACGTTGGGCTCTGTGCTGACAGCTCGGAGCCTGGAGCCTGCTTCGGATTCCGTGTCTCCCTCTCCCTCTGCCCTTCCCCTGCTCACACTCTGTCTCTCTCGCTCTCTCTCAAAAGTAAATAAACATTTAAAAAAAAACTAAAAAAAAAGTAAAGTGAACATAGTAATGTGCAAGGCACACAGGCTTTATGTTCATAAAATGTTTGAAACTTGGTGTCTCCATTTACTTTGCGTGCATAACATAAATCCTTTAAGCCTTAATTTTCTCATCTCTCAAATAGGGATAACAGTATCTATTTTGTGAGAATATCAAACTTGTGAGAATTAACTGGGAGAATGCATGCGAAGACCTCAGTATATAGCCCAGGCCCAATAATACGAGCTGCTTTGTGCAACGTGGGCCTGGTAAGGATTCAAGGAGGTCTTGCACGTTTGACAAATGTTAACTGATCATATTTAGTAGAAATAAAAATCATGCAAAGGGGGATTTTTAAGGGCCTAGACTTTTTCTTTTTCATATGTTTTTATTTTATTTTGAGGGATTGTCAGAACCCTGACAACTGAGAACAAAGACATTGCTGTTCACACATAATTGAGTTACTTAGAGATGAGTTCTGAGAAGGCTAAAAATGGCTCCTTAAAAACACAGTCAAATAATCCTAAAAATACACATGAAACCTATTAAATATAAAACATATCTTTAAAAAATAATATGGTAAATCCTCCCAGAGGCACAACTCAGTCCCCAACCCCAGACACATCAGGTGGGCGAATGCCAATTCTTTGACGGTACTAGAATATCATTTATTAAATTACTTCTTTTATAGTGCCCTGGTGGCCCCAGAACTACTGCTCCTCGTAAAGGTTTAAGTTACACTGAGAAAGACGGCTTGCTCATCTGATCCTTTATGTATAATTTTCACTAATTGCACAAATCTTGTTTGTCTTTGTTCCTTTAAGTATCTTCAGTGACACTGTTTCGTTTACAGCCCAACGCTAGGATGTACACTGTGTCTACACATGGGATGCTTTTTACGTTACAATTCGGTTCAGAATTTTAATTAAATAAAAGAGAAACAACCACATAATAAGGCCGCCACAGCTCTTCAAATAATGAGGATGCACTAGTATCCGTGCTTTACATGATAAATGATGACAAAGGACAGGGTGGTATCATTATCCAGTTTGGCAACAACTCTGAAAAAAAGAACTTTTTAATTTCTTTCTATAAAATTTTATTTTAAAAAGTGAAATATGGCGAAAGGCAAGTACTCTTGGGTGTTATAAATCATCTCCTAGGTCGTAGGAAGAGAGATCCGTTGGAAGGCTGCCCAGGGCACACTGATTTGTTCTCTCTTCCTGAATCACTATTAGGGGGCAATTACTTTTCATTGGGTTGAAGTTTATTCTGTGCAAGCATTAAAAAAAAATGCTTCGGTATTCTGGAGTTTAAAACTATAAAAATAGTACACACTTAAAATGCAGTATAGGTAGCACTGACTTTTGATCAGAAGGTTCTCTCATCATCAATGTTATTTTAAAACTATTCTTTGATTTCTTCATTCTTGACATTTGAGCAGCATCATAGGAGTCAATCTCTGTCTGCTTGGGTTTAGGTATACCAGATGGTCCTAGGTCCCCACTAACCTCACCAACCACACCTTTTTTTCAGCCTCCACTAGTTGATGCCTCCTCTCCCTCCTCCCCTCCCTCTTTCAGCCTGTAAATATGGATATGCCTGTTCTTTGCTATCCCCTACCATCTCAAACTGTTCCGTGCCTTTAAATGCTAATGACTCTTATATTTATATTTGCAGCCATGGCCTCTCCCTGAACTCTGGACTCAGGATATACAGCTGTCTATCTATCATCTCTGCTTGAATATTGAAAAGGCATTTCAATCTTAACATGTCCAAAATGGAGTGATTGATTCCCCCCCCACCAGCACTCCGTGACACCCCCATTCAAGCAGTTACTACAGCCAAACACTCTTAGTTATCTTGGATTCTGTCTTGCCCTTACATTCTACCTTGAATCCATAAGCACATTCTGCCAGCTCTTCCTTGGAATAGTCATCCAATCCATTCACTTACCACCACCTACACAGCAACTAAGTCACTATCATCTCTCTGCACTATTGAAACAGACTCCAAAATTTGCCCACTTATTGCCCACGTGGCTTGCAGAATTATCTCATAAAATAATTGAAAAAATCACAATACTCTTTGGCTTAAAGTTCTTCAGAGACTTTCCATTATCCCTAGGGTGATATGCAGACACTCAGCCACGGTACCAGGTATCACCTAGCCCTGCTCATCTCTCTTACCCCATCCTATATCTTTCTCCTCTCCATTCACTGCACTCCGGCCACAACGGCCTTACTCTGGCTCCTTGACCACGGTAAGGTCATTCTCACCTCAGAGCTTTCACTCTTGCTGTTCCTTCTACCTGGAACATTATTTGCCCAGGCCTTTGTACAACCAGCCTTATTATTCTGATCTTGCTAAAATGCCATCTCCTCATCCTTGGGCATCCTTTCCCAATTTGGCCCTCTCTTCCCAAGCCATGGTCTATCCATTAACTTATTTTTATTTCCTTTCCAACACCTAAAACTATTAGCAATGGCTATTTATTTACTCGTCTAGTGTCTGCGTCCTCCACCAGACTATGAACCGCGTGTGAGCAGGAGCCTTGTATACACTGTCTATATGTCTTAGCACACAGTAGGTATTTGTTGAATGAATATTTTGAATACAATCCTGACCAACATATATATGTACCGATGTATAGACATACCATATAATAAAGTCACACATAGCAACTAAAATCCTTTATAAAAATTTAAAATAACGAAACCATGCTCCTGGCCATAGGGTTCAAGAACTGGGAAGGACCTTAGAAATTAAAGGGCCACCTCCTTGTTTTACAATGTTCTGAGGATCAGAGAGGGGCGGTGAGCCACTAACAGTTCACAAACTAAGAGAGAGGGTGAGTCGGGCCTGGCCAGGTCACCACTGGAGCATCAAATACAACGGGCTGTTCCTTACATATTACACATGAGCAATTGTATAGAACTCACTGAAAACACAAAGAAACCCAAGTTCAGCATCAAAATGCACACCCACTATGCACCAGTAAAAGTATGACTTTGAATCATAAATTTGATTGATCTTAAGTCAATATACTAGAGTTCATAATAAATGGTAACCTTTTAATTAAAAGTATGCTTGCATTAGAATTTAGGACACCTTTTTCAGGGACCACTGAATGACACATTTCTAGAAATACGGACAGAAGACACTTAGTTTCTCTCCATAAATGTCCATAAACATCACTTCCAAAAATCCTTATAGCCGCATCTCATTATCTGGGTGGCTTTAGTTACGAGACACAATGATGTATATAATTCAGCCCTTTTGAGTGCCTGGGGATTTCACAGAAGTTGAGAGAGGCCTATACTACTTTAAATTTTTGAGACAATTGGTTTTTTTTTTTCCAGTAATAAAATTATGAAATAAGGTTACCCAAATTATCGAATATTTTAAATATTTATATCGAACAAATTGACATATTAAACTCCAAAGAGTGCCATATAGTTATAGGATTTATGAAATATGTTTATCCTTCACGCACTTAGAGCTCTGTGATCTACTGCAGGGACATACATTGTAAAACTGTACGAGGAACACCTACTCCTTGCAATGTTGCCCATGAATCTCTGGGACACGTATATGCAAATAATGGCAAAAATCTAAGTTTGAGGTTCTTTATAAATGTGATACCTGAGCCGAGTGGCCTTCTTCGTACCTATGACAGGCCTTGTATATCTGATTTTCTTTTCTTTCTACTCTTCAACCGTAAGCAAGAGGTGTGGGGAGAGGATGGCGGGGGTTGGGGGAGACATTATCCTCAAAAGGCGGCTAAAATCAGGTGTACAAGAAGTGAAGGAAGGATGGAAAGTTTGTATCTCAGAACTTGAAAACCAACCCAGCAAACAAGTAAAAGTACCATATGTGACTGTCTGCATCTCTCTCAACCCACTCCCTCTCTGATTCTCAGGGGGAAAGTGAGTGGTTGTATGGGTGTTTTGAAAGGTCTACTGGGTGCTGAAGAGTAAGTCAGAGGAGAAATGAAACCAGAGTTGTCTCCTCAAGAGTTAGGGAACAATTTGATAAGCAATAGTTAGGAGGGTGTGGGGGGGGGGGGGGACAGGGCAGGGATGTATAGTCTGAGGTGCCTTTCAACTTCCGAAACCAGCTCTACAGTGGAACCGAGAGATAAGTCTGCTTAATTGTTCAAGGAGACCCCATCTCAGATCTGGCTCTTTCCTTCACCTAGCCAGAGAGAAAAAAATGCTTGTAAATTGCTACATTGGTGATTCTATTCATCTTTTTTAAATGACATTAGCCATCTAATAAGCTTTAGTTCTTAGCTGTTTTTACAAGAATGATGTTTAATCAAAGCTAATGACATCAGGCTACTTGAATCATCACATGAATTAATTGAGCAATATGAATGCTTCATCACATTCTCTTTTTATTTCTGTCAATATTAATTAGAATCATTTCCCAAAGAAAATGGAAGTTCCAGGGATGACTTGGCTATCCCACTTTTCTACTCAGAGCGGACATATTCCAAGTGCAACAGGCCACAGATAGATTGGTTTTGGTTAGAGATCAGTGTCTAAGATTTGCCCAAATCTGGGATATTTACATACATTTGATTTTAACACCCTATAACCAAAAGCCAGTAGAAAAATGGGCCTGTGATATTAACAGAAATTCACAGAAAAGGATATAGTAAAAGCACAAAAAAGATGTTCAAACTTACTCATAAGAAATGCAAATTAAAGCCATATGCAATACCATATTTTTCACTTCCCAGATTAGCAAAATCCTCCAAGTTGGATAACATACATATTGGTGAGGCTGCGGGGAAACAGAAACTGTCACACACTGCAGGTGGAAATATGAATTGGTATAACCTTTGAAGAGGTCAATTTGACAATATATATCCACATTATAAATGCATATACCCTCTGACCCAGATTTCCATTAATGTGATTTATCTTACAGATACACTTACACATGGATAGAATAATATATGTAGAGGGATATTCATTATAGTAATTTCATAATAGCAAAATATTGGAAACAATTAAAATGTTCATAAATAAAGACTGGAAACAACTTACATATTTACGGATGAGGGAATGGTTAAATAAAGCAGGGTGCAGCCATACAAAAAACTGTCATGCAGCCATAAATAAAGAATGATAAACCACGCATGGTGCCAATACGGAAAGATCTCCAAGATATCTTTTTTCAGTGAAAAAAGCAGCATACAGAACAGTGTGCACAGAATGCTATATTTTGTTTTAAAAAGGAAAGTTATGAATATGAATTTATATTTGCTTGTATTTGCATAAAGAACATCTGGAGGAATTCTAAGAAGCCAATAAGCATGATTTTCATTTTGTGTATGTAGTGGTGGGACCTGGTTGGTTGGAGGGCATGGAAGAGAGTGAAGTTTTTCATTACACATCTTTTTTATGTTTTGTATTTCAAGTCATCTGGTTAAACCAGAATCTACCTATTTACCTCCTCAAAAAAACAAAAAACCACAAAACTATAATTGATTAAAATGTTACAATTTCTGGTTTTCTAGAACATATTGTGTCTATATTATTGAATACACTTAAATTTTTCCCTGGCAGCTTTCTTTGCCAAGGAAGAATCTAATAAATTCCAGAAGATAAGCATTAAAGACATTTCATGAATGCATGTGCATAATGAAACACTTCTAAAGATCCACTAATGCATTAGCGAATTAAGTTTCTTGAGAATTAGCATTGATTAAATGTCATACTTGTAAAACAATTAGGGACTAAAACTTATTAGATGGAGACCAGCTGAAAAAAGACAAGCACCACCATCATCTGGAGTAGAAGACAAAAATGTGATGTTCAGTAGCTACCACATATCATTTTGGTAAGGTAAGTTAAAAATCTACTTATTTTATTTTTATAACAGGGTTCTAATACTATGAAGTTAAAAGTCCTATTACTCTATTACTCTGAAAAACAATGTCCGGGCAGGTATGACCAAGTGATATTTAAAATACTCAGATATAAGGATAAGGGGCATTTCCTCCAAGTCTGTTGTTACTGCAGTTATTTGAGGCCTTGCCTGGATAATTAACACACAGAAAGAACCCAAGGTTTCCATATCAAGATAGAAGACAGTAACATAAACTAAAATGCACACTTAAAATGAAAGGAAACACTGTGAATAGAGAAACAGTTCAGAAGCCATAGGACAAGCAGTACTAATATGTAAGAGTCATAGTTCTCTTTTAAAAAGCAACCAAAGGCTTACTTACATAACGTATGTTTAAATGGACTTATAATGTTCACAATTCACAATTTTAAAATGACACATTGAGAGAAGATGTGATATATTCAATCATATGTATATATATTATCCAGCCATTAAAAAGAACGAAACCTTGCATTTGCAATGACGTGGATGGAACTAGAATGTATTATGCTAAGCAAAATAAGTCAGAGAAGGGGCGCCTGGGTGGCGCAGTCGGTTAAGCGACCGACTTCAGCCAGGTCACGATCTCGCGGTCCATGAGTTCGAGCCCCGCGTCAGGCTCTGGGCTGATGGCTCAGAGCCTGGAGCCTGTTTCCGATTCTGTGTCTCCCTCTCTCTCTGCCCCTCCCCCGTTCATGCTCTGTCTCTCTCTGTCCCAAAAAATAAATAAACATTGAAAAAAAAATTTAAAAAAAAAAAAGTCAGAGAAACACAAATACCATATGATTTCACTCATATGTGGAGTTTAAGAAACAAAACAGATGGACATATGGGAAGGGGGGAAAATGAAAGGGAAACAAACCACAAGAGAACAAATTGAGGGTTAATGGACAGACATGGGTGGGGGGATGGGCTAGATGGGTGATGGGTGGAGGGCACTTGTGATGGGCACTGGGTTTTGTATGTAAGTGATGAACCACTGAATTCTACTCCTGAAACCAATATTGCACGGTATTTTAACTACAATTTAAATTACAAAACAAATGAAATGAGAAAAAGAAAGGACACACTGAGGACTACACACCGGATCACGGGATCTAATGGGCCAACGCAGAGTAGGAGAAAGCAGATGTAAGTAGAGAGCCATTATGGGTGGTTTTCCTTGATCTCCCTGAATCAAGAGTACACATCAAGGGTCCTTTGCTTTCTTCCTGGTGGCATCTTTGACAAAAATAGCAGTTCACAGTATTTGTACTCAACACCCACTTCAAAAAGGAGAGGGGCAAGCTTCTAACGTTTGCCGCGTATCGACTAATAGAAGAGCAATAAATGAACACTGACAGCGAAATCAATAAAGACTATAAAATGGCCAAAACATTAAACTTTTTCATTTTTACCTGCTTTGTCCAAGAAAACCAAAAGAAGATTAAAACAAAAAAGATTTGAGGATAATTATGAAGCCACAACCCTCTCAAAATGGTTACAAAAAGCAGGTGACTACAAACTGTCTGTCTGATTTTATCCTCCAATGAAAAAGCAAACATCTGGAGAGAAATCTACATGGGGGGGGGGGAGAAAAGAATGAGATTAAAAAATACTAGTTTACTCCTATACAGTTTTGGTTGTTGAAAGAGAAATAAAAGTAATTCATTGTTTGGGGTTGACATTAGTGCCTCTTACAAAACTGCTAATAGAAACAACTCTTATTTAGAAAGCGCGTTACAATTTTAGTGCAACTTTACATCCATTTTTCCATTTGATTAGCTGATATTATCATCCCTGTAATATATACAGTATATAGAGATCAAAGCTCAAAGGCATTTAGCTACCTGCTCAAGTTTGCACAGATAGAAACTAGTGGAGCAGGGACTCAAACCCACTTTATAGCTGCACAAATTCTGAGCTCTATGCTCCACAGAGACTCAAGGATATCTGCACGTAATGGTGCCCTACTAGTCTTTACAAAAATGAGGCATTCAGTTCCCCTGTGGAGTAACCAGCCAGGGACTAAGGGTATTTTGACAGTCTATGCCAATGGTGTGCTGAGGGAGTTCTCAAAAATAGGTTCAGTGTTAGTTACAAAGACACATTGATTCATTGTCACCACCCAGGATCCTCAATTCCCTGTACCCAAAAGGCCAATATAATTTTGAACCATGAGTTGAGCAAGGAATTGATTTTCCTTTGATTCAAATTCCTGGGAAGGCTACCCTGAAAAGCTGGGAAAGCTTCGCTCTAACCTTCTGGACATTTCACGTCAACATCAGACAGATGTTAACAATTAGAGATGTTCAAAGAACAATAAACAATTAAGAAGCCAGCAAGATTGATCTCATACTCTAGGTAATTGCTCTCTGAGGATATTGTGCCTTTCTTAAGCGCGAGAACAACAACAATAAGACCGTCATGATGTTGCAGACCAGAGCTTTCAAAACTTTTTGGTCTTTCCCCGACTGCCTTCCGCCACCACTCACCTAAAGCTTCTTTGACTCTACGGCTGGGGAGAGTGGCATAAGGGGCTTCTTCCTCGCCACAAATTAAGAGTTGGGTTGTAGATGTTCCTTTGAAGTTTGGAAGCTAGAGCATGAAGTTATTCACTCAAAACATCTCTAACTGGCTCAAATTTACACACTCCAAAAGTACCAAAGGTAGCGAGTGGATAGTGAGTGATATAAAAATTCAAAGAAGTTATTGTATTTAGAAAAGTTCTGTCTTTGGGAAAACGTTTTATAAATTGCAGGCATTAGCCATCCCATTAAAGGTTTTTTGATATTGTCGTAAAATACACATAACATGAAATTTACCACCTTACTCATTTTTAAGTATACAGTTTAGTGGTCTTAAATACATTTATAATGTGGAACAACTAACACCACCATCCCTGTCCATAACTCTTTTCGTCTTGTAAAACTGAAAGTCTATAACGCATTAAACACTACCTTCCCATTCTACTCTTCCCTCAGCCCTTAGTGACCTCTATTCTACTTTCTGTCTTTATGAATTTGCCTACTCTGTGTACCTCAGATAAGTGGAATCACACAATATTTGTCCCTTTATGTCTGGCTTATGTCACTTAGCATGATGTCTTCATGGTTCACCTGTGTTTTAACATATTGTCCTGGGGTGCCTGGGTGGCTCAGTTGGTTAAGCGGCCAACTTCGGCTCAGGTCATGATCTCGCAGTCCGTGAGTTCGAGCCCCGCATCAGGCTCTGTGCTGACAGCTCGGAGCCTGGAGCCTGTTTCAGATTCTGTGTCTCCTTCTCTCTGACCCTCCCCCATTCATGCTCTGTCTCTCTGCGTCTCAAAAGTAAATAAACGTTAAAAAAAACCCCACAAAAACCATATTGTCCTAATTTCATTCCTTCTTGCAGTTGAATAATACTTCCTTGTACGTATATACTGCATTTTGTTTATCTGTTCATCTGTTGATGGACATTTGGGCTGTGTCCACCTGTTTCTTATTGTGAATAACACTGCTATTAACATTCATGTACAAGTATCTTTTCAAGTTCTTGTTTTCAATTCACTTGGATATACACCTAGGAGTGAAATTGCTGGATCATATGGTAATTCTCTGTTTCGCTTTTTGAGGAACTCAAAGTATTCTCCACAGTGACTACACCATTTTATATTCCCACTAATAATGCAAAAGACTTCCAATTCCTCCACATCCTTGCCAATATTTGAAACTTATAATTTCCATTGTTTTTTTTTTTTTGTTTTTGGTTTTGAATAATAGCCATCCTAATGGGTATGAGGTGATATCTCATTGTAGTTTAATATCATTTCCCTAATGATTACTAATGTTGAGTATCTTTTCTTATGCTTTTGACCATTTGTGTATTTTCTTTGGAGAAATATCCATTCAGGCCCTTTGTCCATTTTGGAATTGGTTTGGTTTTTATTGTTATTGTTCTTGAGTTACAGGAACTCTTTCCATATTTTGGAATATATTAATCTTAATCAATATATGATTTGCAAACGTTTTCTCCCATTCCGTGGGCTGCCTATCACTCTGTTACAGTGTCCTCTGATGCACAAAAGGTTTTAATTTTGACGAAGTCTAATTTATCTACTTTGCTTTTGAGGTCTGTTGCTTTTGATGGCATACCCAAGAAATCACTGCAGTGGTTCCACTTGATTATTAGTCTCTGATACCCTTTTCAGCGGTATTCTTCTACAGGTCACCTACAGTAAGTTTATTTATTTATTGATTCCCACATAAATTCTAAAGAAATAAAAGGCAAAAGATGTATGGGTGACTTCATATTGGCTCCCGATTGCCTTTAAGGTTCAAACTGCATGGCACTGGTTTTCCTTCATGATCTGATCCCTGCCTCCTTCTTTAGCCTCATCTCACCCTTACCATCTAACTTTAGTAATCCTGAACTCCCTGTGCTCTGGAATATTCTATACAGGTCGTCTTAGCTGTCTCACTTCTACTCATCCTTCAAGTCTTAACCCAGGCACCACTTCTTCTAGGAGCTATCCCATGTTCTGCCCCCTTTTCCTACCAGCATCCATCTGGCCAGGGGGTTGATGTGCTAGCTTTGAGATCCTACGGCACCCCATATGGTGTTTATCACAGGGTTTACTATACAGAATTAGTATTTATTTAGCTCACTCACCCTCTAGATCATAAATTCCCTGAAGACGGTGACGATATCTAAAATTTATTTGGATCATTATATCCTTAGTACCTAGAGTAATTCCTGGCAAACAGTAGATGCTCAGTAAATATCTGATGAGTGAAAGAATAAGCCAGACCAACAGCTTTGCCAACCCGGTGTTCTGTTTCTAGCAGTAAAGAAATCTTTTCATGAGGAGGTATCAAATTCAAAGATATGCCATAAATTTCCCTGTTTTTCTCAACAATTTCCTCTCTTTGAAGTTTATCTAAAACAAACCTTTAATCAAGACACTGTTCTAAGTACTTTACGAATATTAATTCACTTAACCTTTCCAATAGCCTGATGAGGTAGGTATTATCTGCTGTTTTCAGGGAATGAAGCAAGAGCAGAGAGACGTTAAGTAACTTGCCCAGGGTCACACAGCTATTAACTGGATCTGAGTCCATTTAGAGTTGGTCAGCCTGTGCCATCTCTTGGTTGTGACAAGTTCCAAGTAAACGTGAAACAATATACACTGGAGCATTTCAGACTTAGAAGGATGGTCAAGTTCATGATATTTATAGTATTCTAAACTTGGCTCGTGGCCTCCTCAGATTTACAGTCCGATGTACCTTGTAGGAGCCCCAAGTTTCCTAACTGGTGTTCATGTACCCATCAACCCTTCACCCCTTTTACTCCGTCTCTCAGAACCTGAGCTCACTTCCTCATCCCTTCTGGAGGCTCCGCTGCTGGAAGCAGAAGCACCGAAGAACCATATTATTTTCAGGACTAAAACCAAAATTTCTTACCTGGTTTCTGATACCTCTTTGTTTTTAATTTTATCAAGGTATTCAAATAACTAGCTAAAGTGACCTTTATATTCTTTTTTGAACTTCAGCTGGTAGGTAGTACCACTGCTTACCGCTTTGAGGGATATTTGAACCATTTTCTTTTGGTTGTCTTTAGTAAAACTAATCTTCAGCCACATTATTATTATTATGCAGCAAGGTATCTCTTTAAACAGAGCTCCTCTGTCCTTCCGTCCTCCCCTTCCTTCCTTCCTTCCTTCCTTCCTTCCTC
Organism: Prionailurus bengalensis; assembly: GCF_016509475.1. NCBI lineage: Eukaryota > Metazoa > Chordata > Mammalia > Carnivora > Felidae > Prionailurus > Prionailurus bengalensis. Next base: position 91,587,219 of record NC_057358.1, read on the forward strand.
CTTCATTCATTCATTTGTTCAACTATTTATTCAAATGCGCTTTCAAGGTGCCAGACACTGTGTTAGATAATAGAAACATAACTTTTATCCTTAAGAAGCCAATGTTTTTCCCATTTAAAAAAATTTGTTCAATACTGGGGCACCTGGGTGGCTAGCTGGTTGGGCGTCCGACTTCGGCTCAGGTCATGATCTCACTGCTTTTGAGTTGGAGCCCTGTGTTGGGCTCTGGGCTGACAGCTAGGAGCCTGGAGCCCGCTTCAGATTCTGTCTCCATCTCTCTGCCCCTCCCCTGCTTGCGTTCTTTCTTTCTCTCTCTCAAATATAACATCACATTTTTTTAGGGGCGTCTGTGTGGCGCAGTCAGTTAGGTGTCCGACTTCGGCTCAGGTCATGATCTCACAGTTTGTGGGTTCGAGCTCCGCATAAGGTTCTGTACCATCTCTGACAGCTCAGAGCCTGGAGCCTGCTTCGGGTTCTGTGTCTCCCTCTCTCTCTGTCCCTTGCCCATTCTCACTTTGTCTCCCTCTGTCTCTCAAAAATAAATAAATGTAATAAAAAAATAAAAAAAAATTTTTTTAAAGATTTGTTCAATACCATGCAAGTTAAATCATTCTTTGATTTGGGATAGTAAAAATATTTTGTAAGAAAATAAATTATTACAGTGGCTCCTCTTTTTCTGTATTCATATTTGCTCACTCATCGGGCTACAGTTGCACAGAGGTCAGTACCATTACCTTCGTTTGAATAATTAAACAAAACATCTCATTCCAGAAAGTACAAAAATATAAAACAAGATGACTTACAACTTTAAGTTAAAGTACATAAAGTGCATCAAGTTAAAGCTAAGAGTTAATCTCCTTAAAAGAGAGAAAAGAATTAGAAGTAAAGTAACATTTTAAGGAAAGATGGATATATTAGAAATTTACCACTGGATAGACTGCAAAACGTCTCTTGCATCTGAATAATAAATATAATTTATTGATTCTCTCTGAATGTATTAGAGAAATAAAGCATATAAAATAATCATTTATGCTAAGGACATACAGTAAAGAATCAAAATTATTCTCTGCAGCAAGTACTAGGCTGATGGTTAATAGCACATACATCCATTTTTATACCTCTTGCCCTTTTTAATAGATCTCTAAGGAAAGACAGCAGTTATTATTTGGATTTCCCCATGTGAAATTTCTCATATAATGCAGTAAATCTTTAAAAGTTACATGAGAAGTACATTTTTCTTCCAGGATTCTCATTCATAGTTAAGAATGCTTGGGGGTATATTTCATTTACCACGGACAGCATTTTCAATTTAACTTGTTCCAGAGAATGTAACATTTGCAGCTAATTTCCAATATAACATTTAGAAATAGCTCAAAGTGAAAACCCATTATTGGTTTTTGCCATGTTTAAAAGCCAAATGCAAATGAAAACCCAGGCAAGACTATATTTTACTTTTAGATCACGTATTTCAGTTCCTTTTCCAGAAAACTAAGTTTGGTGTAGGTGGTAACTTGTGATGTCATTCTTTAACACACAGGCAGGAAGGTCCCAGGGAGGAGAGGTCACATGTTAACATCTGTCATGACCCTATACTTACTAATCTCCCATTTGAAGACAGGCTTTCAAATGACCAGATGCGTGGTCATCTCTAAATCACATATATTATATTAGCTTCATTTTTTGTTAACCAATATAGTTCAAATCCTGGCTTTTATATTTCTATTAGCTTCTCACTATGGATAGCTTACATTATGTTTTGCCCAAACTGAACTGACTCTCTGATCTGGCTCATGCATCTTATTTACAAATAAACAGATTTTCACATATGTGCTTTCCCATATGAACTGATGACCAGTAGGTCTAATGAAATTGTTTTTGTGCATTTATAATGTTACAAATCACTACTTTTCAAAGGGACTCAATAAAGTAACACAAATATTTATAAATTTAGATTGACATGCATTCATTTGAACTATTATGTAAAGAAACCATAATTGGTATTAGTGATTTTTTTAATACAATTACCTGCTGACAATAAGCATAAAATGAAGAAATTCAAAAGGATGGAGTTAACCTTGGAGTTTGAGGCAATATATAGTTTGTTTTTTTTTTTTTAATAATTTTTTTTTTCAACGTTTTTATTTATTTTTGGGACAGAGAGAGACAGAGCATGAACGGGGGAGGGCAGAGAGAGAGGGAGACACAGAATCGGAAACAGGCTCCAGGCTCCGAGCCATCAGCCCAGAGCCCGACGCGGGGCTCGAACTCACGGACCGCGAGATCGTGACCTGGCTGAAGTCGGACGCTTAACCGACTGCGCCACCCAGGCGCCCCAAGGCAATATATAGTTTTATAACTGTTAGGGTTTAATGGAAAAAGTCACTGAGGTGGACAAGTTTTGCAAACATATATTTTAAATGGAGTTTCTAAAAGGGAATAATTTTAAGATAACCTATCAAATTTGAGGAGTCAGGGATTATATAGATAAGAAGTTTGCCATATATATAAGTAGCATAAAGAGTATGTAGAGAGATTTGCAAGTATCTTCCATATCGGGTTCAACAAATATTTATTTCATGCCTACTAAAGATTTCAGATACTGCAAGTCCTGAGTGGAAGGAAGGAGGCACCACGGGGGAGGGAATGCCTCTCTGGGGAGGCAAAGGCCACACGTGCTGGGATTCAAATGAAGACCTGGAACCGGCCCTATCTCTGGGGACGGTGGCTCCAGACAAAGACAAAGGGCAGGCACATCAGTCTCAAGAGCACGTTAAGAGTGTATTTATCTTTAAAACCAAAGGCTAAGAGTCAGAAGTTCAATTACAAATTAATGTATCTCTACAGTGCATCTATATTGTGTTCTGACAAAATATATGTATACATATGTACACTTATACCTACAGAGATGTATACCAAATATGTATACATAAATAAATGATTTTTTATAAAGAAAATCAAAAGTAAATTTCTTAAATATTTTGAATATAAGCCAGCAGAAGCTAGGAATAGCTGGATAGCCCCTATCCTCAAAATATTTGGTTACAGTTTGTCCTAATAAATCTGCCTTGTCCTTATTTCTGTTGTCCTTTCTGCCAGTGTCTCATGTGCTAGCTCCCTCTCTGGCGAGCTGCGGAAGCTGAGAAAGCCCACTGTTTCAATTAAAAAGTGTCACAAATCCATGTTTCACAGTTCTGGAAATGAGCACAGAATCCTGATAAGAGAGTGCACTGCTTTTTTCTACGGAGGTGACTCCGCAGGTGGCAAAAAGAAAGGGCACTGAACCGGGATACCCAGGGAATTGGCATGGATGCTGTTTTGCCAGGATTCATACCCTTGTACTCTCTGACCATCTCTGCCTGGTCCAAGTAATTCATGCGCGTGGACATTAAGCTCCAAATGTCATTGCACACTGTGCCTTCCCATTTTCTAACCACAGGTGCTTCCAGATCAGGCTCTTGCTCAACCTGCCACTGGCTGCTAAGCCATTATCTGTCTTACAGAACATTAGGACAGCTGTACTTTTTCCTTTGATAAAGAATAACTTAGATGTTCTTTGTCATCACTTAGGACAGCTTGACACCTGACACTGGATCACTTTTGGTCTTCATCAGATGGTTTCTTTGTGGCAGAGATCAGTGTCTAATCTTTAGGACATTATGTTTCTGTACTAGGAAGGAGACTGCAACCCAGAAATTTAGCACAATGACCAAGTCCACCAAATCTCTCTCTTGAACTAACAGACTCCTAACTGGTTTTCCTGACTCTTCTTCAACCATCAGATCTCTATATGTAGAACAAAATGAAAATATCAGTTCAATTGCTTATTGTTCAAGTCCACCAAATCTCTCTCTTGAACTAACAGACTCCTAACTGGTTTTCCTGACTCTTCTTCAATCATCAGATCTCTATATGTAGAACAAAATGAAAATATCAGTCCAATTGCTTATTGTTCAAGAAACGGCCACAAAATCTACTGAATATCTTCCATGTGTCAAGCACATGTCTTCCCGGTGTCAAAGTGACTGTATCAGGACTCCACGGTAGTCAGAGAGGGATGGACCCTGTTACTACAGGGAGCAAGTGATGTTTTTGCCTAATTAGCAGACATTTCTCCCTTTATTAGCACCTCCTGATAGATACGTAGATAAATAGACATGGATATACATATAGACATCTTATCTATCTATCTATCTATCTATCTATCTATCTATCCATCTATTCCAACATTTGCCCATTTAGATCTAGTTGTGCTCTGAAGCTTTAAGGCCAATGATGGAAACACTGACAAACTACAAAATGAACACTGAGGAGGAAGCAGCCAGCTCTGCCTGGAGCAGCTGGGAAAATGCATTTCCACCTGGCACCTGACTGTTCTCCACTATTCTTTAAATGCCACCTCTTTAGGGAAGGCTCTCTCTCCTTGCCCCAGCCCCTCCCCGCCTCACCTCCCCCCCGCCAACCCCATCCCAGAAGGATTACTTGCTTCATTTACTCTGCTCTTAATAGCTTGTAAGGTCACAGATACCAGAGAGCATGGCTTGGTCATATTTATATCTCCTAGTGCTTAGCATTGTGCCTGTTAGATTGGGTACAGAGTATGCCTTCAACAAAAATTCCTTGAATGCCTCTACGTACCCAGCCCTGAGTGAATGCAGGGGGTTCAGACAGGAGCAGAATGGTGGCCCTTCCCTTGAGGAACTTGCCAGGATAACTAACATGTACAGAGAACTGGACTTCAGAAAGAACCCTAACATCACTTGTTCGATTTCTCATTTCCCCTCCTCTCCATGTCCTTCTCCGTCTCCATACTCTAGTCTAGTTAATGCCCCATCAGAGTTTAGTACAAATGTTACCATGTCACTTCTCAGAAAGCCTTGCCAGTTTCCCTGTTACCTGTTCTCAAAATACCTTGCATTTCTCCTTTGTATAAAGGAGTTCTTCTCAACTGGGGTGATTTTGCTCCCCCTTCCTGAGGACATATGACAACAGCTGGAGACACTTTCGATTGTTACTATTGGGAGGCGGGTTGCTGTTGGCAGATAAAGGACAGGGATGCTGCTGAACAACTCCCAAAATACAAGATGGCTCCCCACAACAAAGAATTAGCTGGCCCAAAATGACAGTAGCTTGTGAAACTCTTACATAAATCATCACAGTTTAGAACTATTGATCTCCTTTTGTCGTTATGTGATTCCTGTATTTTTCCCCGCTAAACGGTAAGTTCCAAAAGGGTAGGTAGGAACCAAATCTGCTTTGCACCATAACATTACCAAAGACTCACAGGTAGTAGGGACTCAACAATCATCTGCCTGAATACGGTCTTTAAAGAAATGTTTAATCTACTCTCTGAAGCAGAATACAGTATGCAAGTGATTTATCCTTTATGGCAAGTGTGTATATTAGCATGCACAATTAAATTCTCTCTACTCATGTACCATTTCCTAGAAACAAAAGTTGTCGGTCGCATGCATGGATGTATTTTGGTCTAATTGAGGAGGCTCCGTTCCAAAGTGAAAATATCCCATATGCAAATATTTGTTTTGAATTATTAGGAAATTCTTGGGAGGTTGACAAGACGCATAAAATGTATGGCTCTGGCTGCAGTGATCGCAGCACACAGAACTCACAAGCCTCAATGACACAAATAGCGGGCAGCCTAACGTGCATGATGACCGGCCTGTCACAGAGTTAGCAGACTGGCATCATCAAAATATTCCTGAAGTGGATGATGATACAGAGTCCTATACTTCATAACTGCTCCCTGGTAACAATAAACTTGGATTCTATTCAGCTTTGTCTTCAATGACTGGTAGTTCTAAACCGTCTAATTATAATCTTGAGTCATAATATTGGCTTCAAAGCTTCAACTCAAAGTGAACATTCAAATGTGATTTTTATATGAAAGTCAATTTCTGTGGCTACAATGTAACAACATTTGGAAAAGGACTAGGTTAATTATGAAACTGGATCTAAAACAATATACTTACACTACCTTATAAAAATCAAAAAGAAACTAGTTTATAAATGACACCCTCCTTAAAAGCACGTTGCAAACACACACTGCACCTATTTTCATCCAGAGATGTTTACCTTCTCCATGAGGCAATGAATTATTTAAATATACACAGAACCTTCATTTGAAAGCATGCTAAACCATTCATCTTTTATATTTCCCTGTTGAAATTCTGTATGGAAAGAATGATTCAAGATTCTAGTTTCAAATAATACAAGCTTAATTTTGACTATAAAAAATGAGTTTTTCCCCTGAAAAATGTCAAGTCACTGGTAGTCACTCTGCCAAATACAGGTCATGGCTTTTGGGGCCTTTAGGCACCTTTTCTGTTTTTGTCTTTGGGAGCTACGGTGTACAAGGCCCTTTTGGCTAGGTATTGAAGAAGATGTAAAAAATTCCAGAATCCTTGTCTTCAGATACCAGCTGCAAGCCTCCCTTGATTTGTTTTCTTCTGCTCTCTGTCCTCAAGGTGCTTAAACTCTTGTGAGGCAGAGAAATGTAGGCTTTAGGGCTCAATTTGCGCAAAAAAAGACATTTTTGAGTGAAAGAATGGATCTCATTTGACAGAGGAGTAAAGTAAGGCTTAGAGAAGTTAGTTGAAAGGATCTTAAAATACAGGATGTCAACCTGCATCTTTTCAGGCCATATATTCATGAGTTAATTGTTCTATGATGGAACTACAAAGCCCATGAGGGCAGGGAGCAGAAACTTTTCGAATGGATCAGGAACATTTTATGAATCAGAGAGTAACATCTGTTTCTGCATACTTTTAGTGTAGTAAAAGATGTTCTCCAAAAGATGAAAGTCACTATTGAAGGAGAAATGTCTATCCTTAGGATTTTGTTGGAATTGACCTACAGAGACAAAAGACCAGAAAACATTCCTGCGAAATCAAATTTCCATCTCTGTTGGCTGCATTTACGGGGATAGTTGGGACTAGTAAATGAGGAAAGTAAAGCTTCCTACTACTGTAATGAGAGTAAGATAATTGGAAAAGCTGTATTTCCTTGGTCATGGACCTGATAAGAAAATCACTGGAGCTGGGGCCATTTTTTATTCATTTTTGTCCCGACACAGTATCTTGTATATGATAGGTGCTTAATATGTATTTGTTCGTTGACTTTGTTTACTGTTTGGATAAAAGCAATAGTAAATGTGGTATTCAAATAGGACAGGAAAACTTACTAAGAAGAAAAATAAACACTACTTATACTCAACCTTTTTTAAAAATCACCATCACAACAACACTAAAGACCTATGTAGTGTATCAGTTTTTGCTGACGTTTTTCTCCATTTAGTAAGCATTAGGAAGAAGAGTTTATTCTGTCTTCATACAATGCAATCCACTGTGGCCATCTGACTTTCTATGTAACAAAGGGGAAAGGGTGAATGATACTATCCTTGTCATTATGATGGAGACGGGTAACAAATTATATGGTCCCACCATGCGAGCCACTTGATACAAAAATTCTTAGTTAAGCAGAAGGTTGTTACGAGATGTATTAAGGTGACAGAACTAGGACAAAAATGGAATGAACATGAACGTGTCCCAAAGGTCGGCCTCAAAGGGCAAATACACAAACACAAACACGCATTAGGTATCAACTCCATTTAACAAATAAGAAAGGTAAAGCTCAGGGAGGGTAAGTGATTTGCTCAAGGGATGGTAAAGGGCAGGATAAGAAGTGTATCTGTCTCTATAGCAGATATAAGAATGTAATTTTTTTTTTTTTTAAGTAAGCTCTAGGCCCAGTGTGGGGCTTGAACTCATGACCCTGAGATCAAGAGTCACATGCTCTGTGGACTGAAAGAGCCAGGCACTCCAGAATGTCCGTACTTTTTACGATGAGTTATATAAATGAAGACTTCATCCCAAATTCCAAAGATCAAAAAGGGTAAAGTGGAAAAAGAGGAAAATGGGTGTTTTAAAACTTTTGAATACTTAAAGATGACCACAACTTTTTTCCTTTTCATCCTTAAAGACGTGGGTTAAGTTACTACTATCCCCATTTTATTGGAGAGTAGAAATTACCTGAAGTTCAATAACCTACCCAAGGTTTCTTAGCTGTAAGTGACAGAACTAGAATCTGAATGAGGAAGTTGTATTCCAGAGGCTGTGCTATTACCCACTGTGCTATCTGATGTCTGGCCACAGCCTAAGCAGTCTCTGGCTTCATCCATCTTTACTGGCAAAGTCTTAAACTGAAGTTGTCAATGGCAATCAAATAACATACTGTAAGCACCCCTGGGAGTATGATCTCGAAGGAACTCTGAACCTTAAGGTCAAGAAAGTCAGAGTCCAGGGTAACCCTCAGATAAATGGGAAGATTCATATGCATGGGATTCGTATGCTTTCATTCAGTTTTTCAAAGAGGTGTAAAACCGTTTATGTTTTCCTTCGAAAAGATCCATCTCTCCATTTTCTTTTGCGTTGTGTTATATTCCATTAGGCAACAAAGGCTTCATTTCTTCCACTCCTGGTAATAAGAAGTGATTAATCACAATCACCTGTCACACTTAATTTAGCATTCATCCCATGAAAAGATCTTCCACAAGCCCCAAAGTGAAATTTACATTTTAATGTCCACAGATAAAAAAGTATAGCAGTATGTGTTACGTTTTTTTTCCGCTATGAAAACCATTTTCGGGAATTTAGACTGTTAAATAATCATTCCTTTTATGAGACTGGCTCCAAAGATACATATACATTTTGAAATCTATAGTATTACTTAGCAATTTTAGTGCCTTCCTTTTTGCAGCCAATCATGGAAGACTTGCTTTTATAGGTTTCTCTGCAGAGTCATCTTAATTATAGGGAAATCCCTTCACAAATGGTTCCCCATTTTACAGTGCTTCGGCTGGAATCTCATATTGGTTTTATTGGAAATGATGAAAAATTACTCTTCCTGGGACATAGAATTAAGAATCAGGATTGGAAGTGAACTACACTCTTTTATCTTTAGAAACACTTAAACGTATCATACTTCCTTCTAAACAGTTTTTCCCAAAGGGGTTTAATAAAGCAAAACCTTTTAGAGTTCAGAATCATAGAAAAGTTCTCAAGTTGAAAGGTTTTGTGCAGGTTATCTGATTCAGTCCACACGCTGAATTGACAAATAAGATAAGTTTCACCCAATTTATAGAGTGAGAGAACCAGCACTAGAAGTCCTGTGTATGGGCTGCCATTGTACCCTTCTTCCTAAGCTTTTCACATAGCTCACATGGGTGTGAGGGTTCTATGGCCCTAATGACAGGAATTTCTTTGAGCCTTTCTTCATAGTATTTATGACAACCTGGCATGTGCTCCATATTCATTTGGCTATTGTCTTTTTCCTCCAAAGAACAGAAGCTCCATGAGGGCAAAGAATCTGTGGCCTCTAAGAGGGTGTCACATAGCGTGACTCAATAAATACTTCATAAATGAAGTCTCAGATTTAACGTTAAACACTCCCCCATAGTTTACATGTTCTTTCCTAAAATTCCCATGTTTGCCTTAACTAGAATTTTAAAAAATTAAACATCTTAATGCCCTCAAGGTAGAAGACTTCTTAAATGAGAAAAGAAAAGACTTCTTAAATAAGAAAAGAAGAATGTAATCAATTATGCTATATTAAGCTTAGGGGGTTCTAATTCACCAAAAACTACCATAAGGAGATTGTAAATCAGAGTCTCAAATCAAGAGAAGAAAATTGCCACACATATAAGCAACCAAAGATTAGTATCAAGAATACACAAATCACTCCTAGGAATCAAAAAGGAAAATAAATCCAAGTTACCCATTAGATAAGAAAAAAGATAAAAGATATGAATGTATATTGTAAAGAAAAGAAAACCCATGTGGCTAATAATGGCCAATAAGATGGATATTCAACCTCTTTAGTAAGCAGGGACATAAAAATTAAAAACCACAGTGACATATACTTGAAAGAATTGAAAGCAGTGACTCAAAGAGTACACCAGTATTTGTACACTTATTTGTACATCTGTGTTCATAGCAGCATTAGTCACAATAGCCAAAAGGTGACAGCAACCCAAGTGTCCATCAACAAATGAGCAGAGAGGGGGCACCTAGGTGGCTCAGTGGGTTAGGCGTCTGACTTCGGTTCTGGTCATGACCTCACGGTTTGTGAGTTCAAGCCCCACAATGGGCTCTGTGCTGACAGCTCAGAGCCTGGAGCCTACTTCGGATTCTGTGTCTCCCTCTCTCTCTGCCCCTCCCCCCCGCTCGTGCTCTCTCTTGCGCGCGCACGCTCTCTCTCTCAAAAATGAATAAACATTTTTAAAAAATTTTAAAAACCCCACATGAGTGGAGAAAGAAAATGTGTTTTGTTTACAAATGGAATACTTAAAATGGAAAATTATTCAGCCTTTAAAAGGAAGGAAATTCTGGGGCGCCTGGGTGGCTCAGTCGGTTAAGCGTCCGACTTCAGCTCGGGTCACGATCTCGCGGTCCGCGAGTTCGAGCCCCGCGTCGGGCTCTGGGCTGATGGCTCAGAGCCTGGAGCCTGCTTCCGATTCTGTGTCTCCCTCTCTCTCTTCCCCTCCCCCGTTCATGCTGTGTCTCTCTCTGTCTCAAAAATAAATACATGTTAAAAAAAAAAAATTAAAAAAAAAAAAAAAGGAAGGAAATTCTGACAGATGCGACAACATGGATGAAACTTAAAGGCATGTATGTTAAGTGAAATAAGCCAGGCATGGAAAGGCAAATACCGTATGATTTCACTTACATGAGGTACAAAGAGGAGTCAAATTCATAGAGACAGAAAGTAGTAGAATGGTGTTTGCCAGGGGCTGGCAGGAAGTAGGGATGAAGAGTTCTTGTTTAATGGGTATGGAGTTTTCGTTTTGAGAAAATGAAAACGTTCTGGGAATGAATTATGGTAATAATAGTTGTACAACAATAAGAACGGACTTAATATCCCTGAACCGTCCACTTAAGATAGTTAAAATGGTATATTTTATGTTGTATATGTTTTCCCATGATAGAAAAAGAAAGAAACCACAGTAAGATACCAGTTTATATCCACTGATGGACAAAGCACAAACCAAAAGACCCCTAAACTTCTGACAATACCAAGTATTTATAATTACTATGCACTGAATTGTGTCCCCAGAAAATTCATTTACTGAAGCTCTGACTGCCCCAGGTGATCGTATGGGAGACACGGCCTTTCAGGAGTTAGTTAAAGTGAAATGAAGTCATAAGGGTGGAGCCCTGATCCTATCAAACTCATGCCCTTGTGAAAAGGAAGAGTTACCAGAGAGCTCGCTCCCTCTCTAGCTGAAGGACACAGCAAGAAGGCAGCCATCTACAAGCTAGGAAAAGAGCTCTCACCAGTAACTGAACCCCAATCTTGGACTTTACGGGCTCCAGAAGAGTGAGAAAATAAATTTTTGTTGTTTGAGTCAACCAGTCTATGGTATTCTGCTAAGGAAGCCCAAACTGACTAAGTAATGGTGGAGAAATGGGAACTCACAAGCTGCTGACAGCGGCGTATGTGGGAACAGACTGGTCTGGTCTAGCCAGCCTGAAGAGGTGAGCACCCCTAGCCCCAGCAACTCCACTGTCTGGTGTGTCCAGAGAAACTCCAGCATGTGGGCAACAGATTAAGTACATGGACGTTAACTGGGACAGCTTTTGTGTTAGCAAAATCTGCAAATACCCAAAATATACACTGAGAGGAAAAGAGAAACTATAAAGAAAAATAGGTGAATAGGAAATTGAAAAACACAGGATGGTATTACATCTGGGGAGATAAAGAACAATGGCATCCTTGAGGGGAGTGCACTCATCAATTTTAAGCTGGGTGGTAGGCATGTGGATGTCTTACCATACTTTTATTTTACGTATACAGAATATTTATTAACAATGAAATAAATGAAATTAATGACAATATGCATTATCAAAGGCATAACCTAACTACATTTGATTCATCTCGGTCCAAAACTTTTGATAACAATTACATTTCTCTTCCCTTGCTAGGTTCTTGTGTTTTTTATTTACAAAAGATAATGAAGAGTTAAGGAAAGTAATTGTATTCAATTCAAAGATCTCAACTTTTCATTTTATCCATTAAAAACTGAGCATCTGGCGAAACTAGAACAAGCAATCCTAAAATTCATATGGAACCACAAAAGGCCCCGAATAGCCAAAGTAATTTTGAAGAAGAAGACCAAAGCAGGAGGCATCACAATCCCAGACTTTAGCCTCTACTACAAAGCTGTCATCATCAAGACAGCATGGTATTGGCACAAAAACAAACACATAGACCAATGGAATAGAATAGAAACCCCAGAACTAGACCCACAAACGTATGGCCAACTAATCTTTGACAAAGCAGGAAAGAATATCCAACGGAAAAAAGACAGTCTCTTTAACAAATGGTGCTGGGAGAACTGGACAGCAACATGCAGAAGATTGAAACTAGACCACTTTCTCACACCATTCACAAAAATAAACTCAAAATGGATAAAGGACGTGAATGTGAGACAGGAAACCATCAAAACCCTAGAGGAGAAAGCAGGAAAAGACCTCTCTAACCTCAGCCGTAGCAATTTCTTACTTGACACATCCCCAAAGGCAAGGGAATTAAAAGCAAAAATGATCTACTGGGACCTCATGAAGATAAAAAGCTTCTGCACAGCAAAGGAAACAACCAACAAAACTAAAAGGCAACCAATGGAATGGGAAAAGATATTTGCAAATGACATATCGGACAAAGGGCTAGTATCCAAAATCTATAAAGAGCTCACCAAACTCCACACCCGAAAAACAAATAATCCAGTGAAGAAATGGGCAGAAAGCATGAATAGACACTTCTCTAAAGAAGACATCCAGATGGCCAACAGGCACATGAAAAGATGCTCCATGTCGCTCCTCATCAGGGAAATACAAATCAAAACCACACTCAGATATCACCTCACGCCAGTCAGAGTGGCCAAAATGAACAAATCAGGAGACTATAGATGCTGGAGAGGATGTGGAGAAACGGGAACCCTCTTGCACTGTTGGTGGGAATGCAAATTGGTGCAGCCGCTCTGGAAAACAGTGTGGAGGTTCCTCAAAAAATGAAAAATAGACCTACCCTATGACCCAGCAGTAGCACTGCTAGGAATTTATCCAAGGGATATAGGAGTACTGATGCATAGGGGCACTTGTACCCCAATGTTCATAGCAGCACTCTCAACAATAGCCAAATTATGGAAAGAGCCTAAATGTCCATCAACTGATGAATGGATAAAGAAATTGTGGTTTATATACACAATGGAGTACTACATGGCAATGAGAAAGAATGAAATATGGCCCTTTGTAGCGACGTGGATGGAACTGGAGAGTGTGATGCTAAGTGAAATAAGCCATACAGAGAAAGACAGATACCATATGGTTTCACTCTTATGTGGATCCTGAGAAACTTAACAGGAACCCATGGGGGAGGGGAAGGAAAAAAAAAAAAAAGGTTAGAGTGGGAGAGAGCCAAAGCATAAGAGACTGTTAAAAACTGAGAACAAACTGAGGGTTGATGGGGGGTGGGAGGGAGGGGAGGGTGGGTGATGGGTATTGAGGAGGGCACCTTTTGGGATGAGCACTGGGTGTTGTATGGAAACCAATTTGACAATAAACTTCATATACTGAAAAAAAAAACTGAACATTTGGGGCACGTGGGTGGCTCAGTCGGTTAAGTGTCTGACTTCAGCTCAGATTATGATCTCATGGTTCGTGGGTTCCAGCCCCACGTCAGGCTCTGTGCTGACAGCTCAGAGCCTGGAACCTGCTTCAAATTCTGTGTCTCCCTCTCTTTCTCTCTCTCAGTCCCTCCCCCGCTTGTGCTCTCTCCAAAATAAATAAATAAACATCATCATCATCATCATCATCAACAACAACAACAACAAAAACCTGAGTGTCCTGGGAACCAATCTTCCATTAAAATCATACTGATCTCATAGCCGTCCTGGTCTTGCTTAGGCGCATTATACAACTTCTCGGCATTAAGTGTCTGTCATATACTAATTCAGGAGAGAGAGAGAGAAATGGAAGGTCATAAATAAATAGAGTATAAAACTTCCAGTTTCAGGGCATAACTGGGACAGATAACAAAGCAAGCCAAATTCTGATTGAATAAGCTACTTGAACTGCCTGAAAGAGTTGGCTACGTAACTCACAATTTTACCAAAAGGGCTGCACAATCTGTGCCGGCTCCCAAAAGGCATCAGGAACAGTAAAAGGTCTTCTGCATGTTGTCAACCAAGACTCCACATCATATATGTAAAGTCCAAGGGCCACTTAGAGATATGCCACGGCTTATACACACAATCAACCAGATCAACTGTCCCCCTTCAGGGTGAGAACGTCATTGTCCACGTGAAAGCATATACTGTTTTGGTTTTGTTTTTGTTTTGCTATAGCTAGAGGTAGGAGTGAGATGTTAGAAACAATGAGTGCAAAGAGTTAACAAAAAAAGTGTTGAAACCACTAAGAAGTGCTGTATCTTATATTGCATCCCACCGGGGTAAACAAATTATTCTGGGGGCACTGATGATGTGACACATAGCTGTTTCAGGTCCATTCACATTTACCATTTTATTTAATCCTCAATATATCATCCTTGATAGGAATGACTTCTCCCATTTCATACGTGAAGAGAGAGACAGATTAAATACCTTGCCCAGGGTTGAGTGTAGGTAAAACCAGACTGATGGAATTCAAACCTAGTCCTTACTCAAAGTAAGAATTTTGGCCACTACACTGTTTCTTTTGTTTGTTTGTTTATTTATTTTTGAGAGAGACAGAGACAGAATGTGAGTGGGTTAGGGGCAGAGAGAGAGAGGGAGACACAGAATCCGAAGCAGGCTCCAGGCTCGGAGCTGTCAGCACAGAGCCCCACGTGGGGCTCGAACTCACGAGCCGTGAGATCATGACCTGAGCCGAAGTCGGACGCTCAACCGACTGAGCCACCCAGGCGCCCCTATACTATTTCTTTATGACTGCCTTAAAAACTGTTTTTTAAAATGACAGCAAATAGGTAAAGGGGATTGAGAGGTACAAACTTCCAGTTATAAATGAGTCATAGGATGAAAAGTACAGCATAAGGATTACATACAGTCAATAATATTATAATAACTTTGTATGGTGACAGATGGCAATTAGACTCAGCGTGATGAGCACTGTGTAATGTTTAGAATGGTTAATCATTATGTTGTACAGCTGAAACTAATACAACATTGTATGTCAACTACAATAAAAACAATTAGCAAATGAACAAAATTCAGATCATCGAGTCTAAGATGAGTCTTAGGATTTCTTGTTTCCTGTTTTCTTTTTTGGCTCGGCCTTATATTCTACAGCTTTATGTATGGCACCTGTGAAGTGCATATGGTATGGTGTTGGTCCAGAGTGGGGGCTTTGGAGTGAGAGTGCCTGGGTATAAATTCAGAGGCAACACTTATAGCTCTGTGCCCTTGAGCAGCTTACATCACCCCTCTGCGTCTTAGCATTTTTGTAAAAAGAGGATAATATCTCATAGTTTGGTTGAGAGAATTAAATAACAGAATGCACATAAAGCATTTAATAGTTCCTGACAGATAATAAGCGCTTGATAAATATAGGCATTATCATTAGCAGCAAACACACATACACACATATGTATGTATTCTACGCACTAATAAATGTTAGATATTACTATCAGTATTATAGTATACTAATAGCACAGCATATTACTATTAGTACACTTAGGTGCCAAGGGGTGAGGGGGCAGGGGCACAGAGGCGAGGCATCTGGGCAGAAAAGGATTAGGAAGATGTTCTGGCAGAGGCTGAGCTTGAGGTGGGTTTCGAAGGGTAAGCAGGAGTCAGATGTATGAAGATGATATGTGTTCTGGGGAGCGAGGGTATTTCAGGATGAGGGAACGGCACGTGTGAAGTCACACAGCATGAAATAGCACGATGTCCAGGGTGGACTGGTGGGGCAGAACGTCAGCGTCAAGGGGCCAGTTACAGTGTAGTAGTTGGAGAGGAGATCACATTGAGGTAGACCACAGGGACCGGACAGCAAGTAGAAACTGACTCTTCCAGGCACGCAGGCTGTGAAGAGATTAATCGTTCTAGGAGCTAGAAAGAACCATGGAAAAGACTGATAAATAACCCGGCATAAAATGTCCACTTGAACTGTGATCAAAGTCTTGCTTTACAAATGTTTGCATTTTCTAGTACGAAAATAAAAAATTTCAGAGGTAAAAGTTGTAGAAACCATCTGCATCAAATATCCTCATTGCCATTTTTCTTTTTTTTCTCTTTTCTTTCGTTTTTAAATGTTTACTTAATTTTGAGATAGAGAGAGTACAAGCAGGGAGGGGGAGAGAGAGAGAGAGAGAGAGAGAGAGAGAGAGAGAGAATCCCAAGCATGCTGTGTGCTTGTCAGCACAGAGCCCGACGTGGGGCTTGAACTCACGAATTGTGAGATTATGACCTGAGCCAAAATCAAGAGCTGGACGCTTAACAAACTGAGCTACCCAGGCACCCCTTCACTGCCATTTTTCTATTAAAAATTGCCACACACGAGAATGAGAGAAATGTATTTTCTCATGACACACATAAGGAGCTGGATGAATTTAGTGCAAGCACAGTTACAGTAGTAGGATTAAAATTGAGGTTGAGACAAACTTGAAGGAAATAGAATTAAAACGACATCATTCTTCTTTTTGTCTATTCTGAACTACCAGTAACCTAGCCTCTTGAATGCAGGATGTACCTTTCCACGTTGTCATGCTTGCCTCTAGAATGCTCCCCTTTTTTCTCCTTTTGGACTGATATCTTCTACTTGGCCTTCAAAATGTAATGGAAGGGTCATTTTCTCTGGGAGCCTTCTCCGATACTCCAATCTGCTTTAGAGACACATCCTTTTGCTCCCAGACCTCAGGCATACTCCCATCTTAGCAATTATATTACATCACACTGTACTCTAATTGTTGGTGTTATATTTATTTGCAATAAACTATGAGGTCATCAAAGGCAGGGACCATGGTTATTCAGAACAGAGATCACGCATGACTTTATACTCCTAATAACACACATTACTTAGCACATATTTGGCACTAGATAATTGCGTGTAGTTTGTTAACATCAGGCGAGCACAGAATGAAAAATAAATTTATCACCCTGAGAATAACAAATGACCTTAAAACAGATTTCTGATTTCGCTACCGGAAAAACTACAAATAGATAACATGGAAAAATGCCCCAAAGGTATCCAAAGCAGGATGGAATTCTCACACAGTGTCTCCCAAAGTTGCTTTGGGCAGTGGTATAAATATGATTTTTTTCTCTCTCACGTCCAATGAAACTCTGCTTTGGTTTCCAGATCGGTCCACCTTCAAACCAATAGTTATGATTTTTCATTATTGTGAAAGAAGAACTCTCTCATCCACAAAATAGGCTCTTATAGCATTGCGGGATCATTTTCCCCACACGTGAGCATAAAAACTAAAAGTAAGGAGCATTCAAGGGATTAATGTTTCAAGTAAAAGCCATATAGGATTTTGCCACAATCTTTCAAGAGAATCTACTCTCTGGTTCTCCCAAAGCACATTTTCCATGCCAAGAAAAATCACTTGTATTTCAAGGCAAAAACAGACAAAATATTGCCTGGAAATAGTTTGCAAACCCCAGTCGGGGGGGGGGGGGAGTTCCTTATAGAACAAGGACAGAAGAACAAGACGTTAAGCCTTATATTCAGGCTATTGGGGGACAAGTACAGAGCCTGAAGCACACAGATGACGGGAGCAGATCTGTGCTTCATAAAGATCCCTCCAGCTGCGGGGTAGAGGACAGGGAATGTGTAGGGCCCAGGAAGGCAATTAGAAATATAATCTAAGTACTCCAAAGACCAGCGTTTGGAGATTATTTAGAATAATTTTCAAGTCCACTTGGAAGAATAAATGAGTGAGAATGGACGTGACTCCTTCCAAGCTCTCCATCCTCTGTCCTAGCCAAGACACTGAATTCGTTGTAAAACGGCCGTCATTAAAATAGAGTGACAGCAGAGCAGAAATGGCGCAGACGGCTGATTGGAACAAAAAGTCAAGAAAGAAGCCTAAGTATAGATGGGAATTTAGGTCGTGACAAAGGGGCAAGAGGAATTGTTTTAAAAAGTAATGAGGCTCTGGCCATAACAATAAAAGAAATTCTAGATGGAGCGAAGATTTCAAGGTACAAAATAAAAACAGGTGAAAACCAGTGCCAGGCAGTTCTCAAAAGAAGGAGAGCAAATACTCAGTAAACACAAATGGCAGTTTTTATGCAGTGGGTTGGCAGGGATGTACAAGGATAATATTCCTGGACAGTGAGGTTCTAGGAGAATCAGGGCACGTCCACTCCCTTGGTGAGAATATAAAATTGGTATGTCCTTTCTGGAAGACAGTTTAATAATGTAAATCAAACCTTTAGAAACCTCATACCTAGGAACGCATCCTAAGGAAGTAACTGGACAGCAACCTCAACACAGTATGTACGACAGAGGCAAGTGCAATATTTTGAATAGTGAACACTGAATAGTAAACACTATTGTAAATAGTGACAACGAAAATGTCCTGACAGAGACAAGGAAGTACTGTGGAGCCGTACAACGTAAAGATGCAGAACTAGTTTAATGACATCGAAAGATATTCACAATTTATTGGTAGGTGAATAAACAAGATTCTGGGACAGAGTAGGTAGTACAACGCTATCATATGTATTTGCATTGAAAATAAAAGGGGGAGTTTATGCAGAACTATTGATGGTAGTTTTCTCCATGAGATGATAATTGATCTCTGTTTTCTCATGCATTCTCTGCAATTTTATTGCCGTGACTGCTTTTATAATTGAAAAAAAAAAGAAAAGAAAAGTAAAACCTCTATTTCCCTTTACAAAGAAGTGTCAAGAATATAGCGGTGGTGGGGTTGATAACTCAAGAGGATGCAGAAAGAGCAAGCGCCTGCATCACATTCCAAGTCATTAACAAGCGCCTGCTGTACCGTTTCTTCTCTGGAGTCAAGGAGAAAAACAGACGCAGGAAGACTTTCTACACTGAACCGCAAGAAAAAAAAAAGAATACAAATCCTTGTCAGGAGAGCCAGCGGGGTTACTGACTAAATTACAATACATTTTGCACTTCAGTCGCGCAGGTAAGACAGACACTAGAACCACATTTTTTACACTCAATCCCCATATCATGCCTGTCAACTGATCAAATCCCGTCAAATTTTATATAGTACAACTTAGGTTAAAGAGTCATAGTCTTCCCTTGTGGAGGTCACGTTTGCATGAAATCTCATGCCACTCTATGTTTTTTCACTTAGCAAACAACAAAAAGCTGTTTGGCAGACCCCCCAACGTTGCAGATCAATCATAGCATGCCTTAATATGTAAATGTTGTCTTCATAATAATTCAAAATCAGTAACAATAAATGCCACCTTCCTTTTGTGATGTATAGCTTCCCATGTTTAGTGAAGGAACAGGCAAGGCATTCTTACTATTAGTATCATTACTCTTATTCCTGCTTATACACATAAAAGAAGTTACTATCAGAGGAGATTATATCCCCAAGGGTTTCAGAGTCCATCGGTCACAGATTCAGATTCATACACAGTTTTGTTTTCATGCTGACATATTTTTTTTCAGCTTCTCCAAATAAGAGTTTTTACATGAGAAATACTGGAGTTGAACAATTTTATCTTTGTGTAATCTACACAATATAGAATTTTAAGATTATGGAACTCATAAAGTTCAGTCTCATCTTACTGAAAAGGAAACTAAAACCCAGGGAAACTGAGTGAGTGACCCTCCTCATTAGCAGAATGGGAGCCAGACCTCAAGTCGCCTACCTCCTCCGTTAGAGCATTCATCATGCTGCACAGAGAACCTGAGCCCCTACGACCATGACAATTCATAGAGCATTTCAACATACATTTAGTTCCCACAACAACCCTGTGAGGTGTTAATATTGTTATTCTCATTTGGGAGAATTTAAGTGACTTTGTAACACTTTGAGCCATACGGCCCAAGGCTTTATAGCCAAAGGTAAGAGCTTTTCCACTCTGAAATCAAGGCGGGGGTGTGTTTGCTATAATTAACTCTTCAGTTCAAAGGGATCCAATGCTGAAAAAGTTTTGGAGCCTTAAAATTATATAACCATCTCATAAAAAGATCCACAGATTGTAAGACCATTATTTTCCAAGAAAAAGTCCTTTTGATCACAGATCTCAAAGCGTCAGCTTCCTATAGATAATTGAAAATTGAACTCAGAGAATAATGGAAGCTTACCACTGTTTAGTTTAGCAAGAAACTCGAGAGGGCTCTGATGCAGGTTAACCTTTGTATCATTAATATCAGGCAGCTTACAGCTTAAGTAAAAATCGTCAATGTAAGCATCTAGGGCTTTGGAGGCAGAGAAATATGGCTTTTCTTTATATTGGATGGAACCATCAACATTAAAGGAGATCCTGTTGAGGACTAAATTTGCTGGAACAGAAGGGTTGGAAGTGCTAAATTGAAGTTTCTTAACTGACTTTGCCATGGCTGTCTCAAACTGGGCTGCAATGTCCATTCATCTTTCAAAAAAACCCTAAACACAAACGAAGGTAGACAAGATTTCAGTTAAATAGGAATGGGTGATGATACAGAATCCTCGCTAATCTTTGCATCACCTGTATTTCTGTTTTACAACACAAATGCTTTTTATCCCCTTTTACGCTGTAAGTATATTGAGCTCTCAAGCCCTGCATTGATTGACAGCTTTATTGAGCATAAGCATAAGCTATACTGTAGAAACATATTAGGGAACTCAGAAGATGAACCTTGCCAGGTAAAACATAAAATACAGGTGTTGCTCTCCTTTGGTTTTATTATTTTTTTAAATTTTATTAAAAATTGTTTTTCAATGTTCATTCATTTTGGAGAGACAGAGCATGCGCGGGGGAGGGGCAGAGAGCGACTCCAAAGCAGGCTGGCTCCAGGCTCTGAGCTGTCGGAACAAAGCCCAATGCGGGGCTTGAACTCGTGAACCGTGAGCGTATAACCTGAGCCAAAGTCGGACGCCTAACTGACTGAGTCATCCCGGCGTCCCGGCTCTCCTTCGGTTTTAGTTTTACTGCATTGGATAAGTAATTCTGGAGTCTTGAGATATTTTTATTTGCTACATTAAAACAGACAAGCCTCCAGAATTATGTCATAGCTTTTATTCCCTACATCTGTCCCCACTCCATTGATAGGACAGGGGAAGCCATGTCTGAAGACAAGAAGACAGGAATAGGGGACCCTGGCACAGAAATGATGGCAAATAGAGACTAGGGAGCAAGATGAGGTGAGTGTGGAAAGGAGCAGATTTAGTGGGGGGGGCCATTGGGTCCTCTGACCTTGGTGCAAGAGTTCAGCAGCTGTGAGCCTCTGTAGTGCCACCTTGTATCGACCACTTACTCTCCATAGCAACTATAAAAAACAGGTGTTATCAGTAACCTCATTTTTGAGATAGGAATATGGTGGCACATGAGGATTAAGTAGCTTGTCTGAAGGTATTGCGTAGGGAAGCACACAGCCAAGGTTGAACCCCAGTGGCTGGATCTGAGCTTGAACTTAACCACTGCACTAGACCCCCGGTCCACTTTCGCATGTGTGCTGGAACTGCCAGTATGGGCTGTGATTTCTAAATGTCAGCTACCGGTAACATGCTGGAAATGTCTGTCAAGCTAGGGTGCCTGGGTTCCATGGTCTCTCATGTCTCTAAAACACTTAAGAGTATTTACTGGTATGTGCAAGGGGAAATGTCATTTATTTGATAACAATATAAGTAGTGCCAAAGAGAGAGTACTCACTTTCAGTCCTTTGAAATTCAAGTGGATATGCTGTATTTTCAGAATGTTACATTCCATGACATCATAATGCCCGAAATTACCATCTGTGGAATGTCATTTAATTTCCTCTAATGTAATGGAGTTATGCAGAGGCCTCGAAGAACCTGGAGAAAACTATGGATCCTCTTCCCACAAAAATGCACGATGGCAGACACAAACACAATGGGCTCTAAGATTCTGGAAGCCCATTCATAGTCCCCTTGCATCTGAACCATAGATTAAGACTTTTTATCTAAAGGAAGTGATAGATGTGTGAAGAAAGAAAGGGAAAGAAGGTTAACTAGGAAGGGGACAGTAAGATTCTTGCCAGGAATGGAACGAACCTGACGTCACACACTCTTCAAATGAGATGAGAAAGTATTTTTTGATATTTTAAAGGCTCAGCTCAATAGGCACTTCCTTTGTAAATCACAATCACGGTCATCTTCCTCCTTCTTCTCTGAATTTGTAAGGATGAATTAGTTACTATTACAGACACTGGGCTTTAGAACTAAGGGAGAAGTAGGTTAAACTCAGTTCTACCTTTTACTAACTCTGTGTCTCTATCGTATCCTTAATACGTGATGTCCTCATTCTAAATTCTGCTTAATAATACTTCGCTCATAGAGTGGCTGTGTTTGATCTTCTGCTGCTTTGTACCAGAATGGTCACAGCAGGGGTAAATATTGAAATATTTTCAAAACAGCTGGCAAAGCCTGCTACCCTTCAGATGAACCCCCTCCAACACACACACACACACACACACACACACACACACACACACAACCTTCTTGCAACCCCAGCCCTGACCAGTGCACCCAGAAGCCCCCAGACCTTCCCATAAGTTATGGTTGATGTCCCTTCTGACTGTCCAGTGCCTAGCCAGACAGATTGCTAAGTGTCTTGAATACCATCCCTGAGAAGATACGGTATTCAGTAAGTGTCAATGTTTTTCCTTTCCCCATCCTTAGGTACTTTGCCTCTCCCTATTCATACTTATTATGGCTTGACCTACATGATAGCTGGGTGTGAGTCTTTTTCCCTCTCTAAGTTCAAACAAAATCAGGGACGGGTGGGTATCCCAAGCTTTCCAGCCCATGGCAGTTGCTCGACAAGTGTGTGTTGAATTTGTCAAAATATTCCTTTTACTATAAAGTATTCCAGCGTGATTACTGCAGTCATGAAAATGTTCTGGAAGATCAAGTCCTTTGGGTTTACTCGTAGCTGCTGAGAAGTCACAAACTAGGCAAATAGGATAATGTATTAAATCAAGGATTTAATGAGAGAAGGGTTGAATGCAGAGAGCAAGAAGCTGATGAGGGAGTTGGTAAGATTATTGTCCGTGGTGACACTGGCTTTGAGGTTCACTTAGAGCAAATCTTTAGCACCAGACTGTCCTATGTGCATCTACAGTGCAAAGTCCAGTTTTAACTGGAGATTTAGTTATTTTTTTTAATTTATTTTTATTTTTTTTAATATATGAAATTTATTGTCAAATTGGTTTCCATACAAGACCCAGTGCTCATCCCAAAAGGTGCCCTCCTCAATACCCATCACCCACCCTCCTCTCCCTCCCACCCCCCATCAACCCTCAGTTTGTTCTCAGTTTTTAAGAGTCTCTTATGTTTTGGCTCTCTCCCACTCTAACCTCTTTTTTTTTTTTTCCTTCCCCTCCCCCATGGGTTTCTGTTAAGTTTCTCAGGATCCACATAAGAGTGAAAACATATGGTATCTGTCTTTCTCTGTATGGCTTATTTCACTTAGCATCACACTCTCCTTAACTGGAGATTTAAAGGCATTTTCTTTTTTTTTTTTAATTATTTTTTAATTTTTTTTTTAACGTTTATTTTTATTTTTGAGACAGAGAGAGACAGAGCATGAACGGAGGAGGGGCAGAGAGAGAGGGAGACACAGAATCGGAAGCTGGCTCCAGGTTCTGAGCCATCAGCCCAGAGCCCGACACGGAGCTCAAACTCACGGACCGCGAGATCGTGACCTGAGCTGAAGTCGGACGCTCAACCGACTGAGCCACCCAGGCGCCCCTTAAAGGCATTTTCTATGTCACCTAATTGCACGAATAACACTGTAAAGGAAACTTGCTAATCACATATTTCTAAAACAACAGAGAGGGAAAAATCAATGTGTAAGATGTGTTGATAATCCTGGTGAGTGAGCACCAGTTATAAACTTTAGCTGATTGTGGCTTCCATTTTATCATACACATGGCAATGTGCAAATTCATTCTCTTGGTTTTTCACCTATTTCTCACTCATAGAGGCTCAGCAAAGAAACGAATGAATACTCCAGTAGTTTAAAAAGGCGAGATGACCATATGCAATAACTAAGAGAGGAAAAAAGAATCAATAATTTCCTAACTATAAATCAAACAAAATGGAGATTGTCTGTATATTTTTCCCCTGGCAATTTCATGTTTGAAGTTGGTCTGGCTCCATTCTCTTTGATAGTGTTTTAAAAAATGTATTCAATCTATAAAACCTCAGAGTACATCTATCTACCAGGGGGCAACAGATTCCTGAAGCATATAGAAGATTATAAGTAGGACTAGAGAAAATCATTAGCTCTGTTTCCCTTATCACTTCAGGTTATACCAGGCTCAGTCCAAGAAGCTGAGTCCCTCAGTCCTGGGCAGGGAGAAAGGTCCAGAGATTTGCACAAAGTTCAGTTTCCCTCTTTCATTCAATTCAATCAAACACACAATTATTGACTGCCAATGTGTAAGGAACCGTGCTAAGCACCGCATAGGGATACAGCGATGGACTGGACTTGATTTCCCTCACAAGAAGCCTATAGTCCAGTAGGAAAGATAAAGGCAGCATATAAATGAGAGCAGCCCAAGAAAGGACATGCTAATGCCATCAAGCACCCCCAAGAGTGGCTGGAATACAGAGAAGAGAGAAATTGCTTCTGTTTGAAAGAATTGGGGAAAGTCTCATTTCAGACAGAATATTTAAACTAGGACTTGCAAAAGAGGTAGCATTCAGACACACAGAAATGAGGAAAACAGATATTCCAGAAGGAAGGAACAACATAATCAAAGATACTGAAATAGAAAAAACCTAGGGGCGCCTGGGTGGCTCAGTCGGTTAAGCGTCCGACTTCGGCTCAGGTCACGATCTCAAGGTCCGCGAGTTCGAGCCCCGCGTCGGGCTCTGGGCTGATGGCTCAGAGCCTGGAGCCTGCTTCCGATTCTGTGTTTCCCTCTCTCTCTGCCCCTCCCCCGTTCATGCTGTGTCTCTCTCTGTCTCAAAAATAAATAAACGTTAAAAAAAATTAAAAAAAAAAGAAAAAACCTGTATGCATGTAGAGAGGAAGGAATATATCTAATTTTTGTGGGTGGTCAGGCAGTGAGAGAAGAGGATGGAAATACTGTATTCTCTGCCGTATGGCCAAAGGGATGAGAGCTTCAGGGCCAGGTATTGGGCCTATTTTACAGAAAAGGAAAATTGAGCCACAGAGAGCTTTTCGAGTGCTCTGAGGGAATAGATCTAGTGAGTAACAGATCTGAGACTTAAAGCTTCAAAGCTCATATTCTTTCCACCACATCCGCATGTCTACCACGGGCCTATCTTCCCCCAAGAACGGCTGAGTAAAACACAGACTCTCCTGGCCGCTCCTTCCTTCTGCATCATGGCGGTTAGCTCCACATCCAATGGACAGTATCTGACCTCGCCTTTGCAGCCACCAGAAATCCGTACCCCAGCTGAAGTCCCCGAGGCACTCGTGCTTTTGAAAATCTACTTGGGTCATCTGGCCAATGGGATACCTTACTAGCCAGCGTCCATCTATGCCAGCTGTATGTCAGGATGCTTGAGGGAGACCAGAAGCATCAGGACAGAAATATTCCTGAATATTCTTACGAGCTTTGTCCAAGAAATTTAGTAAGCAAACAAAACGTATTTTACTAGAGAGAGATTATCTTCTCTGGTGTCAGTCTGATTCTGATGAAACTTTGAGCCCTCAAAGATCAAGCTGTAAAACATGCTATGCTTCAGAATTTGAATTTTAGTAGAATATTGTCACTGCAATGCACCTTAAGTTTTCTCAGTACAAAGGACCCAATGGAAACACTTCATATATTCCCTTAAGCACCAGACACTATGACAAGTAATACCTTCTTTGAAGCCTAGCTTGCACATAGGGTCACTATTATTAACTATTCAGATTTTAAACCGCAGGCTGATCTTAACTACCGAGAAAGAATTAGAGAAGACACCAGCGTTTGCAACACACACACCTTACAGATCAAGAATACTCTCTTCGAGGGCTGTCTGCTAGTAATCTGGTAGATGGTAACCGATGAGCGAAACCATGAACTGGTGCTCCTCGTGTGTTTTGTAGTTTGGGGTATGTAATATTTCAGACTAACAGCTTATTGTGGGTTTGTGTCACATTCTTTTACAAACCCCCCTGGTAACCCCTATATACATAAGGAACCACACTCACCAGTTTCACATCAAGCAGCACGACTTTGGACAAACAATCTAACTTCTCTGTCCCTAAACGTCCTCATCTCTAAAATGGTAATAATAACCAGTTGCCAGCCCTGATGTAATGATTAAAGGGGATACTATGGGTAACACTTCAAAAAATGCCTAATACACATGGAAGCTGCTCATGAAACAGTTTGCTGTTGGTATCATTGTGATTGCCTAGTGTGTGTTAGTATAGATCACCTAAGTGTGATAGGTCCTCTTGCCAGAACATCCATTTCCCATTGGGATGCCTGTAATTTTGTGATTTTAGGGGACTCTGCCCTGCCCAGTCAAGCAGTCGTGTAGCAACTTTAGAATAATAAGCTCCAAAATGAGAAACCTAGAATTTCATTCATTGTAACCATTAATCTCCTTACATTCACATCCCATAGATGAAAGGATTATCCCAAAGCAGGATCGATACTTGATTCATTCTACATCCTAGAATCTTCTGTAGAGCCCAGGAAGCCTGAGGCTGGAGGAGAGGCATCAGCAAAATTTAAATTATTTCCTAAATCTTAAGCTTTAAGAGTTATTACGTTCCGCTCTAGGGATTGCTTTTCTCCCTCTGTCACTTAGTGGTTCGCAACCCCCCCCCCCCCCCAAAAAAAAACCCGTTTTCAATTTCTCTTTACTTCCAAATCAGAATACTCACGATTATTGTTCTCTTAATGTGGATGTGAGAGCTTCTGCAAAAATAGCTGCCAAAAAGACTTTAAAAGATTTTATTCACTTTAATACACCATGACTAATTGGGGGGAAAACAGCAAACAACCACAGTAGGATTGTGTCTGTAGGCCTGTAACCATTCACCGGCACACTGGCAACACATTAAGTGAAATGTTACTATATTGGGTAATGAGGAAAAAATTCCTTCGCTTGCTGGAAATCTCTATGGACGTAACTGTAGGGAGGAGCAAAGGGGAGTTTTTACTCATGCTTTCTGAGCTAAATAATATCATCCATCGCCTCTGAATACATTGTTGTTATTAAGGAAAAAAAATACTAGAATCAGGCAGGGAGCCCTATACCGCACTCCGTATTTTAAGGGTTTTCTCAGCTGTGGTGGTGGCACCTGGAAATTAGGAAGGGGGGGGCGGTTCTGGGTCGTATGTTTCCAGTGAAGAGAAGAGAAGTGTTCCACCTTTCGGGAAAAATGGAAGACTTTTTTTTTTTTAATTTTTTTTTAACGTTTATTCATTTTTGAGACAGAGAGAGACAGAGCATGAATGCGGGAGGGTCAGAGAGAGAGAGGGAGACACAGAATCCGAAACAGGCTCCAGGCTCCGAGCTGTCAGCACAGAGCCTGAGGCGGGGCTCAAACTCACGGACCGCGAGATCATGACCCTAGCCGAAGTCGGACGCTCAACCGACTGAGCCACACAGGCGCCCCAGACATTTCTTAACACAAAATCAAAGGAGGTGAAACAAATTGTTATTCCACTGCTCCTAGACGCAAGCCCTATAGAGAAAAACGAGGAAATGTCGGGGATGCCTTTGACTGCACGGAGATTGTAATGTAGGGTAGAGAGAAACGTGAGTTTGAGAGTCTGCAGGTGGCACTGGGCGACGGGTGCTGGGGTGTCAATAAGCAGGGTCTACACGAGGAGCACTGGCCACAGGATGCTGGGCAAAGTATGTCGCCGGCAAGCTGATGTGTCCCTCTCTCCCCACGGGCTTCTGCCCTGTGTGGCCTGATGTGACTAATGAGACGTCTAGCCTTTCCTCTTAGAATCTGGTGAGAGATTGCCACTTCAGAGGCTCTTACCTGGAACTTTCTTTAGGGCCTAGGTCTGCCTCACACATGGGAGAAAGGCGTAGATGAGGGTTATAAAACAGGCCACACGCTTTTCGCCTCTAGTTTGTTTGATCTGTGAAGTAGAAATGCCAGTTGCTTTACTTGAAAGATTCCAGAGGCAAAGAAGAGTATTTAAAAAAAACAAAACAAAAACAAAAACCTGGCGTGTTTTCATTTGGTTGTTCTTGGATAATTTTTTGTGCTCACAATTATATTGGGCCCGATGAGTTGTAGCTAGTACCTGTGTGATGGCTTTGCTGCTCTTGGAATGAGCTGGGTCCCTGGATTCCTTGACAGTGATTCTAGATCACAGGTTCTGTTTGCACATACAATTTTCACAGAGTTTCCCAGTTGAAAAGGGAATTAAAAGCCCCACAAATCTCCTTCCCCAAAGTATTAGCATAATGAATCCAACCACTACCCTATTATAATTTTCCAGGCATCTGTGCGGCCAAAGAGCAAGCTACTAAACTTTACAAACTTTAGGTACCCCTATAAGCTGAACAGCTAATGTTTTCACAGAGTATTTAACAATTTTGTACTGGCCCGCCTATCTCCTAAAAGTATCACCTAGAGTGAATACTAATTCGGGAAACAGAATCAGTGAACAATCTATCAGCTCTGGATTAGCAGTTCCTCCATGTATTAATCTGATGTAGTAGAAGCTTTATCCCCGGTATAACCTTTTCTGCAGTTCCTTCCACACCTTGGCATGTCAGCATTTATGTCACGGAGAGTATATCGAACCCAGGAAGTTATTGACCCATGCTTGACCTAAAGGAAGAAACTATTTGCTGTAAGAATGTGGCAGATTTGGGGCGCTTGTGCGGTTCAGTGGGTTAAGTGACCGACTCCTGATTTCGGCTCAGGTCATGAACTCACGGTTTGTGAAGTTGAGTCTCACGTTGGGCTCCATGCTGACAGCATGGGATTCTCTCTTCCTCTCTCTCTGCTCCTACCCTGTTTGTTTTCTCCCTCCTTCTCTCTCTCTCTCTCACTCTCAAAAAGAATAAAAAAATAAACATTAAAAAAAAAAAGAATGTGGCAGATTTATCGTAAGCCCTTTCCAAGAGGATTGTTTCTCCCGCTCATACCCGACACATAGCAATGAAAATTTAAAGCAAAGCTAAGGGAGCACAGCCACACTTAGACAAGTATCTCTTTGAATGAAACTTTGAACTGAAATGTACACCACTGGGTGGATACAGGGGTGGCCCACTGAGTTCAGGAGTGGACCCAGACTGTACACACAGAATCAGAGAGAATGGAGACTAAAAGTCCATGGATGCAGGATGCCTATGGATGTGGGATCATCACCTGCGACAGCGAGCTGGGGCAGGCATCCCTGCCAGTGAGCAGAGGCTGAAAATGCTTCGACCACTGCCCAGGACCGTGATCACTAGTTGGCTGGGGAGGAGGGAAGGAGCATAGCTACCAAACCTCGGCTCTAGATTTAAACTCTCTCAAACACAGGAAAAGAATCCCTAGCAGTCCCATAAAAACCAGCTTCTCAATGGTTGAACCCAGGAGGACAAAAAAAGACAACTACAAGAAGTTGGGACAAGGAGAGGCGACCTTGAGGAAAGGGGAAAAAGATCAACAAGCAAAACAACAATAACTGAAGGAAAACGTCCACCTAAGATGAACTTGCAAACAAGAAGCGTAATATCATACCACAGTGAAAACAATCCACGCCAAAAATACGGTAAGGACAAAGACATAGGTTGAATCCTACAGAAGAGGTGGAATTTGAATCGGACTTGTGGGAAGACATTCTGGGAAAGTAGAAAGGGAAGGGGCATTTCGTGAGGAAGAACCACATAGGCGAAATCATGGAAGTGATCCAATGTGGAATGGTCCTTGCTTTCTAGGAGTTATTGGAGGGGTGATGAGAGAGGTTGGAAATTGTGGGAAAGGGAGACATGCTTTATATATAGAGATGGGGCCAAACTATGGTGACGCCCTAGGGCCAGGAAGAGAAGTTAATGTGACTTGTGAACAACGGGAGCAGGCGAAGATGTGATGAAAGAGGTAGCGGCATTGTGCAGGAAGGAATAGAGAGGGAATGGGGTAGTCGCCAGTCATTTCAGGAGGTGTTGAGGGTAGTTAAGATGTTACAGAATGATGTTTGTGCCATAATGATTCAAGAAGAATGGAAAGAGATGGTTTAAGGTAGATTCCCTAAGTAACAGATTGGGTTAGCCACTGGGGATAAACAAGAGGGAAAATTTAAATATCTCAAGTCTGGGAGGCTGGCGCCACTAAAGCTATGGTGAAAATGAGAAAAGGCATTCCCTCGGGAATGAAGAAAAAAAAAATCTAATTTAGTGATGTTGGTATTTCACATTCTTATTTTATTTTTAAGCATTCTCATTTTATTTTACTATAAGCAGGAAGATGAAGAAAACGTGGGACGCCTTACTACCCATCATCAAGATTTAACAAATGTTTACATTTTAGCAAAATTGCATCAGATATTTTTAAAGAAATAAAGTGTTCCAGATGCAACTCCAGACCAACATCTCTATCTCATTTCCCTCTTTCTTCCCCCAGAGGCAACCACTATCCTCAACTGGGTGTTGTTATCCTTCAGCTGTGGAGGTTTTTATACTTTTCCTTTAATTGGATGCTCCTATAATATATACTACTGTTTTCCGTGCCTTACCAATTCACATAAAATCCTTCGGCATATTTCTTGCCATCTTTTTATTTCTTCTTTTCTCTCACTATTATGCTTTGAACACGTACTGATGTGGATACAGGTAGACCTAGCTTATTGATATATCATATTTGAAGGAGGTTAGATATACTGAAGGTCAGGCGAGAGATTAAAACTAAGGTGCTGATTTGAAGCCTATAAACATACAGAGAATAACTGAACTGTGAGCACAGCTTTATTTTCCAGGAAGGACAAGGCATCCCCTAGACCCTGAGGTCTTGAGTGCAATGACCCTGTGTCACTTATCTTTGAAAGTCCCATAGCACCAATCATGATGCGATACTCCGTGAACGTTGGCTAAATGAATGAATGGAGCTTTCTTCCCCCCTGCCCTTTTCTTGCTGTAAAGTCTGCAATGCACGGCTTGGAAAAAGGAAACCGCAGGTGAATTTAAACTATAAGTGAACTTTATTAACCAGCACGGTATTTTTTTTTCATAGAACCAACATTTTTAGATTGTGAGATTTCCCAATTAAAAAAAAAAACACAAAACAGATACCTTGCTTTTATTGCAACATCTAAGTACCTGGCTTGTACAATGCCTGGCTTGTACTTCTTCCTGGCAACAATCGAGGTAAGTGGCTGCAGTAACCTTTAAATGGGCCGTATGTTTCCAGCATGATACCAACACCTCCCCCTGCAGTTCTGACCCCCAGGCCAATTGCCAGTTACGACGGATTATTGCTTGCACGGTTGTTTTTCATACGGTAGGAAATATTTCAGTGTATCCTAGCCTCTGAGAAAGAGGGGAAAAAACAGAGAGGGACTGACAGGGCCCAGTGCTTCACACAAAATTGGAGAGAACACATTTCCTTGCAAAAGTGAAGACTATATATCCTTAGATGTTCAACACACAATGGCGCACACAAACAGCGTCTCCTGGTCAGGCAGTCTAGGTCACGGGGAACAGCACATATTTATTTATTACATAAATATTAAATACGTCGATTCTATTGACATTTTGGTGAGCAATCGAACCCTCCCTCCTCAGATACTTTTAGAATATAATATTTTTTACGTGAACTATAAAGAAAGGAGCTTCAGCTTTTCAGTATTGATTTTCACACAGTGTTCATCCCAATAGAAAATCCTCCCTAATAACCTGGAAACCTTCTCCTTCCTCCCCCTCCTCCCCCTCCTCCTCCTCTTCTTCTTCTTCTTCTTCTTCTTCTTCTTCTTCTTCTTCTGATGTTGTGTTTATTTTTGAGACAAAGAGCACAAGCAGGGGAGGAGCAGAGAGACAGAGGATCTGAAACAGGCTCTGCACTGACAGCAGAGAGCCTGACGTGGGGCTCCTACAACTCACAAACCATGAGATCAGGACCTGAATGGAAGTCAGTCCACCCTCTTAATTTCCATTAAAAAATTAAAAGAGGGTTCCAGGAAACCCTCTTAATTTCCACTTTCTCTGTTAGACTGCCCAACAGGAGCAGTCATGACTCTAACAGAGCTTGTTACCAGCACATATATTAATTCTAAAAATTGAAATTTGTATGATTTTGATTTAAATAAGAAAACATGGGAGTGGTTCATTTTAACGCCAGCTATGGCAGACTCCCCTCATCACATTGCCATCTTTAATGACGTGAGACGACTCTCTAATAACAATTTCTCGGTCAAAGGCAGCATAGGGTGTGATCCCCAGGAAAAGTCACTCTCGGACTTCAGGAGGACTCCCAGAGAAGCAGAACACTTCTGTCCTTGGGAGTCGCCTTGGTACCCAATCCTCCAAGCTGGACAGAGTACAGCATTAGAAAAGGTGGTGGGGACCAGGAGGCAGAAGGTGCTAAGTGGGGAGTCCTTGTGGCTGAAAATGATACTTTATTTGAGCTTTACTCCAATCTTCTGCTCAAATGAATTAAGTCCTTTCAGGTCCCTTTACATCAATAGATGGTTATTCTTATTTACGAAAAATGGTCTTTGATTAGAAAGTAATTTTTTTCCAAGCTTAGAAGTGGAGGAGAAGCAAATTCTAAAAGCTGTACATCCCTCATCCCATGTTTATATGGGTTTATTTCCAGCTATAACAGTTTCTTTCACTGCATTTTAAAGATATCTCACTGTATTTCACATGTGCCAAACTGCCATGAAAAATAAAATCTTGGGACACCTGGGTGGCTCAGTCAGGTAAGTGCCCGACTTCGGGTCATGATCTCAGGGTTCGAGAGTTTTAGCCCTGTTTTGGGCTCTCTGCTGTCAGTATAGAACCTGCTTCAGATCCTCTGTCTCCCTCTCTCTCTGTCCCCACCCCTCTCATTCTCTCTCAAAAGTCAATAAACATTTCAAAATAAACTAATAAAATCTTCATACTTGGATAAAACAGCAGATAGCCACATCATTGAGAAACCAGGAGGAACTCTGTTTTAGGTGATTGTAAGGTTTACTCTTAAATATTTTTAAAAAGGCACTTGTTTTTGGGATTCAACTTAAATTTTAGTTCTTACAGAAACAAAAGAGAGCTTCAATTTTATAAGTGAATAGTTTTCCGTCTTCTCTCACCCTAGTAAGGGGATTCCTTCCCACTAAACTCCTAGGATGGCAAATTCTTGATTTTAAAAGGTACTTACTGATGAAATGAATGGTACATAATTATTTCAATAGTTAATGTATATGATGACGAATTTTTGATTGGCATATTAATACAGAACCCCCCCCCCCCCCCAGAAAGGTAGATACAAAAGATATTAAGAACAACAATGGAAACAATGCACATGCATTGTTGATACTATCAATTAGCAAATTTCTTTGAGAACTTAATGCAGCCAGGCTGTCTGGGTGGCTTGGTCGGTTGAGCATCCGACTTCGGCTCAGGCCATGATCTCACGATTTGTGAGACCCAAGCCTCACATTGGGCTTGCTGCTGTCAGCCTGGAGCCCACTTGGATCTTCGTCCCCCTCTCTGTCTGCCCCTATCCCACCGCACTCCCTCTCCTGAAAATAAACTCTATGTTGACAGTGGATCTGGATGAAGGCTCTCTTTGCAGCTAGAAATGGCCCTTATAGGTGCATTTGGGTGGCTCAGTTGGTTAAGCCTCCAACTCTTGGTTTTGGTCCAAGTCATGATTTCACAGTTTGTGAGTT
The DNA here is from genome assembly GCF_016509475.1 of Prionailurus bengalensis. NCBI lineage: Eukaryota > Metazoa > Chordata > Mammalia > Carnivora > Felidae > Prionailurus > Prionailurus bengalensis. The sequence goes on from NC_057358.1 coordinate 91,621,184, forward strand.
TGAGCCCCATATCAGGCTCTGCGCTGGCAGCATGGAGCCTGCTTGGGATTCTCTCTCTCCCTCTCTCTGCCCCTCCCCTGCTTGTGCTCTTTCTCTGTCTCTCTCTCCCTCTTTCTCTCTCTCAAAAAAAAAAAAAAAAAGAAAGGAAAAAGAAATGGTCCTTGTACATGTGAAGAAATGCCCAGTAAGTATGGTACTAAATAAACGTGTAGTCTTGTATTCTTGTAATCTATGCCTCTGTGGAGTATTTTGGAAGTGTGACTACATATGCATATGATAAATAATTAACTTAAAATCCCTCATTTAAAAAAGAGCTTCTGAACTCTGTGCTTTGCTTACTGTGCTCTAACAATATTGTTCCCTTGATGAGACATATACACCAAGGTCATTCCAACTGAGGGGCTTTTGCATTTGCTGTTCCCTCTATGTAGAACACTCTTCCCCTGGATAGATATTTGCATGGCTTTCAGTTCTTGGCTTTCAAATATAATGTCATCAGACAGGCCATTCCTGACAATCCTACCTCAAATAGGGCCTTTTCCTTCACTCTCTAACCCCACATCCTCCTCTAACTTTCAGCATAACACTAAGAGTATGCATTTATTTGTGCATTTGTTTATTGTCTGACTCTACCATGAGAAGTTAAGCTCCACTGATGCAAGGACAACACTTGTGATGTTCACTGCTGTGTAAACTCCCACCAACCAGAACTTTATCTCACATTTAGCAGATGCTCAATAAATACTTGTGAATGAACGAATGAAGCTGCCATTGTACATTATTTTTTAAAAATTTTATTTATTTTGAGGGAGGGAGGGAGGGAGGGAGGGAGGGAGAGAGAGAGAGAGAGAGATGGGACAGAGAAGGAGAGGGAGAGAGAGAATCCCAAGTAGGCTCTGCACTGTCAGCACGGAGCCAGATGGGGAACTTGAACCCACGAACCATCAGATCATGACCTGGGCCAAAATCAAGAGTCAGACGTTTAACCGACTGAGTCACCCAGGCACCCCAACATTTTAAAAACAACTTTGCTTTATGTCCTTCAAAACAAAACATTTTAAAAGCTACATTTCTCCATGTGTGTAATACAGTGTCACACAATCCTTGAGGATGTGAATATTAATGTACTATTTTCATTTTATAAGCTACTAAAAAAGAACACATGTACCAGTCTCTGTATAGATTCTAATTTGATATAAACTATATACGTACACTGAATTCAATCTAAGAAAGCAATTATTTCTCTTTTCAAACGGTTGTTCATTCTGACCGTGTATCCAGTATGTGCTCTAAACATGGATATTTAAAAGATATATTCCTTGAAGGACCCAGCTTTGTTCCATGTACTCACTAGAGACTCAATAACTGTTAACTCTTGGTGAATTGTTGCCATGCAATTCTCCTGTAAAATCTCTCTAGTGGAAAAGAAAACAAAGCTCTACCTTGCTTTTAGCCCAGAAAAATGGTCTTCCCTAGTATAAACTCCCCAAATATATCTCAAGTTAACACACAGGTTCTACACATAAAATAAACAAAGGATTGTTTTTCTACTAAAATGATTCCGTTTGCTGTAAAAGTAAATCAATGTTCATGCTGCTCCGGCGGGGTGGGGGTGGGGGTGGGGAGAGAGGTGGGGAGGGAATAAATTATCTGATGTTTTTTTATGATTGCCATGCTGGTGCCTAAGCTGCATAGGATTCAGTAGCCTCAGCCCCGGTGAACTGTTGGCCGTCTTTGAGGCTAAGGAGTCGATACTGTGTCCTCATTAGAATTATCCTCATATATCTTCAACCCTTAATTCCACTAAAATGATCTCTAGCATTCATACCCTAAAATGAGATCAATACCATAACATACCGCACCACCTGTTATAATGATGTGCCTACATATTCAAAATAATGGCAACATCCTAGTCTTAGAATATTTATCAAATTCTTCCTCAGTCACAGATAAACATTTAATGCTGTCTGAGGCAAGAAAGAAAAATAATTAAATCTATGAATTATCCTTATTGATATTTTAAAAGTCTGATGGTCTACCGACTGAGCTATCCAGGCTTTTTCTCATTGATTAAAATAAATTTGTTTTAATGTTTATTTATTTTTGAGAGAGGGAAGGAGAGACAGCGTGAACGGGGGGGGGGTGTGGAGCTGAAAGAGAGGGAGACGCAGATTCAGAAGCAGGCTCCAGGCTCCGAGCTGTCAGCACAGAGCCCGAACATGGGGCTCGAACTCACAAACCGCGAGATCATGACCTGAGCCAAAGTTGGATGCTCAACCGACTGAGCCACCCAGGCGCCCTCACTGGTATTTTAAATCTAGAACTTACTCCTTGCTAACAACTAGCACCAACTGCTGATTATTAACCCAGGGTCTATTAGTAAAACATACAATTATAACCCTTCAGATGTTTATATTTTATAGGAACATTAACACTATACAATATTTATATAAAATTTTACAAAGCTCATTCACATACATTTCTCAAGCCATTTTCAGCCCACTATTTCATATGGTAACACGTTCTCACACATTTCTGTTTTCGGGAAGATGTGTGAATAGAGCTGTTATTAATTTATTATAAATTCAATTTTATTTATTTATATATTTACATTTATTGATTGCTTGATATCTTCTAAGCATTTGGCTAGGTGCTGGGGATACTGAGAGGAGTAAGATATGGGCCATGCCCTTTATAGTAATGGCTGTTTAGGTAGAGAGAAAGTAAATGTATTTTTTCAGAGTGTCCAATATATTTGTGTGTCCATGTTTTGTGTGTATGTATGTGTATCCATCAATATGCATAAATTATATACATATGTATTATATGTACTATATATGTATTATATGCATATACATATATGTATATATTATAGATTATACATATGTACCTCATCTGATCTCTCTACATAAGTCACTAGTTATACTCTGAACATACATAAATATTGAAGTTGAAATGGATGCTATAACTTTTAGGAAAATAAAAGTTTAATATGCAGATCTGTAGAAACATAGAAATATGTTCAAGTTTATAGCTGTGATGAAAAATTCATGACTTACATAAATTGAGTAATATTTGGGGAAAAAGTGGTCTCTATATGGTAATCTGAAAGCGGAATTGCCCTTAAGAGTAGGAAGCAAACTATGTAGCTGATTTGAACTTCCTGTACCCAGTATGAGCTGGCCAGAGTTTAAAGATCTGCCTCTGGAGATATGAATCTTGAGGAGATGTTACTCATTTGAAATTCCCAGTGTAAAAGGTCAAGTCCTGGAACAGTGAAACAATTAAAGTCCCTAGGAACTGATTTCTCAAATCAGAAACTACTTCTCTCAAAAACATCCACCACCATCACAAGGAAAACCCCACTAGCTCTGAGAGCAACATCTTGTGCAAATGAAACCCTGGTCAGCCTCTGGAAAAAATAGGAGAGGTGGGAAAGAAACCAAAACAAACCGTATCTAATACTGTTTACAACTGACGTAGGGACAGCCCAGTCTAGAATAAATTCATCATCATCTTCATCAGAACCTCAGACAAACTTTATTTCCATACCAGATGCTACATAACATATATTTTACACACAGTTTTGCCTAAAATTTCACTAAAGTTATAGAAAAGGTGAGATCATAGGGGCACCTGCGTGGCTCAATCGGTTAAGTGTCCAACTCTTCATTGTGGCTCAGGTCATAATCTCACGGTCATGAGATTGAGCCCTGCATCAGGCTCTGTGCTGGGTGTGGAGACTGCATGGGATTCTCTCTCTCTCCCTCTCCCTCACCTGTCCCCACCTCTAAAAATAAAAAAAGAAAAAAGATGAGATCATCTATACATTTTCTTCCTCCCAAACAACTGTCTTTCTGAGTTCCCATTTGGATTTACATTAAGCATTACTCAAGTACCAACTCAAGCCTTTACAATGGCCAGTATCTTATGTCTATAACTACCAAGCTCTTTTTCTTTCCATCTCTGCCCTTGAGATAACTTAAATAAAATTCAACCCAAAATTAATCTTTAGCATGTCATATAACTCTTCTAAGATGTCGCCACACCTGTCAGTTGAACAGTGGAATTTCGGCCAAGTAAGATTTAGATAAAGCAAGGATCTTTTCCTTCCCATGAGTTGCAATGTACCTTTCTCACTCTGGGTTCAGTAAGAGATTTAAGACCTAATATTCTTTTTTTTTTTAATTAAAAACATTTTTTTTAACGTTTATTTATTTTTGAGACAGAGCATGAACAGGGGAGGGGCAGAGACAGAGGGAGACACAGAATCGGAAACAGGCTCCAGGCTCTGAGCTGTCAGCACAGAGCCCGATGCGGGGCTCGAACTCATGGACCGCGAGATCATGACCTGAGCCAAAGTCGGACGCTTAACCCACCAAGCCACCCAGGCGCCCCAAGACCTAATATTCTAAGTCACACTCTTCTGCATGTAGAATGACATTAATTGCATATCCCCCTTGGGAGATTTAAGAAAACAATCACCCAAAACATGTTCATTGCTCTGTGTTTCAAATTAGGCACCAGGCTGGAAAAGATCTGGATTTATTCTACTCAAAATGTCCTTCTGCAGAGGTTTTCCCTCCAACTAGGGCTAACTAGTATCTACTAATCTTTTTTTTTTTTTTTTTAACGTTTATTTATTTTTTGGGACAGAGAGAGACAGAGCATGAACGGGGGAGGGGCAGAGAGAGAGAGGGAGACACAGAATCGGAAGCAGGCTCCAGGCTCTGAGCTATCAGTCCAGAGCCTGACGCGGGGCTCGAACTCACGGAGTGCGAGATCGTGACCTGAGCTGAAGTCGGACCCTTAACCGACTGAGTCACCCAGGTGCCCCTACTAATCTTGATTTTTTTTTTCCATTTCACTGTTTGCTGGAGCCAGGAGTCCCACTTTCTTCCTCTCCCTCTTCCTTTCTAGGTTCCCTCCCCATTTCCCCATCTACTCTCCCGCCAAAAGTCTATACAAGTTAAACAAGGTATGGAGGAAATCACACATAAACCACTTTAACTTCAAATCTTTTCAGAGTAACGTATTCCTTTGGGGCAGGGGAAGGGTTCTAATAAATTGCTGCAAGCAACCTCTGGCTGACACGATTCTTGGGCCCCATAACCTGAGCAAAGAGGTCTCCAGGAGGAAGAGCAGATGCACACGTCTCTTTAGATGACTAGGTCAATTACTTCATGATGCTTTTCCCACATTTTCTGGCCTACTGAAAACCAAACCAACAAACGAAAACCCAAAAAACCCTTTAAAAATTTGTTATCTCTTACCTAAGTATCCTAAAAAATCTCAGGAGAATACCCTTCCCTCCGAGAATTACTAAATTTCTGTCCCATGTGGCTGCAGTTTTTCTGCCAGGCCCCTTTCTGTAATGACTTTCTTTGGCATCATTCCTTCGCGGTGGGCTCTCCTTTCAAAGTGGGGACACCATGTTACATTTCATCCAAAGTGCAAAACTATGACTCATTTTCTTTATTAAAAAAAAAAAAAAAGGAAAGAAAAAAAAAACTAAGTCGGGGTCCCTCAATCTACTCTCTTACATTAAGGAACCAGGTTTCCACTGTTAATTACTGTTCTACCCTCGCTTTATCACGCTAAGACGAGGGAAGACTTTTTGTCATGTTCATTGATCTTTTTTGCCTTTGATTCTATAAACAGGAACTATCTGTAAGTCAAGCTGTACACTCTTGGATTAAAGCCCAGGCTATTAACGCGTTTTCAAAGGGTATGCCATAATCCTACTGTCAGAATCAGTGTGGATAAGAATGCTTGTTTGACAGATCAAGTTCTAATTCTAACTGGTGCAGCATCCCCTTTCGTGTTAACCTTTATCAAGATAACTTGATCATGTTTTGTGCTCAACTGGAATTATGCCCATAGGTTCTAACAAATTGAAAGATGACTGTATGCCACTGTTTTATGATCAGGATGTATTGATTTATTATTGCGATAAAGAACTCCACACAATATATCCTTATGATCACGTGTGTCTTCTTGGCAGACATTCTCTAATATACAAATGAAAAACTGAACCTCTCCCCATCCCACATACACAAAATTTACTCATTCAGCTACCCAGGGAAGGGGTGCCTACTTTGCAGAGGACACAACTTTCCAGGCTCCTCAGGAAGTACTTGTATTGAAAACTAGACAGCGTATGAGAGTCTAGGTCGGTCAGTTAGTAACAGAGGCTTTTTAAATGTTAGGAATTCAAATCATCTTTTTTTGTGCTTCGTGGCGCAGAATTTAGCGGTTACACAGAATTTATTTGAAATGACAGGTTCTGGGGTGGGGGAGGGAATTTCATCTAGCTGTAGACACCCCTGTAGTTATTTTTGTGTGAAAGTGGGAGGCGTATGTCTAGGACAGAATTTGTCAGACTCCTCACTTTTTGTAATAGGACACAAACTATGCTTTCTGCATTTCTAAACTCTAAATCATAGGACTCTAATTTTATAAACAATACCAGAGAATACTGGCACTTGAAGCAATTCTCGGAGAATTCACCTTTCAGTACTTGCCAAGCCTATATTTGAAACAACGAGTTTTGGAAGCTACTGTCTAGGGACTTACTAATGACTGGTGCTTCTATGTTGACTATGTTCCAATCCGTATTGAGTTAAACTAATGTTTTCCAAACTCTGGTTTCTGCAGTGTTAGTGTTAAATGAAAAAAGGCCCCATTATCAAATAAATTGGGAAAATACTGGGTTAAACAAAATTAATTAGCTTTATTTCTTACTGGACTTCTAAGGGTCTTTAATATGCTAATACAGTTTTGGATCTACAAAAGGGAGGTTACAGTTTGTTGCATTTTCCATTTCTTGAACCTATTTTTGATGGAATAACTATTAACATGTAGCATAATTAATTTTCTGAATAATAAAGGTTGGGAAATGCTCCCCAAATCAATATGTCCAGATTCTACTACCCACATTTCCTGAAGAAATTATTTCCCTGCATTATTATATCATATCAGGACTTTGGGTTTTACAGTGAGTCAGTAAAGGAATGAGTTTTTAAAGTAACTCCTCTCTTTTTGCCATAACATAATTATAGTATCTAATATATATTTAATTTTTTTTTAAGTTTACTTATTTATTTTGAGAGAGAGAGAGAGTACAAGCAGGGGAGGGCCAGAGAGAGAGGGAGAGAGAGAGAGAGAGAGAGAGAATCCGAAGCAGTCTCCATACTGACAGCACGGAGCCTGATTCAGGCCTTGAACTCACGAACTGTGAGATCATGACCTGACCCAAAACCAAGAGTGGGACGCTTAACCGACTGAGCCATCCAGATGCCCCAGTATCTAATATATGTTGAATAAACATTTATAATGTACATTTTTGTTAGAATTTGTTGCCAAGTACTGATTATCTCTCAAAAGTTTTTAATGGGAAGTGAGATTTATAAACACAATAAAAACTTATTTTTTTCTCCTTGACTGCTAGGGAGCTCAAATGCAAATGTGCCTTAATATAACAAACATATTTTCAGTAGCTGAACATTTTTATTTCTGAATGTTTTATATCTTTTGTATTATAATTGGGTATTTTGATGTTTAGCCTGTATCATTATAACTGGGTTAATAAATTCACCCTAATAAATGTGGTGAAGAACATCAAGTGTGAAAATGTAATTGAAATAAGTGGAACATCTGCTTCAGTATTTCAGTAACGGTAAGCATGAAATAAATGGCAGTGTTATTATTAACAATGTTAATATTAGTTTAGTTTTGTCTTCCTCTTTTTAATGTTAATGGTGAAGAAAAGTAAAAGATGAAAAGTAAAAGCTTCCTTCCTTATTTCTCACTCTCATTCCTATGCCTCAATAGGGAACATTTCTTTTTTTTTACAGTTTCAGTCTCCAAATTTCTGAAAATGCCAAAATAAATGTTATCATTTCTTCTCTTGTCAATTTTGAGCAGTATTGGTCAATGTCGTCTATGAAAGAGGGACATTTGTTTCACTTAGACAGTCTTCACTTTTTTAAGTTTTTTTTTTTTTTAACATTTATTTATTTTTGAGACAGAGAGAGACAGAGCATGAACGGGGGAGGGTCAGAGGGAGAGAGGGAGACACAGAATCGGAAACAGGCTCCAGGGTCTGAGCCATCAGCCCAGAGCCCGACGCGGGGCTCGAACTCACAGACCACGAGATCATGACCTGAGCCGAAGTCGGACGCTCAAACGACTGAGCCACCCAAGCGCCCTGTCAGTCTTCACTTTTCTTTCTCCTCCTCCTCTCTGTTTTGGTAGTTATCATTAGTTCTTTGATAAGTCATGCTTATGAAATGTAAATAATGTACTTAACACTTTAGTTTTTTAGATAAGCTTTTTATGGGAATATAGTGCATACACAGAAAGTGCACCAATCAAAAGGAATAGCTAGATGAGTTTTCACAAAATAAACACACTCATGGAACCACAGCTCAGAAAAATAGACCGGTGCCAGCATCCCATAAATCTGCCTGTCTCCACTTGATGAACGTTTTTGAAGTTTTTAACCAATCAATCGTATACTTTTTTATATTTAGCTCCTTTCATTCAACATTATGTTTGTGATATTCATCTATTTTATTGCATGTTCTTTTTATTCCACACAGTATGCCATTAAATGCCATTACGTATTTATATCCATTCACTTGTTAAGGGATACTTGTGTTGTTTCCAGTCTCATGTTAGTAGGAATAGTGTTGCAACGACCATTCTTGTACAAATCTTTTGGGTCATGTACTATGCATTTTTGTTGGCTATAAAGTTGAGTCATATGATATGTATATGTTACGTATCAGTAACAGTTTTCCAAAAGTAGTAGTTCCAAATAATACTTCCATGAGAGCGTATAAAAGTTTCAGTATCCAGGCCAACATTTGATAGTATCAGTCTTTTTAACTGTGGTGTTTTCTTCTAATGTGTCAACTTCACATAGTACCTTAAAATATATTACACAAAAATTGAGGACATTAGTAGCCCTATACTTTCCTCCATAAAGCCTCCAAGCTTATCAGGTATGTAGTTATATTTATATTATAAAAGTTTATAACATGTGCATTCTCTTCTCTAATTATAATTTAGTTTTATGCTTTCTCTGTACAGATAGACTATAAAAATGAAAAATCCAATAAATGACAACTACAAAATTATGATTATATAAATATTATTCATTGCAAAATAAAATAATGTGATAGAATTCCTAAAGCAGGAGAGGCAATTCTATGTCACTAGATCTGTGCTACTCAATGGAGAATTTTCCAAATATAATTTTTTTTTTTTGAGAGAAAGACACAGAGCATGAGTTGGGGAGGGGCAGCGTGTGCGCGCGCGCGAGAGAGAGAGACAGAGAGAGACAGAGAGAGAGACAGAGAGGGAGACACCCAGAATCTGAAACAGGCTCCAGGCTGTCAGCACAGAGACCTATGTATGAGGGGCTCAAACTCAAGAACCATGAGATCATGACCTGAGCTGAAGTCAGATGCTTAACCGACTGAGCCACCCCAAGAATCTTCCAAGAATAAAGGTCAAGTTCATTCTCGAACAACTGTTCAAAAACATGATACATTTTATATTGCTTTATATTTAATTTTTACTTTTTTGTCCAGCTTTCATACTTCTTAAGGTTTCTGACTGCCTTTCTTTTTCTTGTTGACAAAAGAGTACTTACATCTCTACTTCATTATTAATATACCCAATTTATTCATTAATTGTTGTAAGACATCCATGTTCTTTGGAAGATATTCTTCTGACTCTGGTCATATGTTCTAATTTGGATCGACTGTTCTCCCACTACATAACTACTATTCTGGGATATCTTTTCACTGTTCTCTTACATCCATTGCTTGCTGAATTTCACACTTCTCTCATCTAGATGATGTGTGTGTGTGTGTGTGTGTATATATATATACAATAATTTGTTGTTGTTATTTATTTTGAGAGAGACAGAGTGCTAGTGGGGGTGGGGCTGAGAGAGAGGGAAAGAGAGAATCCCAAGCAGGCTCCACGATGTCAGCACAGAGCCTGATGCAGGGCCCAGTCTCATGAATGGAGAGATCATGACCTGAGCTGAAATCAGAAGTCAGATGCTTAACTGACTGAGCCACCCAGGCACATGTATACACACACACACACACACACACACACACACACACACACATATATTATTTGATTAAGTATATCCTCAGGTAGTTTTTTTCTAAAAGTGTATGTTGGATATAAACGGAATCATTATATGCCTAAAGAGGTCTTTATTTTATGCTCACCTTTGATTTAAAGGCACAAAGGTTTAAAAGCAGAACTTTGAGGGGCGCCTGGGTGGCGCAGTCGGTTAAGCGTCCGACTTCAGCCAGGTCACGATCTCGCGGTCTGTGAGTTTGAGCCCCACGTCGGGCTCTGGGCTGATGGCTCAGAGCCTGGAGCCCGTTTCCGATTCTGTGTCTCCCTCTCTCTCTGCCCCTCCCCCGTTCATGCTCTGTCTCTCTCTGTCCCCAAAAAAATAAATAAACGTTTGAAAAAAAAAATTAAAAAAAAAAAAAGCAGAACTTTGAAAGTATCGAAGTATGCTTTTTTTCTAGGATCTAGTGTCTTTTTTTTTTCTTTTTTTAAAAATTTACATCCTTGGTGCAACAATGATTTCAGGGGTAGATTCCTTAGTGCCCCTTACCTATTTAGCCCATCCTCCCTCCCACAAACCTCTGTTTGTTCTCCATATTTAAGAGTCTCTTCTGTTTTGTTCCCCTCCCTGTTTTTATATTAGTTTTGCTTCCCTTTCCTTGTGTTCATCTCTTCTGTGTCTTAAAGTCTTCATATGAGTGAAGTCATATGATATTTGTCTTTCTCTGACTCATTTCGCTTGCATCATACCCTTCAGTTCCATCCACGTAGTTGTAAATGGCAAGATTTCATTCCTTTTGATTGTCCAGTAATACTCCATTATATATATATACCACATCTTCTTTATCCATTCATCCATCGATGGACATTTGGGCTCTTTCCATATTTTGGCTATTGTTGATAATGCTGCTATAAACATGGGGGCGCATGTGCCCCTTCGAAACAGCATACCTGTATCCCTTGGATAAATACCTAGTAGTGCAATTGCTGGGTCATAGGGTAGTTCTATTTTTAATTTTTTGAGGAACCTCCATACTGTTTTCCAGAGTGGCTGCACCAGCTTGCATTCCCACCAGCAGTGCAAAAGGGATAGGATCTAGTGTCTTAAAAAGTCTGATACCGGGGCGCCTGGGTGGCACAGTCGGTTAAGCGTCCGACTTCAGCCAGGTCACGATCTCGCGGTCAGGGAGTTCGAGCCCCGCGTCAGGCTCTGGGCTGATGGCTCAGAGCCTGGAGCCTGTTTCCGATTCTGTGTCTCCCTCTCTCTCTGCCCCTCCCCCGTTCATGCTCTGTCTCTCTCTGTCCCAAAAATAAATAAACATTGAAAAAAAAAATTTAAAAAGTCTGATACCAAATTGATTCTTATTCTTTTATAGGAAGTCTGTTTTTATTTATCATGACAAGCTCTTAGGATCTTTTCTTTTTCTTTTTTTTTTAAATTTTTTTTTCAATGTTTATTTATTTTTGGGACAGAGAGAGACAGAGCATGAACGGGGGAGGGGCAGAGAGAGAGGGAGACACAGAATCGGAAACAGGCTCCAGGCTCTGAGCCATCAGCCCAGAGCCTGACGCGGGGCTCGAACTCACGGACCGCGAGATCGTGACCTGGCTGAAGTCGGACGCTTAACCGACTGCGCCACCCAGGCGCCCCGGATCTTTTCTTTTTCATAATGTCCTAGAATTTCGTGAGAATTTGTCTAGATCTTTTTCCAGGCATGCTGCTTAGGGCTCAATGGGCCCTTTCAATCTGAAAATATTCTTTAATTTCAGGAATTTACATCGATCATGTTATAATTTCCCAGCTGCTCCATCCTTCAAACAATCGCCTTATTTTCCAACCCCCTTCTTCTTCCTAATGTCCCAAACCAACACAAGGTTGGAGCCTGTCTGTGCTCCATTGCCAGGAAGTATGACCTCCCCCTTCCTACTGTTCTTATATTTGCTCTGGACGGCAATGTCTGCTTTGGTTTATCCACTTTCCATCTTCCAGAAATTTCTGAAAATCTCTGGTCTCTCGATATCGTTCCTCCCATTTTTGGAACTGTTTACTTTCATGCTGACATTTGGGATGCAGCTGAGGGAAACATTTTTCGGTCAGTGTGCCTTGAGCCCCTAATTCTTATACAGAATTTAACATTTGGGAGGCTTACATTTAAAACAAATATCATCTACATAAGAATATCATTAGCAATTAATACTCTTGGAAACTGTCTTGATTCTGAGACTTTATAACTAAATCTTCAGTTTATGAACCAAATTTACTAACAAACCATTTAGAAAACAAAGGCAATAAGTGAAATTCATGTTTGATCTTTATGAGGTCACCTAGCTTTAGAGAACGGGAAAGACTCAATTCAATCAGAAACTCTGTGGGGTCCTGGATATTCCCCAGATTGAATTCAACTGGGAATTCTGTCATGCAGAATTTAACAACAGTCTTGTCCTTCAGCCTCCAGCTCCCGGGTGCTATTCCTGGACTCCTGCCAGTATCTTCCCCTAGACTGCTTTAAGAGGGCTTCGGGAGGAGGAGGAAAAGAAGGAGGGCATGGAACACCCCTCCAGTTAAAAAGGAAATTGGGAAATGAGCAGGTGAGAGAGGATGTTGCACCTCCTTGGAATAGTCCTGGGGCTTACTTCCTGATGTACTATGAAAATGTGAAAAAATACTTTAAAAGTCAAGAGCTCTGGTGAAATGAAAGGAGTTATCTGAAACATTCTAAGTCCAAATAAACATGGGAGATTGATTAATCCAGGAGATCATTAGAAACTAACCCTATCCATTCAATATGGTTTTCTCTGCGTCAAATAGTGTGGGTACTTGCTGGTGATACAATGATAAGTAAAGCATATATATTAACCTCATAGAATTCATAGTCTGATGGTTGCATACAGATTGACATATAATCAATCACTATCCCCATTTAGACAGCATAATGAAAAACATCTACAGAGGTTTTATGAACAGAGAGACCAGAGGTATCTATTCGATGGTGCGTTGGCAAGTGTTTAACCCCTGGCTTTCTGGGGTTCGGGCTTTGCCAATTTCCCTCGTGTAAACACTCAAACCACAGCCAGTTTCAACTTGATGTGCGGCAGCACACCATCGTATGATATTTTGGCCACACTGCTACACCATACGTTAAGAGGACAAGTAATAAAATCTAGTGAAGCAACACGTAGATAATAATTGGAGAGTGATGAATTTTCAGTATTTATTACATTTGTTTTTAATACAATTTATTTCACTATAAGTTAATATAAAACAATGTTTAATAATAGATGTGTTTCACAACCAGCCCACAAAACTCTTAAAAATTTGGCTGTAGGTTCTTACGCCAGTACAAGCTGGCTTCAGCAGACAGCTACCTGTAACTGGGGGACGGGGCGAAAGACATCCTCCAAGATACCAATGAGGATAAAACCCTTTATCATAAGCAGGTTAATGTCCATCGAACTTGGAAGGAGAAAGGTAACAAAAGGGAAGAGGGATCAGGGAGAAGAGCTGATCACGCCCAGAAAACCAGTGCACTCCACATAGCCAAAGCAACACAGTTTACAACCCTGCTTTTTAAAGTCCGCTCTTGTTAAACAGTCACCTTTTGCTTAGCAGGGAGAGAGAGGTCGGGAGGAGTCAACTGGCCCTCAGGTCTTAGAATAGTAAGGGCAGGAAAATAGCATGGAAACAAAACACTGCTTTTCCATCCCTGTCTGGACATTCTGTCTAGTTTATGATGATGTGGACTCCCAAGGGGGCAGCGGTGGGTTCACTCGATCAGTGGTTCACTAAACAAAACGGCCAAGTGAAAATCGTAAGTTGGTGGTGGTGCTCATTACTCAACGCAGAGCTGGGGGGCCAAGATTTGCTGAGACTATGATGGTGTTCTGCAGAATATGAGTGATCCAGGAGTCCAAAAGTAGTTGAGTCAATTATCATTTTAGCTACATTTAAAAAAATCTTACCAAAATGTATATACTCAAACGTGTGATAATCCATATCAGGTTTCTTTTGATTGCAACTGACAAAACCTGTCTCTAGCTTAGTTTAGATGTTGGGGAAAATTATTAGCTAATATAACGGAAGAAGTCTAGGGGGGAGCTCAAGCTCACTTAAGGTAGTTCTTGACCAGAGGCTCAAGTAATGCCACCGGGACATGGTGTCTCTTTCTTTTGGCTCCATTTCCACTTTCAGATGGGCTCTGCCTTCAAAGTCACAGGAAGGCTAATCTGCTCAACTTCTCCAGCAGTGAATAAAATTCCTGGGCTTGTCTCTGGCCAAAACATGTCTGATTCCAAAGGACTAGCGTGGTATCTCTATGAAGCTGCCTAAATGGTTAGGTCCCTGGCTCCCAAACTCATCTGCACAATACAATCACCGGGGACTTTTTGTAAAATTCTAAAGCAGAGACCACATCCCAGTCAATTAAATCACAATCTCTGGGGCTGACGCAGGTGTCACTATTTTTTTTTAAGCTCCCCAGGGTGATTCCAATGCAGAGACAAATGTAGAAACCCCTGGATGAGGAGCTCATAAGAATATGAGGTTTTAGAATCTCCTTCTAATTTACTAAGATAGTCAGGTTAGGTTAATTTCCCTAATGCCCACCTCAAAAATCTTTCTGCCTATGCTTTCCCATCTCTGTGACAGAACGTCCCTCTGTTTGCCCAGGCTAGCAACCATCTGTATCCTCTATCTGCATTCTGTTCTCTCCCTCTCGCCCTGCCTTGCCTGGCTCCCAGAAATCATCCCTTCTCTTCTTTGCATCTTGAAGTTCATCTCTCTGCTGGCTCTTTCCTGGAGAAGTAAAGAAAATATGCTCAGATCTCTCCTATCCCATAATACCCTTCCCCATTCCCTGTGGCCCCACCCTCCACTCCCAGGGGCTACTGCCCAGCTGGCCTCACCTCTCCTGTCCACCTTAGAAGAGGACTCTGTGCTCACAGCCTTATCATCTGCCTGTGGACATCACTATTCTGCTGAAACTGTTCTCTCAGAGGTCAGCAGTGACCCACTTACAAAAGCAAATGGCTGTTTCTTTCCCTCTCTTTCTCACTGAAGGCTGCTCTCTGTCCCCTTTTTGAAATACTGTCCTTGCTTTGTTTTTTGGATATTATGGCATCCAATGCTCCCTCCCTCATTGTTTTTCTTTCTGCCACCTTTGTAAGCCTTGGACAAAATGGATATGTATCCTAAACACATTTCTCAGGAAATATCTATCACGAGACTTGAAAGTCAAAATACACTAAGGCAACACTTTAGAACACAACAGAAATTCTTTGAAGATACCCAACACCACCACTTATTAGAATGAAAGTCTGAAAACAAATTAGGGAGATATGCTAATTATGGAAATCCACATAACAGAATACTATTGACAATACATTTTCCTACAACTGTGTGCTCACATGGACAAATGGGTAGAATTTTAAGAAGAAAATGTAGGGCAAAAGTATGTATTGCACCTACAATAAAACTTCAAGTCTTATTAAAAAGCACACAGAATAAGTTGTAATCAAGTTGTCCCCTCTCCAAGGTTTCCAATGTAACACTGGCAACGTACTGTTAGTGACGTGACATTAGATTCGAACTTTTCTTGAAACAAATTCAGTTTTGTTTTGAAAATCAAACAGAACTTCGTGGCACAAATTTCAATTATTGTGCTTTTTAATAACTGAGTTTGAATTATTAATAAGAAGCTTTTTGCCACTTTCTAATTGTTCCAAAGCTTCGTCTGAACTTAGGTGGTCACCACTGACTGAGAAATATGAGACCATTTTTGTTTTTACTGCTTTTGTAATGGCAAGGTCAAAGTGTCTCTTCCCCTTTGAAAGGTGAAGCAACAACCTTCAAGAAGCTAATTGTAATAAACATCTGGTTCATTGCTTTTGTTTCGAATATATGTGGTATTGGAACTTTAATAAAGTAATTACAAAAGAAACTGTGCAGAAAATTTTCTTCTGTAGATTCATAATGCATAGATTATTAATATTTAGTTCAATGCACAACTCTCATGCATATGTACAAAATAGTGCCAAGAGACTTAATATAAGAAAGAAAAAGAGAGAGAAGGATCTAAACATTGATTGCTCCCTATATTCCTACAAGTCTTCAGAATGCCATATATTGCCTTCTCTCGAATGGTGGGAAATTACTAAAAATATGTTTTCTGCCAGAATAGGTGGGCTTTACTAAGAGAAAAAACTTGAATAAATCAACCGCAATAGTAAATTAAAATGAAACTATTTTGCTATCGCTAACATGAGCATAAACATATGGTTTTTAATTTATAGATGGGGAAACTGAGATTCAAGGAGGAGGTTCAGTTCTTCTTCTTTTTGTCCCCCCTGTCACACAGGTAAAAAAAAAGAAAAGCTGGCACAGGATCACATATCTTCTCACTTTCAAGTCAATTCTATTTCCCCCAATACTGCGTGGAATGCTAAGGAATTAGAGATACACTGCCTTGGTTGATTCTAATATTCTAGGTGGGCAGGTATACAGTCCCCATCCCCTTCTCCTACTCTAGAAAACGTGGCAAAAATGAAACACTGGGGCTCATTTTCCCCAAATGCCCACGTTAACACATTAGAATGACCATCCTAAATTGGCCTTCCTTTTCCCAGTAACAAACCAGCTTTTCCCTCCTGATCAGCCACAGTTACATCAGAAGGGTACGGACTCCTTCTTGTTCACCGGAGGTTATGTGAGGGACAGCCAAATAGGCCCTCAGTAGGACAGGTGCCTCCTGCAAGGAGATAAAGCATTTCTAGTATGCAAGTCCTATGCAGGAGATGGGGGGTGGGGAGGGGAGAAATAAACCTGTAGCTATGAGAAGTCTAGCCAGTTTACAAAAGAAAACCTTCAGACCCACTAGGAGTAACATGGTCCAAGTCACTCGGTGTAAACCCTCCAGGGCACTGGACTAGGAGCACAGCAGGAACTCCATCGCTGTCCCCACCATCAGTGGTACCTGGGGGAGAACAGCAAAACATGCCCAAGATCTGGTTGCAGAATTCTCGACTCTCCGTATTTATGACAGAAATATGTCCATGCCCTGACAACAGCTCAAACTCCAATCCAATCCAATCAATCTTATTTTCTGCGACAACTTTTAAGTGCATGGTATTTTTAAAAGGTTATAGGCTGGAATGATAAGCTGGTTTTGGTAGGATGAAATTAAGCGGTAGAGGCAAAGGAGAAAGGATATGTTTCAGGTGAGGTTTGAAAAGGGATGGAAAGTTAATGAGGTGGAGAGATACAGTCAAACTGTTCCAGATGGCAGGGTCTGACAGAGGAGGCCAGGGAGGGTTAGCAAAAGGAATGAGGATGGGGAGATGGGAGAATGAGGTCCAGCAGAGAGAGGGCATTCTCAACCTAGATGATAATCAATTCTGAATCACATCACAGAGTGGATAAGGAGCCATTAGAAGGGAACGCTGGAGGACCCGGGAGACCAGACGCAGACAGATGGGGAAGTGAGGAGGGGCCTAAACAGAAAATTTCAGGCTATCAGAAGAGGAACAATCATGTGCAGAACAATGACACGAGCTCAATGACTGATACAGAGTTCCTTGGATTGAAAGAATGTAGCAGAAAGGGAAGGGCTAAGAAGTATTTTTCCTCCTCCGCTAAGACAAAAAAGATTAAGTGTACTGTTGCAGTGGGTTGAGATTGCACCTAGGAAATGAATTTCTGAGTGGAAAAAAATTAAACATTGGATGATGGTCAATCAAAGAACCTCAGAGTTTAGAGGGACTCGGAGGTCACTGGAATAATCCTTTGGAAGATTATCAGACGCGTTGTGAGATTGTTCTTGTTGGGGAGAATTAAGAATGAGATTGCTGGCTGTCCAAGATAGTTGAGTTGCAGTTCTCTCAGGAGACAGGTCCTAGATTAATGTCTGACCTTCCGTTTCAAGCACGATGAGTCTGTGATTGGGGGAAGTGTAAGGAGCAAAGACTGAAGGGAAGAGAATGTGGATGTGATCGGAACACAGTCTGTTAGTCCTGCTCAGTGCCAGTGGATACAGTGATGCCCAGGCATGCTCAAGAGGAAGAAGAGAAAGGGTAGCAAGGTTTGGAGGAGGGAGATCAGGAAGGAGAAAGGGGCAGACAGAAAGAAAAGAAGCCCAGCAGGGAGCGGTTGGATGCCAGCCACGCACGAACGCCTCACTCAGACACCTCATTGAGATGCAGGTCAACAGGGCTGCCTGTATAGTAAGCTAACGGGACAGGGGCCGAGATAGTTAATTCTAATTCAGGCCATATGTGTGCTTGGGAAGAGAGAGGAAGGGAAGGCAAGTAGAAAGTAAAATGACACTTAGGCCAGCTATGATTTGGGAATCGACAGTAAAACGAAAGCAGAGATGTTTGAACCCAAGTTTTGAGCCAGCAGAGAGAAGACAGGAAGATTAAAATGAGTGGCGACAAAAAATAAAAGGTGACCGGAGCCAGGCTCCCGTGGAACGTCAGTTAATACTTATTGGCTGATGTTGGCTTTGGTAGACAGAGTAAAGCCTGGGAGAGGAAAATGCCATTGCCAATGGGGTATGACAGTTCAGACCTGTGGACCCCAAGCGGTGGCATCTGAGAAAGAAGTCGAGTCACACCCGGTTATCACCATGGACAACGACGCTACGCGCAAGAGGCCAACCAGTCTCAAGGAAAAAGAAATGGCAAAATCCTGACAAGAGAGAACGAACAAAGCCTGTCGAAGCTGTGAAAATACATTCCCTTCTCAGAGAGTCTGTTCACTTCTCTTGAGGTACCATAGCCCCCAGCAGAGAAGGCAGGACTCGCAGAGGTAGTGGTGGTCAAGCGGGCCCCCATGAGTCTTGCTTTACTCGCTCAAGAAAACTCCTTCGTCAGATGTGGCAAGAAAGCTGAGACAATGTTATTTTTGACTTTGGCTCCAAGGCCAGGTAATCACAGGCAGTCTCATTATGAAGGACGGGGACAGGGGCAGGGGCAGAAGACAGCCTCTCTTCTCTAGATTTCAATACCAGGGGTAAAAGAATGTTTCTGATGGTGTTTGGTCTATTGTTGGCCCAAAGTTCCCCTCATACTGGTAGGGACAGGCCTTTCCTACTGGTAGGGAGAGGCCTTTCCTATTGGTAGGGACAGGCCTTTCGGGTGAAGGTTATTTTCTTCTGGCTCTACCTTGGTAGAGGACCAGTAAGGCAAACAAATTGTAACAGTCCCTTGAAGCCTTAATAAGAAAAACACTCGATTCCCAAATGTGAGAAGTGTTAGGTTCACCTAAAACACATTCTGCTGCAATACTGTGGGCCACGCTTCTGTGTGGGATGATCCTTTAGAATTATTCTCAGGGGGCGCCTGGGTGGCTCAGTCGGTTAAGCGGCCGACTTGGGCTCAGGTCACGATCTCGCGGTCCATGAGTTCGAGCCCCGCGTCAGGCTCTGGGCTGATGGCTCAGAGCCTAGAGCCTACTTCGGATTCTGTGTCTCCCTCTCTCTGACCCTCCCCCGTTCATGCTCTGTCTCTCCCTGTCTCAAAAATAAATAGAACGTTAAAAAATAAAAAAAAAAGTAAAATAAAATTATTCTCAGATAGGGGCGCCTGGGTGGCTCAGTCGGTTAAGCAGCCCACTTCAGCTCGGGTCATGATCCCACTGTTCATGAGTTCGAGCCCCGCCTCCGGCTCTGTGCTGACGGCTCAGAGCCTGGAGCCTGCTTCGGATTCTGGGTCTTCCCCGCTCTCTCTCTGCCCCTCCCCCACTCGCGCTCTGTCTCTCCCTCTCAAAAATTAAATAAACATTAAAAAAAAATTAAAATTATTCTCAGATAAAGAACCACTTATTTACTGTTAAAAACACATTGATTAAAAAATGCCTGATACGCCTATAAAAAGCCCAGCCCAGGATTCTAGTGCAAAAAATGGTAGTGCCTGGAACACACATTAGGTACTCAACAGTTAACTGTTAAATGGACAAGAGAGAGACGGATGAAGAACCTAACGACCCAAACAAACTACTAAGAGTGTGGGTATGTGTAGAAAATGTTTTCCTTTACTTGTACTCTTTTCTCCTTAAGAGATTTAAAAAGACAGTGCAATTGCCCTATGATTTCCGGAAGACATCAAGCACATATAATAGCAAGGCAGTTTCGGAGAACATGAAGCACATCTCCCCTCCCCTCGGCCCAAGGTCTGGATAAGGTTCTAGCCACCGGGGGTCTAGTTAAGAACTTGAAGCATTTGCTAAGAACTCCCGGAGAATTCAACAGTCCTACCAATTCCAACTATGCAAATCCTGTTCATTTTACCAAACAATTACTCTGAGCCTACCACATGCAGGGCACTGTGCTAAATATCTGGGGAAGGTATAGTAGTTGCGTCCTCAGTGAGTACAAAAAAATACGTGTGTTTGAGGGGTGCGAGTGAGGGTGTGGAAACTGTGTGGTGAGGAGGATGAGACAAGAAAGAAAGGAACTTCATCCTGGTGCAAATCCACCCATCATCCCCTCCCTCGCGCCCCCCCCCCCCCAAAAAAGAAACCAAAAACAAAGAAGGAGCATTAAGATTGTAATTACCTGTTTTGCCCTCTAGGATTTTGGTGGTTTCCTGTCTCCCGCTTAACTTGTATTTCTTGGTTTCATTATTACGGTCTAAGAACAACAGCACTCCAGAGAGGGGTGGGGTTCAAAGAACTCAATGAACAACAGTAGTATTGGTGAGCCTTGAACCTGGTTGACAGAGCCGCGAGTGCACGGCAAGGTAAGGCGCTGCACTCCTCAGACACAATGTTTCACATCCCGGCCAATGATTCACATGCAGTCAGACACAAGAGGAGTCAAATTATGGCAAACTTTCTACATATAGATTTTATTTGAGTCATCAATTGGCAGCTAAGCTAAGTACCAAACAGAAAACAGCAGATGTAAAGATTTGGGGGGGGGGGGAAAGTGAAATGGCAACTGCAGAGAAGGTATCAATACTTAACTCACTTATCAAGGTTTTTCACAACTCTCTTAGTGAACATTTAAATCTCCTTCCACTGCAGGGGACCAATGCTTCCAGAAGACTCCAAAAACTGGCAATGGTTAAAAACAAAATGTTTGTAACAACATTGCTTGGGTTCACTCTGGTTCCAGTAGGTAGGATTTAAAAAAGAAGTTCTGATACACATGACTAAAAATGATTGCTTCATGATTATAACATAAGAGGAGCATCAACTTCTCAACATGGAGACAAGAAGATGCTAAAATCGGTTAAGAAAAGAACTTTTTAGGTTGAGTCCTGTCTTTAAAAGTCTTAGCCAAAACCAAAACATAAAGGATAGTCTTTTAATAGTGATTCACAAACAGAAATTCTATGTTTATACCAATTGCAGAGGATAATGTCAAAACAGAATTTACTATCTTGTGCTAACAGCCTCATTTAAAATGGATAGTCTTTCCTATATTTTCCCCAAAGTACCTTTTAAAAAGACTTGTTCTGCTATCCAAACAACTTGCAAATGCATTCGGTAAGTTGGGCTACAGTATTTATTCTCTTTCCTATTATTGACTCAACATCTATTTCTCACTATTTGCTTTGTGCTCATTCTTCTGCCAAATAAAATATTAATTGCATTTTTAGCTGCACTGCTGGTGATCAAAGAACTCTGATATGTCAAGCTAAACTGATAGAAATAGCATCCATTAACATATTTATAGGTTCAGAGCTTCTAGTGCATAATTACACCCATTAATTACTTGACAGTAGTCTATATTACAGGCTAAAAAAGAAAGACATTTGCAGGTACACAAATGGTAAAGTGTTCTTTTTTTAATAATAAATTATCACTAAAGAATGTTCTATCTCAAGGAAAGAAAGCAAAAGGGCTCACATATCTACCTGTACGTAGCCAGGACAGAATTTTAAAGCAACGATTCACTAACTTTGGGACAGAATGTACACAAAGTAAAATCAGATGGCATAGAGTGATTTCAAAGAAAAGCATAATGTGAATATTACAGAGAGATGTGATTGATATCTTAGAGTTCTAAGAAAGACAATCTCAAGCCAGTAATTCTTGACGATAAGATACAGAGTAACGGTTTTTACTTGCAAATAAACTTCTTCAAATATCACCCAGGACCCGAGCATTTCAAATTACCTACATTTCTGAACATGCAATTCTAACACGTAGGGAAAAAACCAGAAAACTGTCCTTGGAGAAAGCTCATGAGATGTTAGAAATTAATAGAATAAACAACGGTTCTGTAGATTCACCAGCTGTGCGCGTCCTGAAGCTGCCAGCTGCATTTAGTACATGTATCATGCAAAGGACGGTAACACACACTTGATTCCTCTTGACCAGTTAATCACTATGCAAAATGACGGTTTCTCATATTAACTTCAGCACCGGACCCAAACACATTTTCTTTTCAGCAACGAACGAAGAAGTCGTTACGAAAAGAACAGGCAATCGCACAAGCCACATTTTCTCCCCCTAATTTCAGCACGAACACGACCGGGATGTAAGGATGAAAAGCAAAGCAGACTCCACCTGTACGTATATGTCTGTACATATCTCACTGAGTTCTTTGTTGCCTGACAATAAATTGTAAAGGCAGTCCTATTTGAAAGTAAAAACCGTTCCACTGTGTTTACAGGCTACTGCACCAGACTGGCTGAGCGAATAACAAGGAAATCACGGTACCTTTCGCAAGTCGCCTCAGAATCTGACAACGGCATTTAAAAGAGACAGCTATCATTCTTGCTCACTGCCTTCTGTGGCAAAGTGTACTCAGGGCTCTGCTCTGGTGGCTGCAGCAGCAGCATATGAATTCCTTGTGCACATACCAGGAGAAAGGTAGTCCCAGTGGGGAGTGACAAAGCTTAATTCCTCTTGGCTGATGCAGAGGTCCGCTCCGTGTCATCTGGCAAAGCTGTGTCATTCACTACTACTAGCCCTGCCCGCCCGCCCCAGCCTCCTCCCCCTGCACAATCACAATAGCTTAGAAAGTAAGGCTGTTTCGATAGCAACAAAGCACCAAATTGTGGAAAGCAGGGACAAGGCTGGGAGAGGAGCCATTCCATAAATCTAATACTAAGCACTGAGCGATGCATTCAGTTTTAGGCAAAGGGCTATGTATTCCAGCCAATTCAGCTACCCCCGCTCCCTTCCGTCTCAGCATGAAGTCAGGGTGCTTTATGTGTCTCATTTCACTAGAAATGTTACTGAGATGCTCGCACTCTCACTTTACAAAGAAATGCATGTATCATATACCATGTTTTCTTAACAAGAATGGAAGGCAAAGGAGGGAGGCAGTTTATCTTCAGGATTCAGTAGAAAACAGGAGGGAAAGGGCCCTATAACAGAGTCGGAAAGACCTATTTGGCACTTTGCAAATCTGTGAGGGCAAGGCAGTCTAGCTTTGGAGAAGAAATGCAGCAAGGGCTAAGGGAAAGGGCTCAGGCAAGGGGGCCATCAGGCAGATGGAGTCCCAGCCCCCTTAATTACCCTTTCCAAAAAAAAAGAAAACTTGGCTGGAGAGCAACACAGTGAAGACTGTTTCTAAAGATACCAGGAATAAATGCAAACACGGCCAAGTATTTCTATTTTTAATGTACTTTATCATCCTATTTCCCAAACAACTCTCCACCAAGCCATTCTTCTCATTATGCAAATAAAACAGTCTTGCGACACTGCAGATATTCATGAGTATCTGCTCCAGTGGAGTGAAGAGGAAATTAACAAACCCCTCACAATCCATTCACAAAATGACAGGAAGGAGGGGCACATTTCTTCATCTGTTTGCACCAGCCTACTCACCATTGAGTCAATACAAACTAACATTTGGTATGGAATTTTAATCAAAACCCAAGAATCTCCCACAGGAGTTAACACAAACATTCAGAGCACCCCCCCACCCCCCCCAAAAAAAAATCACAGTTGGTCAGGAACTTAAAAAAATTAGCAGTTAGTCAAAATGAAAAGATATATCATATCACTGTCCAAACTATTTGATTAATATTTCTAGGACTATATGAATTATTCAAATGGTCTTATTCTCTACTCTAAGGCTGTAAAAAAACCCTTCCAAGCTGGTTTCTAAAATAACATCCAATATTCCAAATTTAGCGATAAAACTTTCTCCTCTTCATTCATAAATTCCAGATTAAGCCAAACAATTTCAATCTGCCAATATTGAAAAGCATATGCTATTTGGGGTCCAATAGAAAAATAATCTCTGTGTGAAAAATAACTGAATATCGTAAGCATCTATTTTAAAGGTTTTTGAAAAGAACAGAATTCCCTGACCAAAGATGGTCTAGCTAAAGCAGTCAGCTACTACTAATCAATAGGAAAGTACATTAAATGGATTGTATTGCAGAATCAAATTTTTATAACCATTCCAATTAGCATAAATCTGTTTTTGCATTTCAACCCATCTCATTTTCATCTTTATTAGGTCATCCCTAGTAATATGTTAGCCTTCTTGATTTTTTTTTTTTTTTTGCTTTGATAGAAATGTACCTTAGTGCTAGAGAATTGGGTTATTAGCAAAAGTGAGATAAATATTTATAGTTAGGTCTTTCAAAGATCCTTCCCCAAAACTAACAACTTTCTTTAAATCTAGGTACTCGGAATATGCAGCTGTCAAATAGCATTAGTAAAATCTTGCCTGGGGAGTATCACCACTCCAGCCCATTTTATTAATGTCTATTCAAATAAAACTCAGAATCATACAGGAATCTCTTGCCCCCTCCTACTATGCTTACTCAGATCTAATATGCTTCTTCCTTAAGGCTAAAGTGATCAAATATTTCCTCTTGTACTAGAAGGCTCAATTACTTTTTAAAAGCTCTGTCTTCAGGGGCGCCTGGGTGGCGCAGTTGGTTAAGCGTCCGACTTCAGCCAGGTCTCGATCACGCGGTCCGTGAGTTCGAGCCCCGCGTCAGGCTCTGGGCTGATGGCTCAGAGCCCAGAGCCTGTTTCCGATTCTGTGTCTCCCTCTCTCTCTGCCCCTCCCCCGTTCATGCTCTGTCTCTCTCTGTCCCAAAAATAAATAAACGTTAAAAAAAATTTTTTTTAAAAGCTCTGTCTTCTGGTCCTAAGAAAGATCCTCAGAACTACTAAAATATCTAGTTTTGTGGCAGGAGAAAAAAACCCTATCCTGGAGCCCTTTGAAAGGTTCCTGGAGGCTCAAATTAGGGGATTTTTTTTTTTTTCTCTTTGGAAATTATGGCTGCCAATCCATATATATCCTATTAAACAGCTCAGGCTCAGCTCCAGGAATCTTACAGAAATAGAGGCATCCCGGACTGACCCCTTTCTAGGAAACGAAGGAACCTGCCATATGTGTCTACCTTCTTCCATTTTTGGCCTCTCTGGTCCTCAGAGATTTCCCTGGGAGCCATTCCCAGCTCTGCCTTCTTATCCTAAGCCCTTCACCTCATTCCAGCCTAGCCTCACATCCTGGACTCTAATGCTCGCAGAACAGCTTCCAGCAGGCAAGTTTTTCTATCCCAAAACTTACTGGCCTGTCGGACAAAGGTCTCAAGTGGGCAAGACCACGGTCTCCTAACATAAGCTACCACTGGGCAGAGTAACCTGCCTTTCTCAGCCGCCAGTTTAATGGAAGTATGTGTCTTTGGAATCCTATAATCAACTGCGACAATTACGATGGCCCAGCTGTCTCGCCAGCTCAAACTTAACAGCATGCTCTTTGAGGGTCACCATGTGGGAACTGTAGAGATACAAGCAGGCAAAATGGTATAATACACATATCTGATTAAGCTGCAAAGTGATCTGGAAAACAGCTGATGAAGTGTACTCCTCTTTTCTTAAAAATACCCTCAATATATGAAAACATGTGCTTGCTGGATTTAAGGTTGATTATTCCCTTAAAATGATCATTTTTATTTTAGGGTTTCTTTCAAATATTAGTTTTCTTAAGAGAGAGAGAGAGAGAGAGAGAGAGAGTGTGTGTGTGTGTGTGTGTGTGTGTGTGTGTGTTTACAAAGCACTTTCACACACAATGCATCACTGGAATGACTCCCGTATGGGTTTTTGTTCCTGATAAGGAACCTGGTTCTCAGAGCATTTTTCATCGAAGTCACTCAGCTACTAAGTTGCAAAGAACTAGAAAGAATCCAAGGCTTCTCACCCTGGCTGAATAGTCTTTCTACTCTTTACTTTGTTACTATGCCTCTTTTCCACGGACAGAAAACGTAATCCTGATTACAGGGGGAAAATCCCATTAACAAAGACCATTTCTATGCAGTTACGTTTTATGATAGGAGGCAAATCTAGAGTCTACCGTTTCAACCACCTCTTCTTCCCTGCCCTCACCCATGCCCCGCTGAGGTGCAGCCAGTGTGTCTACAACCACAGTGACCAAAAGGACGCAGAAACTGGAGGCAGTTAAGACAGGTTCCTCCAGGGACCAGATCATTATGCACCAAGTGGTATCTTTGTCATACTTGTGTTTAAATATTTTATTTTTTAAAATTTTTATTTATTTTTGAGAGAGGGAGAGACAGAGTGAGTGGGGGAGGGGCAGAGAGAGAGGGAGACGGAATCGGAAGTAGGCTCCAGGCTGCGAGCTATCAGCACAGAGCCTGACACGGGGCTCGACCTCACGAACGCTGAGATCATGACCTGAGCTCAAGTCAGATGCCTAACCGAATGAACCACCCAGGTGCCACCCCCCTTTTTTAAAAAAAAATTTAATGTAAATATTTTAGTATCTCTGTCAGTGACAGTATGGTACAAATTACCTTATCCTGCTACTTTTTCTCATCTCCTTGATTCTTACCTTTCTTCTGTGTAAAATCTCCACCCCCAAAATAAACAGTGCTGTTTACAGATTCTTCTGATTCTTAAATTTTTTTATGTTTACTTTTTTTATTTTTGAGAGAGAGAGAGAGAGAGAGAGAGAGAGAGAGAGAGAGAGAGAGAGAGATACAGACCGTGAGTGGGGAAGGGGAAGAGAGAGAGAGGAGACACAAGATCCAAGGCAGGCTCCAGGCTCTGAGCTGACAGCTGATCATTTTTATTTTAGGGTTTCTTTCAAATATTAGTTTTCTTAAGAGAGAGAGAGAGAGAGAGAGTGTGTGTGTGTGTGTGTGTGTGTGTGTGTTTACAAAGCAGGGGGGCTCAAACTCATGAACTGCGAGATCATGACCTGAGCCAGAGTCGGCACTTAACCGACTGAGCCACCCAGGTGCCCCTAGTTCTTCTGATTCTTAATAAATCATAAGTCACAAGTTTCCTGCCATATACTTCTACCTGGGAAATTCATTAAAAAAAACAAAAACAAAAACAATGGGGTCAACTCCACAAATACCCCACTACTTTATATTACTAGAATCAACTTGATTAAAGTACACACATACTGTGTACTTTCCTCTTCATTTCAACTGATTTTGTAAATCCGTCACAAATACATTTCATAGATCCTACTTGTTTGATTATTTAGCTATTACCTTTTTCTTTGGATGCAATTGATTGAAATTGTTTAACATGGTCAGGCCATTAGGTAGACAGCACACGATATCTTGAATCAGCTAGTATTGAATCAGTATACTGATTTTTTCCCCTCACACTTGGCAACTGTTAGGCATCTCCCAAATCTTTAGAGCATTTTAGAACACAGTGTTCTCGGAGGTCTCAAAATGTGACCAGGACGTCTTTTTCAGCTACTTACCGGCAATCTTGTTGACTCATCCATAGCTTATTATAACCAGTCGTTTTTAGTTTCCCTCTCAAAGATGTTGAGAGTAACTATGATCCCCACACATATTCTAATTCTCGTGACCACTGTCTGCCACTCAGTTCACAGAGTGTGTCAGTGTGAGACCAAACATTTAGACTGGACTCCAGACAGAACCTGTCATCGCCAAGCTGCAGCTGAGGACTATTGAGAAATAGGAAAAGCAAGACTTAATTTGCTGATAGAGGTTCTAAGGGTGTGAAGATTTGGTGTAATTGCCCAAGACAGGATTTATAAGGCATTTTTTAACAAATATTTTATGAGAAAACATTTGTGTAGAAGTAACGATGCCCTTTAGGAAGTGTCATTAGGACATACTCTGGCAAATCTGGGGTGATTAAAAAGCACTTAGTGGCTCTGAGCCCCTGGTGTGCCATGCTATAAAAGGGAGGGTATAATGCACACTTTATGTGTTATTTGCTTATCTCGTTAGGGCTCTGAATTCAGCTCTTCACGGGGCCAGGGGAAGAAGGTTGCCTGCAGTTAACATGAGAAGGCCAGGAAAGCCCCCATAAAGGTAAGAACTTTAGAGATTTTTCAGTTAAAAGTATCTGGTTGGAGATGTTAAAGAATGGAATATGTAGAAAACGAGAAATGCAGCACAAGAGGAAACCGGCCAGAAATCAACCCCACAAAAGACCAGGTTAAATCAAATATTTACTGGGGCACCATGAAGACAGAAGATGGTGCAGTGGCCAAAAGCCCAGGCTTTAGAATCAAACTGGCTTTGAGTTGTGCTTTACCACTAAATGGCCGGGTGACATAGAGCGAGTGAGTGAACCTCTCGTTTTTCATTTCTAAAATGGTGAAAATCATTTCCCAGCTTGTTTTAATAATTCATTGAGCTACTTACGTAAAGTGCCTAGAACAGAGAATAGTAAAAAAAAATTCATTAGTTTTTATGTATTAGGTGGGGAATTCAATGATACAATTTAGCATTTGGTTACAGAGCTCAGGCTCTTGAGGTAGGGCTGGGGTTAATAACAACTAAAATGATCCCTTTTCTGTGAAGTCTTCCATGATTGCAGTGGCATGAAGTAATCGCCCCTCAACTCCTGTTTCCTGCCCTCATCTCTCCTCCTTCTCCCACTCCTGAATGATGGCATTTCCCCAAATTCAGTCAGAGCGCCTTACCCCATCTGCAGCATTGTATCTACTCCAGACTCCAGCGGTCACCTCTCTACTTTGACTCCCAAAGCTTGGCCTTCAACTCAATCTTGCTCTCATTCCAAACCTCATTCCCGGATCCTTGATTCCCAGATCTGTGGCGCCCTTCATAGACATCTCAGATTATCCTGGAATCCAATCTCACCCCTCATTTTGTCCCCAACAGGATGGCTTCTCCTCTTCCATGAACCCGCTACTCACCACCCTCTTCCTTTATAGTCATTCCTTTCAAATCCACCAGTAAAACCCCTCTCACCATTCTCCCCTTCTGAGTGCCAGCAGCTGGCTGAAACCTGCATAGTCATTATACACAGAAGTCTTCTCTTGCAAACATATATTGACTGTTCTGTTCTAGGCACTGGGGCATTGGGCCCCATACTAGGTATGCCAGTGAACTCATCCTAGAATCAGTGGCCAACAAGTTTTAAAATTTTTATTAATATCTGAGTAGGTCTTGGGGCAGCATTACTTTTCAAATTTTGCAGTATTAGTCAAACTTTTTTTTTAGGGCAAAATTAGAGGGTACTTTATGTAAATAATCTCATGTATTACGACAACAGATTGCCCAGGTTATGCCAAATACCTTGACCAACAATTTGCAGATCACCTGGAGGTAGTATGTTATTTCAAGAATGAAGAAAAGTGGACTATATCAAATAAGAAAGCTTCTGCACAACAAAGGAAACCATCAGGAAAATGAGAAGGCAACCTCCTGAATGGGAAAAAATATTTGCAAATCATATATCTGATAAGGGGCTAATACTCAGAATATATAAAGAACTCTTACAACTCAATAGCAAAAAAAATCTGACTGATTTGAAGGGGCACATGTACCCCAATAGTTACAATAGTATTATCAAGAATAGCCAAACTATGGAGAGAGTCCAAATGTCCGTCAATTGATGTGGTATACACACACACACACACACACACACACACACACACACACACACAATGGAATATTACTCAGCCATCAAAAAGAATGAAATCTTGCCATTTGCAATGACATGGATGGAGCTAGAATGTATTCCAAGCGAAGTAAGTCAATCAGAAAAAGACAAATGCCATATGATTTCATTCACATGTGGAATTTAAGAAACAAAACATGAATATATGGGAAGTGGGGGGAAGAGAAGAAAAGCAAACCAAGAGACCCTTAATGATAGAGAACAAACTATGGGTTGATGGAGGGAGGTGGGTGGGGGATGGGCTAGATGGGGGATGGGTATTAAAGAGGGCACTTGTTATGATGAGCACTGGGTGTTGTATGTAAGTGATGAATCACTTAATTCTACTCCTGAAACCAATATTGCACAGTATTTTAACTAGAATTCAAATTAAACTTAAACTAAAAAACCTGACTAAAAATAGGTACAGGACCCAAATAGACATTTTTCTAAAGAAGACATACATATAATAAACAAATACATGACAACATCACCAATCATCAGGAAAATGACAATCAAGTCTACAGTGAGATATTACCTCACACCTGTTAGAATGGCTATTATTGAAAAAAGACAAGAAATTACAAGCGTTGACGAGGACGTGAATAAAAAGGGAACCCTTGCACACTGTTGGTAGAAACATAAATTGGTGCAGTGACTATGGAAAACAGTATGGAGATTCCTCAAAAAATTAAAAATAAAACTACCATATGATACAGCAATTCTACTTCTGGGTATTTATCTGAAAAAAAAAAAACCCACTAATTTGAAAATAAATTTGCACCTCCAGGTTCATGCAGCATTATTTACAATAGCCAAGAGAAGGAAACAACCTAAGTGTCCATCAATGGATATATGAACAAAGAAATATATATATATATATGCCTATATGTATATATGCATATATATGTATGTGTGTGTGTAGGATTATATACATATATGCATATAATGGAACATTATTCAGCCATAAAAAAGACTGAAATCTTGCCATTTGTGACAACGTGGAATGGACCTTGAAGGCATTATACTAAGTGAAATAAGTCAGACAGAGAAAGACATACATGTATGATCTTACTTACATGCGGAATCTAAAAAACAAAACAAAACGAATCTCATAAGTATAGAAAACAGATGAGGCAAGTGATGGTGACTGAGTGAAATGGGTGAACAGGTCAACAGGTACGAACCTCCAGTTATAAGATAAATAAATCCTGGGGATATAATGTACAGCATAGTGACTACTACAGCATACATTTGAAAGTTGCTAAGAGTATAAATCTTTTCTTTCTCTCTCTCTCTTTTTTTAATTTCTTTTTGTTGTTGTTAGGAGAATAGCTCTTAATACTCATCACACACACGAAAATTCTGTTAACTATGTATGGTGACTGACGTTAACAAGAGTTATTGGTATCAATATGGTGGTCATTTTGCAATATATGCAAATATTGAATTCATTATATTGTACACATAAAATGAATACAATGTTACATGTCAATGATACCTCAATTAAAAAAAAAAAACCAAGGAAGTCCAACAGGAGAGGTTCTCTCATTATTAAAAAGACTAACTGTAGGGGCATGGACTAATGCTGACTTAAAGGACTGTTCATTTTCCACACTCCCAGGATGTGTGCAGGGGTTTTCTGTGCTACTAAGAAGGCGAGACACAGAACTAATTCAAAAGCCCAACCATAAGGAGTGATGGTGTGTGCACAGAAGCGATATTAGATCAAGGGAAGACATGGGATTTCCCAACGAGGTTTGCATGAAGTGCTTATTCCAATATCGCCCTCCATACCCAGCCTATTACAACCTGTGGATTTATTATTTTCCCAGATCACTAAATACCATCTAACACACTATTTTCATTATCCGTTTACTGTTTGCCCTTCTGCAGCCTGGAGCTTCCCCCCCCCCACCCCTTTTTTCTTTTTTCCAAATGAGAACAGGATTTCTTGTCTGTGTTCATTGCCTAGGACTGCACCCAGCACATGGACACTATTTCATAAAAATTTTTGTTGAATAATTTTAGAGGGTTTCCTTTCTAGTGGACTTCTTTTATAAGCAAGACTGTTTCTAAAGCTCTTGTGTGAAAGACGAAGTTGACAACTTTGGGGGAGGGGGTGGGAATCTCTGCCTCTTTAAGAGCAAATTCTTCCGAATAATATGTTTCTTGAAGGCTACCTGTTTGAGGAGGGGAAAAAAAAAGAAACATGCCATGTACCCTCCTTTCCAGGGCACACCTCAGATTTATTCCTGGCGCTTCTGACAAGATGATTCATAAGGACCCTGTTGTTCTCGAAATAGGAAGAAGCAACCCTAGTTTTTCACCGAAGTCAGAGGCAGGAGGAGCAACAAAGAAAAATCCAAAGTAAAAGATGCTAAAATTGAAAAGGATTCTCTCTGGCTTGGCAGCAGAAAGGTAGCAAGGACAGCTCATCTTGAGAGTCGAGTCTGGTCTAACGCTCCTAATTGTGGGCTGTCAAGGATATAATGTATCCCTAAGATAACAGATGTGTCTGTGTTTAAAAGTTTCCATATCCAGGAGCACACAGCTAAATAACTTGGTAATTCCGTCTTCAACAGGGCTTTGTACTATATAACAATTAACCTCCAAACTAACCTTGTTGCTGTTTTAGCTGCTATTTTGACAGTTTTCATTTTGTTGATATAGAAGTTACCCTTTCCATGGTTAGAACCCATGCATTAAAAACAAACGACACCTCACAGCCACCTCAGTTCTAGGATACTTTGCTCATTCAAATAAAGTTGAAGGGTATGTATCCTGTAGATATATGGCAATCTAAAGAATTTGAATGCAATGAGGGAAAAGTAAGTCTTGATTTTCTTATATTTGATACAATGAAATGGATAACTCCTTCACTCCTTCAAGCCACCTGTAAGACACATGCAATTGGAGGGCCAATGCCACCACCCACTCTAATATTTTGATCAAATAACACTGAAATGATGATGGAAAGTATGAAAATGGACAAGTACACATGAGAAACAGGATGGTAGGACTGAAAGGCGTCCTAAGGAGACAGTCTCAGGTTAAAGTTTGGATGTGGTACAGACTGGCCGTGTGCTCTTGGGGGAAAGGTCCTGAGCACCTCCTTTATGCTGGCCCCCACCATGGGCCCTGCAAGTACAAAGGTGAAAAAGACCATGTACTTTGTGCTGAAAAAGTACATAGTGGGGGAAACGTCAACTCAGAACAATATATATTACACACCAGGATTCTAAACAACAAACTATAGAACCACTTTACATAAAATGACATAGAGCCTTATAAACTGCTTATGTCCGGGCAGCATCGAGACTCACCCTTCCCTTTAAAGAAGAACAACACTTCAATTTTCTTCTGAGGACTCCCTCTCAGTCCATATGGTGTGGGCGGGGTGGGCACTCCCTCTAACTGCCCCTCCAGGCCATTAGGTCTGACTAAGTAAGCACATGGTCCACTTAATCACGTGGATTGGTCCAGAAATAGGCAGTCAGACAAGGCTGCCTGATGAGATGCAATCCTAGGACATTTGCTAGAAAGACCGTAAGGGAGATATGTTTCTTTCCGCAAGAACTGCCATCTTATCACCACTGTGGGAGACGTGACCCTTGATCCATGCCAAGACAGAGAAAAACAGTCAAGAGATGGAAAGTGATGGATTCCTGAAGATGTTGCTGGAATATCGAGATCTATCCATTCCCGAAGGCCTAACAGCCTGGACTTTTTGGTTATATTTGCCAATATTATCCCCGATTTGTTGACCCAGCTTGAATTGGGTTTCTGATACTTGGGATCAGAAGTGCCCTGACTACTACTCTTTCTCGGCTACACATTCTTGACCTGCAAAATAAGGCTGTCTCTCTAAAATCCCCTACAGTTCTGCCCTTCTATTATAATACTGTCTTATCTTATTCAGCTATCTTATAAGGTTGCTGCGGTGATCAGATGAGATAACGAAGAGGAAGGCGCTTTGTTGATTTTAAAGTGCTCTACAAAGGATAGGAGGGTTTATGAAAATGATAATATTCAAATTTAAATATATGTGTGTGTGTATATATATATACACACTCACTTGCATGTATATATACATACATATATATTTGTGTGTGTGTATGTATATACACACATATATATGTATATATACATGCAAGTAAGTATGTATGTATGTGTGTTGAAAAAAAAGTTAGGAGGTTCCAGAGTGCACACTGTTTATAATAATATAGTTATGTAAGAAGCACAGATTCAGAAAACAAGGACAAGAAAGGTCTTGCTCTTTCTGTGCTTCCCTCCTAGGAAATCCACATTTTATCAAATCTCAAAGGTTTCTACTAACCATTACCTAAGCTGTGCTCCTAAGTTCCTTACTCCACCCAAGAAGGGCCCTTTTCTCTCAGTTAAAAAAAATATTGCTCATTATTTTTCACTCCCCCCCCCCCATAAAAATAATACTAAGGTCTCCTTGCGGATGTTTTGCAAATGCTTTCAATCACCAATCACTGATTCTGAGGGGAAAAAAATGTCAAGGTGTTTCTTTTATTTTCCTCTAAAAGAAAAAGAGGACCAACCTTGTAATAATGCCTAAAGTGGGGGTAAGCCTTTATAAAGATGGGAGGAGTGCAGAAATGAGGAATAAATGAAAACAAGTTGGTGTGGAGGGATACTCTACATTGGGTCTCTTTTTCTCATGAGACTCCTCCTCCTCCTCCTCCCCCTCCCCCTCCTCCTCCTTCTTCTTCTTTTTTTTTTTTTTTTCAAATTTAACCCCTTTACTGGGGAGTGATTGGCATGCAAAAAGCTATAGATAGTCAATCTATACAGCTTGACGTTAAAACTTCAATAGACATTCCATATTGCTTTCCCCAAACATTGTTCTAATTAGACTTCCACCAACAATATAGGAACGTGTCCATTTCTAATGACCATCACCAATTCTGCAAAAGATCATTCTCTTATTAATCTAATGAAAAATTTGTATTTACTTGGCCTTTAGGGAAGCTGAGGATCTATTCCTAAGTTTGTGTTCCTTTTTCCACTTTCAAGGTTGTATGTATGTATGTATGTATGTATGTATGTATGTATGCATAATTTACATCCAAGTTAGTTAGCATATAGTGCTATAATGATTTCAGGAACAGATTCCAGTGACTCATCCCTATGTATAACACCCAGTGTTCATCCCTACAAGTGTCCTCCTTTAATGTCATGAGGCATCTTCTTAAGATCCAGGTTTGTAAGCCCCTGCCACCCAGCAAGAGCAAAGCAGGTTCTGTGTTCTTGCTATGCAATGGGGTGGACAGCTATTAGAGGGCAGCAAAGTATCAGAAGCGGGAGCACAGGGCTCAGGTAGGTCCAGGGACAGACCAGGTGACTGCAAGACTAAGTCCAGCTTCCCATCATAGGACAGGGAGGGTTAACTTGCAGAGGGCCCCTCAGAATTCCTATATGACTTATGACCAATCTGTGTCCATGGCAATGCAAGGACTCACCTGAGTATCCACGACAGGAGCACAGGTAGAGAGGCACTAGGAAATCAGCAGTGTAGGGGAAAGCCAAGAGTCAAAGTCAAGGAGAGGTGGGGAGGAGGCCGGAGGGATCTGAGTTTTGATTAGAATTGAGGGAACCCATGAGGTCCGTGGGTTGTGATGACTGTTTTCAGGTTTTCCATCATCAATTGTCATTGCCAGCAGCAGCAACGGCATGGCTAGCACTTGCGTGGAGCTCTCCAGGTGCCGGGCATGGTCTAAGCCTTGACATTTATTTCCTCAGCAAATCCTCACACAAAGTCTATGCAGGTGAAATTATTACCCCCATTTTGCAGTTGAGGGAGTTCCTCCTCCTATTTGCCCACTGCACTTTGGAGCAACGATTGTAAATTTGCACGGTCAACTCTCCAGGGGACTGAAAGCTTCTGGAGGACACAGGCAGTCTTTTCATTTTGAGGGTCTCAGGGACTACGGCTGGGAGAACAGTAGGTTCTTAAGCTTTTTTGTTGTTGTTGAATGAAAGAAAGAATGAATGAAGGGGGCCACTACAAGAAGAAAGGACCAGGTGAACAAGAATGCCTTATTTCAAAGGGTCTAGTCAGTACACAGTGGGATGTAAAAGACTGGGGACTAACCACCCAAGAGCTGCAGTTCTCAGACTGGTGCACCCAGAGAGTAGCCTAGCCCTAATGGAGGCATCTCAGCTCCAGGTAGTGGGGTCCTGCAACAGCTTTCACTTGCAGGAGGTCCTTACTACCTCTGGATTTTTTCTTCCTTAGGCCTTTTCTTGCAGAAGAGAAGCTGAATGAATAGACATTTTAGGAAGCATTATATTAACCAAGGGCTGGGAGTAGGCACTCCCAGTGCCTGGTATAAGCAGGCACCTGCTTCTCCAGTCTCACCAATCCTATTTGTAAGGATCCAGCCATACAGAATGACAAGAAACACCCAGAAAACACCAGTCTACTCCAAGATCCAGGAGTAGGCACTCCCAGTGTCTGGCATAAGTATTCTGGAATAGGGTGGGGTTTCAGGTGTAAGGTCACCTATGGGGTCTGGATGCTTCAGGACCATGTGGGGGGACCTTGGCTAAGAGAGCTCTAGTAAGTAGTGTCAGGCTTAGGGCCTCTGTTTCCATTTCTGAATCTTCTCTGGGCTCCCAGAGCCTCCCTTGTATCTCCTGCTTCTCCCCAAGCATACATCTTGGCCGTATGATCCAAGTCTCTTGGGAGTTTTCTTGGAAAGTTTTAGAAACTCCCTGGCTTCAGAATATACAGCAGAAGTACCTCAAGGCAGGGGCCTACACGGCTAGGTCTTTAAGCATCTGACTTTGGTTCAGTTCATGATCTCGCAGTTCGTGAGTTTGAGCCCTGCATTGGGCTCTGTGCTGACAAGCTCAGAGCCTGGAGCCTTCTTTGGATTCTGTGTCTCCCTCTCTCTCTGCCCCTCCCCTGCTCATGCTCACGCTCTCTCTCTCTCTCAAAAATAAATTAAAAACATTAAAAATACTTATATTAAAGAAAAAAATAAGTTATACATGGCCTTGCATTTGTAGCCTGAATTATATTTACATTGGATAACACTGCCTTAAAAATCGGTAGATAATAGGTGTTTAAAAGGCTTTGGGCAGCACTATCAACAATAGCCAAAGTATGGAAAGAGCTCAAATGTCCATTGATGGGTGAATGGATAAAGAAGACGTGGTATATATATATATATATATATATATATATATATATATATATACACACACACACACACACACACACACACACACACACACACACAATGGAGTATTACTTGGCAATCAAGAAGAATGAAATCTTGCCATTTGCACCTACGTGGACGGAAGTGGAGGGTATTATGCTAAGCGAAATTAGTCAGAGAAAGACAAATATCATATGACTTCACTCATATGAGGACTTTAAGAGACAAAACAGATGAACATATGGGAAGGGAAACAAAAATAATATAAAAAGAGGGAGGGGGACAAAACATAAGAGACTCTTAAATATGGGGAACAAACAGAGGGTTACTGGAGGGGTTATGGGAGGGGGATGGGCTAAATGGGTAAGGGGCATTAAGGAATCTACTCCTGAAATCATTGTTGCACTATATGCTAACTAATTTGGATGTATATTAAAAAAAATAAAATTAAAAAAAAAAAGGCTTCAGGCAGCAAGGATTTGGGAGCATACACCACAGAATCTCCCCGTTGTGCTTCATATGTGAAGCTACCTTCCCAGTGTCTCTCGGGATATTTTTAAGAGCTCTCTCTGGCCAAAATGGTCTGTCAGCATGGAGCCCACTTGGGATCCTCTGTCCCCCTCTCTCTGCTCCTTCCCTGCTCAAGCTCTCTGTCTTTCTCAAAAATAAATAAACGTTAAAATAAGATTGATTACCCCTGAAACCCTTCCATCTCTGTAGTGATGCCTTCAAGGATCTTTGTGAAGTGGTCCCTACCTGCTTCTCACCAATCCTATTTGTAAGGATCCAGCCATACAGAATGACAAGAAACATCCAGAATACACCGTCTACTCCAAAATCCATGCTTTCACCTGCCATACCACCCTTGCCTGGGATTCTGTGAAATGTGCTTACTACTTACCTATTAATCTCTTCTACTGGGCTGGGAGCTCCCTAAGGAAGAGATGGGTCTTTGTCCTTGAATCTATAACACTGAACATGTAACTGGAACACTGAAGGCACTTGATGAATGAATGGACGAATAAATAGTAAAATTCAAAAGTCCTTAGTCTGAGATGTGACTTCATCAATTTCTAGCTACACAGCCTCAGAGAAGTCACTTAACCTTTCCAAACCTAAGATTCTTCACCTATAAAATGTGAAATGTAATACTGCCCTGCCAACTTCACAGGCTTGTAAAAACTGTTACATAGATTATCATATATAAAATTTACAAAACATTTACAATTTATATGTACTAATGTCTAAAACAGTTATATATATATATATGTATGTGAGATATATATATATATATGTGTGTATATATATAAAACTCCATATATCTATCTAGGTAAATCTCTCAAGCCATTCCCTTCCTCCCCAATGCTTCCCCAAAAGGCTCAGATTTTGTCAATAAAGTTAGTCAATACCAGTTATAAGAAGCATTAACAATCTGAAACATTTATCTGTTACAGATCATTTTCTTCAGGTCAAGAGATTTCTCAAGATAATTCTCAGCTGTAAACTGTGAATTACAAGTCAGTGAGAAGTTTTCAGATACAGAATCTGGTTTACATGAAAATATTAATTAAGGCAAGAGATAGGGGTAGCTTTACATGCATGCCAAACTAAGGTAGTATACAGCCATATAAAGGAATTCATTCAATGGCACATATTGCCTTGTGACGAGCATGTTTCGGATACTGTGAGAGATATGAGAAGGGACACATGGGTACCTGCCTTGAGGGGCTTAAGCTCTAGTTGACAAAGTACCCAAATAAATGAATCATGAAATAGGCCTCAGCAGTATAGGTGCTGTAGTCATTCAGAGTGAAGAAAATGTGATTGGAGGTTCAGGTCTTTTAGGCAGCCTTCATGGAAGAAGTAAGCCTTGGAAGAAAGAGCAAAACTTGGATTTGTGGTAAGAAAAAAAACACATCATCACATTCTGGGTCAAAAATGCAAAGTAGTGGTCAAACTATACACCTTTAACTTATGTGATTTCAGCCACTTTGGGTCTTTCTCTCTTCTCTCACTATTTACACACACACACACACACACACACACACACACACACACACACAATATGCCATATTTCATGTATCAAATTCTCTGTCTTTTCATATTCCACAAGTGTTCTCAGTCATTAGGTGAGCAGTCTACCTCATTGAATATGATTCTATATTTGCATATGACTCAGCCCCTACATTTTGGCCAGCTGTTTTATCTGCTTAACCTAAGATATACAAGGATTAGTCAAGGATAATTTTGACTTTATGAGATTTTGATTCACTTAACTTTAGAATTACCCTCCACACGCTCTAGCGCTACTAAATTCACAGACTTTCTGAATCAGTTCTGATGATGTCATTTCTCACAGTAAGAATGTTCTTTAAGCAATGTTTCTTCAGTCATTGATATCCATGGTCTTCACTGAGGACAAGAGTACAAACCATTAGAAACATTACATTTGTGCAAATCCTGTGATGTATGTTTGGGCCAATAAGGAAAACTATCAAATGGACATACCCAAATTTTCTTCCATAGTACCAGAAAAAAAAAGTCAAAACATTTAATTAAAAACAAAAAAGAGCCTGGGTGGCTCAGTCAGTCAAGCATCCGACTTTGGCTCAGGTCATGATCCTGCGGTTTGTGAGTTTAAGCCCCGTGTTGGGCTCTGCTGAGAGCTCGGAGCCTGGAGCCTGCTTCAGATTCTGTGTCTCCCTCTCTCTCTGCCCTTTCCTTGCTCATACTCTGTCCTCTCTCTCTCCCTCTCTCTCTCTCTTTCAAAAATAAACATTAAAAAATTTAAAAAAAAAAGAAAAGTTTACTTTCAAGTTTTAAGGAATATTAAAAAGTGCATATACTTTTTAAAAAGTAGTTCACTCCATCAACTTTTGCTTTTCCCATTGTATAGTTCTTTAAGTGTTTTTTAATGGCTGGCTATATTATCAAGCCTGGGATTCTACAATGCTCCCACAATGCCCTTGGTCACTCATTCTTCCATATTTTTGGTTGTGAGTCTCAGTGGTCAATAAAAAAGTTCTCTTTACAGGCATTTTTTATTCCAAAGCTACCTTTCATTTGGCTTCATATCTAATGTTTTATTTTCAGGACTGACATTAAAACTAGTCCCCAGGAAGAGAGGTCTTCCACAAATCTTCTCTGCACTTGTTTAGGGAGGGAGATTCAGGCGCTTAATTGATCAAAAGGGAGTCCCGAAAGGATGAAATATTTTGCAGAGGCATATGCTAATGGAAGTGCACCGACTGCTACGACCCACTGCTTACAGGAAGCATCATAAACTGGTTAGCTGCTAGAAATGCAAAGCTGTAAAGCAGTAGCCAAATCCACATTTCGTTTTTCAAATAAGGGGCATCTTCGAAGTAGGAAATTACGGGACCATTTGATATAATTCATGGCATAGGACAGCTGTGGAGTAAATTCACACCCTGTCCTTTTCCTCACTCCTTCTCTCGGTTTTTCATTATCAATCTCGCAGCAGGGTTTAGATGTCAGCATTGGCACCAGTAGATGGAATTGGAAACAAGTGCATTCTGCAAATCACTCCATGCTCCCATGTTGTAATTCCGTCCTCGTTCATCAGACACAGATTCCCTGTTGCTGCTACACTTAAAGTCAATTCTCTGCCATTGCAACTGTAATTTTTCACTTATTTCAGGAGTTTATTTTGTGCAAACCTTTAGGAAGCCTCACTCATTTGAGGTGGCTCAGACGGAACGGGAATTTGAGTGGAGAACCAAGAGGTCACTCTCTTTATCACCCCTGCCGTCTTATTCTAATACAAAGCCTTTGATGGCTTTGATGACGTGGCGGCCAAACTTGTTGAGAGACAGGAGACAAGGCCATCTATCACCATTATTTGGAAATCTCATCTAGCAAAGGATTTATGATCTGCTCATTTCACAGGAGATTAAAAAAAAATACCAAAGGCTGAATAAAGCATGTCTGGTGATGCATGAAAATGAGACGGATTTCTCAGAAGACCTGGGGCTGACTACACTCAGTCAGAAATGCCACACCACGATGCCAGTGTGGACAGGGTTTGTCCGAGACCACTACGGGGTATTTGAAGAGTGGTCGGTACCCAGCGCACCACAAAACAGTCAGAACAGCACAGGAGTTGAGAGCGCAGGCTCGCCTGCATTTGCATATAGGATATGGGCTAAGGCAAGTTACCAAACAACTCTGTGCCTCAGTGTCCCTAGCTCTTCATAAGATCGTCATAAGGATTAAATGAGTTAAGACGTGTGCCCAGAAGCTCCCAGAACAGCATCCGACACACGGCGAATGTTACAGAAATGCCTACAAAACCAGTAATAACTTCCCACAGGAGGTTGCTGACATGCTCAAAGGAGTTACTGTGAATATTCAGAATAGTGTGTGGTAGACAGTAGGTGCTGAGTGTCAGCCAGTGCTATTATGAATGTTGTTATTACAATAACAACAATAGTTCTTAGTAATGGTAGTACTAGGATTCCCCAGTAGGGTATGTGTCCCCATCCCAAGAGAGCCAGGTCTTGAGCTTATTAATTACAAGCTACGGTCTTTTTTTTTTTTTTAATAGGTTGATTTATTTATTTTGAGAGAGGGGGAGAGAGAGAGAGAGAGAGAGAATGAATAGGTGGGGAGGAGGAGAGAGAGGGAGAGAAAAAAATCCCAAGCAGGCCCCACGCTGTCAGTGCAGAGGCTGGTGTAGGGGCTCCCTGCGGGGCTCCACATGGGGCTCTACTCGGGGCTCAAACTCATGAACCGCGAGATGACGACCTGAGCTGAGATCAAGAGTCAGATGCTTAACTGACTGAGCCACCCAGGCGCGCCATCACAGGCTGATGTCTTAACTCAGTTTGTCAAATTGACAGCTCAAGAGTCACACGTGGACTATAGGTCCACTCATTTTGCCTGAGCTGTTTAAAAGTGTTAGTTGTACCCTTCAGAAATTTCTGAAGTTCATTTAAAATTACGGACTTGCAAGTTCTTCTAACAAGCCCAGAGGTAGGGACGCCTGGGTGGCTCAGTCAGTTAAATGTCCACGACTCTTGATTTCTGCTCAGGTCGTGATCTCATGGTTTGTGAGTTTGAGCCCTGCACCGGGCTCTGCGCGGACAGTGTGGAGTCTGCTTGGGATTCTCTCTCTCCATCTCTCTCTTCCCTTGCTCATGCTCTCTGTCTCTCAAAATAAATAAATAAACTAAGCAAAAACAAAAACAAAACAACAACTCCATTGGTCATGCCACTTGGGGCCTGGGGCCGAGCAATGTGGCTGCCTCCAGATAGCTGGGGCACACCTTACGCAGCTGACCCTACTCCTCACCACATTATGTCCATTCACTATGTAATCTGCCCAGCCTCTGGAGGTACTTGTGTTTGCTCTCTCCACACCCTGAATCCAGTCTAGGCCTCTTTGGGTGATATGCCCTCAGACAGAACGTGTTTTGAATGGCCCCGACCTCGACTGAAATTCTGATGGATGTTAGGGAAAGTCTCCCTGGTAAAATACACACAAGTTCAGATGCTTACAACACTGCTAATTCCAGGGGGACTATGGAACCCCTAAAGAAGCCCACTCCTGGAGAAATTCCCAGGTTTAAGGGTTTATTCATGGACAAGAAAATTCTAACAATCTCCATGGGGAGAACATGATGAAAATAAGGTAAGTTATACAGAAGCAGAAACTGAAGGACAAGGCATATGGAGATGAAATGCTTTGAAGGGACAAATTTCGTGGTTGATTTGGTTTCAGTTCAATTTTACATCTTTAAAATGCAAGTATCATATGGGTTTGCTGTCTCATCTCGCTTCCTAAACATTTCTCGACTCCTGCACCTTTCCTCCACATCTCACTGCCAGGGGCAACTGCTAGCCCACAAGGTACCACAGTAAGCATTAGAGAAAGGCATCCCTTTCTCGAGACATCTTACTGCCATCTGCTGGCAGGAAGATGCCATAGGAAGTACATCCAGTCATCATGTCCAAGAGGAGAACGGTGCCCCCCTTGACATGGGGTCCGTGAGTAGCACACAGCTGCAAGAGACTTTCCAGCATGATCGGGATTGTAAGCATCCCTGGCATGGACTGACCATCACGACAGAAGGCTGCTATCTAGTGAGGCAAAGAGAGCAGTGCTTGCAAGCTTTGTCGTGTTGAGTTTTTAAAAAAACTTTCTATTTGAACTACCCTTAGGCTTCATGAAAAGCTACAAAGATAGAACGGAGCTTCCACATATCCCTTACTCAGACTCCTCCAGGAGTTTTGACTTTATAACCATGGAAACCAGGGTTTTAATCATGATTCTGCCCAGATCCTGGCAGATGGGCACAGTGCCAGCACACAGGAAATGCTCAATATGTATTACATGTTGTTGCTATCTTCTGCTAACATGGCTCCTCTTACCTGTAAGTGGAGATAATAAAAATACTGAGTGTAAGCACTATATTAAATTACGTGTAAATTAAGCACCATGGAGTGACATTAGTTTTTGTTGATATTGGTGGTGATATTAACCGCTGTTATAATTTCTGTGGTTTAATGCTTCCTGCGACCACTCAGCTGGTATTCTGTCATCCCAGTTTCCCAGTAATCACTAGTAATAAGATGCTCATATCTCAGGAGGTGGGTGTTGATGACCATCCTGGATGACCACACTAGGCATCCCAGGAGCTAAGGGCAGAACCAGCTCCAGGAGGAGGATGTGACTAATGGAGACCTTCTATTTTTGTTATCTTTTCTGAGAGTCGGCACCTCTCTGGACCACCGAAGTCTTACTGGTTGTTGTTATTGTTGTTTTAATTTCATACGAGAAAAGCAGCTCCTTTTTAAAATAAGGGAAAAGGGCTTTCTGTTCCCACTCCCAAGTCATCTGTCCCTATCCAAGGCATAGGGACCATCAGGCTCCCAATGAGGCGTGTTAGATTCTCAACCTGAGAAAAAAGCAGTATAAAAGATCTTGGTTCCTCGAATAGGCTCTGATGTTTAGGCATGGGGGAAGGGGGGCAGGGCATGTGTGAGGAGTAGTCTTACACTTAGAAGTGAAGACACTTTGCTCCAAGTACTCCCACACTGCTAACACAGCACGTAATGCAAGCTTTTTCGTTACGGCATCTGTTTATATAAATTCTGACCAGGTGGCAAACTCTTCCCCTCTGCTCTCAGCAACAGTATCGAGGACAGAGAACACCTGTTCTAAAAATGGACTGATTAGCCCAAGGTTGGCATACACAGCATGGGCGTGGGGCCACACGTAGGGAGGAAATCCTGCCACCTTGTCAGCGGTTGGCTCTGCTTCTCCTCTTGGCTCTAGTCCACGTCCACTACTAATGGGATTGATCCACGGGCATAAATCTGAAGGACCTTGCTAGGCACGTGGGAGGTTATTCTATCCCAAACTGCTACCACGTGCAGTTACTAGTCTAAAAGCAAACGTTTCGAGCATTGGGTAGGGGACGGGAGATAAAATATCTATACGATGATCCTTGTCTTTAGGGAGCTTAGGGAGCTTGTTGGGGGTTAATGACTAT
This sequence comes from Prionailurus bengalensis, assembly GCF_016509475.1. Taxonomy (NCBI): domain Eukaryota; kingdom Metazoa; phylum Chordata; class Mammalia; order Carnivora; family Felidae; genus Prionailurus; species Prionailurus bengalensis. The sequence goes on from NC_057358.1 coordinate 91,665,841, forward strand.
GATAGAATGGAGTGGAAATACCGTTAAACGATTACTTTTTCTGGAATGTAATTTACATAGGCAGGATCACTTTAAACAACTAACAATAATTCATTGGGATATATGTCATATTAGGATTATCAACAGAATGCTATAGAAGCAAAAAAAAAGGAGAAAAATAGTGGGGTGAGTGGGTAGGTTAGGGAGTGAGGAAACGGTGGGTAGCTTTTCCAGAGGAGACAGCCCTGAAGCTTGATCTTGAAGGCAAAGCAGAAGCTTATCCATGGAGGGAGGAGAAGGCAAATATTCCAGAGAAGAGAAACAGCATGCGGCATGGGGCAGATGGGAACAGAGCTTGAAAGAAATGGAAAGAACTAAGTGAAGAGAAAACCAAATTAAAATTTAGCCTAATGAATTTGGGGGAAGCTAACGATGCGCAAAGTTACTATTATCTCAAAACACCATTTTCTTATGAAGACAACACATCACAACACTTCCCAAATGTGGGGTTCTTAACAAATACAGGGTACTTCCCCTCTCAGGAATGGTCCCTCGGCCCAGTGAGCATACAGAAGCACAAGTCAACCCATTCTGCTTTTTAAATCTACAGAAAGCTCTAACTTTGCATGCTCCTTGTCGTTTTTAAAATTTGTTTTCTGGTGAGTAAGACACCAGCCTAAAGTAGAACACTAATCTAAACATTATTATGGATGGAGTAATAAAGAAGAAATTCTACAAGCTCTTTATTCCCAACAGTCACAAAGGTCAGAGGCCAAAAATAACGTAACTTAGAGCAGTGTAGAATAGACTCCAATACGAAAACAACATTTAAAAATAATTACAGTTATAAAAATTTAGATCCAGGGGCGATGGCAGGCAGCCTGCCCTAATAGAACATGGCAGATGCTCAGCAAACACTTGTTAAATGAATGATTGAATAATTATTCTATTCAGTGGTTTAGACACAGTTCATCCTATGGGGAGCCTGGGTGGCTCAGTCAGTTAAGTGTCCGACTTTGGCTCAGGTCACGATCTCACAGTTCGTGAGTTCGAGCCTTGTGTCAGGCTCTGTGCTGACAGCTCGGAGCCTGGAGCCTACTTTGGATCCTGTGTCTCCCTCTCTCTCTGTCCCTCCCCTGCTCATGCTTTGTCTCTCTCTGTCTCTAAAAAATACATAAATGTAAAATTAAAAAAATAAAAAATAAAAAGAAACAGTGCATCCCGGAGGTGGCGCTGGGATCTGTAAACCCCAAAGTAATCTCTGTACAGAAATGAAGGTTTAAGCTTCTCTGTGGACAAGTTTGGCCTGGTACCTGACAACAGGTGCTTTATGAATATCTGACAGTCAACAAATGAAGGGATAAGCAAATACTTTAATAAATAGAAGGACGGAGCTGTTTGAACACTGCTAATCCCGAAACAAGAGAGTAAAGTCTAAATGAAGAAGATAAAGACTGAATTTCATTCTCTACTGACCCACCTCCAACCTCACCTTTGCCATACCTTACTTTTCTTGGATCAAGAGAAGCAGAAAAATGACCTTTTCCTCACTTCAGAGGGAGGTGGGGAAGATAAATATGGTTTTTTTTGTTTATTTATTTTTGATATATATAGAGAGAGACAGGGCATGAGTGGGAGAGGGGCAGAGAGAGAGGGAGACACAGAATCCGAAGCAGGCTCCAGGCTCTGAGCTGTCAGCACAGAGCCTGATGCGGGGCTCGAACTCACAGAGTGAGAGATCATGACCTGAGCCGAAGTCGGACGCTCAACCAACTGAGCCACCCAGGCGCCCCGAAGATAAATATGTTAATACGTGCAAAGCTTCTGGAGTTCACCAGAGAGGGGCACTACTGGTATTAACCTCATCATTATGAGCTTCTTGTGAAAACATACCTCTCACGTCTTCAAACAAACCATTTTTGATGAGATCTCAGATGCCTTCAGTTAGAAGAGGGACGGGGATGTGTGGCAATAGGGAAAACTGCCGACAAAATAAACCTACCTGGTCCTCAGCCTCGGACTCACATGGGGCTCGGTTTGGGGGCGATCACAAACATAAGCCCTTACCTGCGGTTGTGTAGTAAAGGTCTGGTAATGTGCTCACCGGCACTGGACTGGTGGGAGGCAATGATGAAGTAAATGCACCTTTCTCTGTGCACTGAAAGCCCTGATTTTCAACTAAATTCCAGGAGAGTAAGGGTAAAGATGAAAAACAGGGGATTTGAAGATATTTCAACAGTTTATTTTTATTTTTTTTAATGGAAAGTACTGACCCTATTCAAGCTACATTTCTCATGTCAACATTGTGGAAGAATTGATCTCATCAGCAGATGCAAATCAAGAACCCTTCAGTATAGGGAAGTGGAATAAAAATAAAAGCTTATTGATCTCCTTATTATTGATCTGGCCCATACATCTAAGTTCATCTGGATCCCAGAACAAGAAAAAAAAAATTCAGTGCATAGAATTAAATCGAGAAAAGAGGGGCGCCTGGGTGGCGCAGTCGGTTGGGCGTCCGACTTCAGCCAGGTCACGATCTCGCGGTCCGTGAGTTCGAGCCCCGCGTCGGGCTCTGGGCTGATGGCTCAGAGCCTGGAGCTGTTTCCGATCCTGTGTCTCCCTCTCTCTCTGCCCCTCCCCCGTTCATGCTCTGTCTCTCTCTGTCCCAAAAATAAATAAACGTTGAAAAAAAAAATTAAAAAAAAATCGAGAAAAGAATATCAACAGCAATGGTTTCTACAATATGTAAAATAATCAGAGATTAGAAGCTTGGGAAAGAATGAAGCTCATTACTAAATGGGACTTCTCTGCTAAATGGAACTTATTACTAACTACCCTCAGTTATGCAGGCTCATGAGATCCGTCTCAAAATTCTTCTCAGTCACCATGCTATCAATACACACGTGGATCTGCATATGCACTGGAAAGGATCAACACATCAAAAATAGAACCAGGAGTGAGCAAACATAATTAGGACCAGAATTAATTGCAAGGGATTTAAAAAGACAATTTTACTTGTCCACAGCATCATATTCTTTATGAGAATGCCTGATATTTTTTAAAAAATCATTATTGAACAGTAACGATTGTACTTGTGCCGTATTTTCAACCACACACGCCATCAAAACTTGACATTTCCATGATTCTCTCGATTCCACACATGCAGAGCAGAACTTAACTAATTCTCCCCAAGATAGGTCCATTTCAGTATCTCCTTTCCGTCAGTTTGACCAGCTTCCCTCGTCTCCTCAGCTAGACATCTAGGCAGAAACGTTCTCTCTTTTCTTGCCTCCATCCTCTGGGACTCTGCCATCACTAGAAGCACAGAAAGAAAATACTAGATTTGCATCGGGAGGGAATTCACTTAACGTCTGGGTCTCCATTTCCTCATGTGTTCAGTGAGGATGACCGTCGTCTTCCTCCTACTCCCCAGCTATCTTGTTGACTCCAGGTCAGTCCTCCACCCTCTCCCCTCCAGGGGTTTGGTAGGAGGAGCCTGTTGAACTTATTTGGTTGCTCAGGGGGTCCAAGACAGGCTGAATAAATGCCAACTGTCGTTGTCGTCCTCGTCGTCGTCGTCGTCATCAGCATCCATCATTCTCCATTTTCACCAGTCAGTCCCAGCGCACATGCCCACTTCACATCGGATTACCACATGCATTCAACAAACAAGCGCTCAATGACCATGTCCGCTGGCACCACGAATACTGGGTGCTGTGCATACAAAGATAAGATGAGCAAGTCCTTAGTCTTACAAAGATAAGTCTAGTGTCCAAGGTAGACACATATAGACGATTGAAGTAAAAATGCGATAAGCTGGTTCTGGTGAGCCCTGGGCGGTTCAGTAACTAATACTTCCCTTCCCCTTCCCAAGGTCAGACGCAAGAGAGATGTGCAAGAGTCAGGTGGATGGAAAGCAAAGCACTGCCACCATAACCAATAAACCTGATCCTGAAGAACGTGGCTTAGTGTGAGAATCCAAACGGCTGGCTAGCACACTGTGAGTCAGACCAACTTACACTGTGGTGTGTCGCAAACACAGCTAATGAGAGCCCCCTGCAGGAGGCCTGTGCCTGAAGAATGTAAGGCGGGTAGAAGTCAGGAGCACTGGTTCCCCAAGAGAGGGGAGAGGGAGGAGTTTAAGAGAGCATGCTCAATTTCCTACTCCAACTAACCAGACCCACCAGCCGGCCTCCCGTGAGGAAGCAAGCTGGGGGAGAGCCATGCAGCGAGGGGGCAGAAGCTTCCCACCTCCTGCACGAGAAATATTAGAGACCTGCAGAGTACTGCAGTGGCAGTGATGACATCACCCAGGCTGTGTGGGGGGGCTTAGAGGAAACCAGAGCAAAACTCCTGGAGGAGTTTCATTTCAGAGAACAAGCAGGAGTTACAGCAAGGCCAGCCTGGGAGATAGGCAGGACGGGGCTTGCTGGGGAGGGCCCTGGATGGCATGTTACGGGGAGTCGACTTCATCATGGGTAATAGGAGCCACCAAAGGCTTTCCGTCAAGGTCTGACATAGTCGGACTTGTGTTTTAGACAAACAACTGTGGTGGTTGTTGAGGATGGACTGGAGGGGGAGACATCAGATCAGTTCTGAGGGTATTCAAATACTTCCTGGAGCCTGAGGTAGTCAGGGCCCAAGAAAAGACAGAGTTGGGAAATATTTTGGAAGGATCACCGACAAAGCTTAGGAAATGCTTTGCTGCTGCCTGAGTCCTCCTGTCTCCAAGCCATCCTTTTTTTCCAAACCATTTTAAATCTTCCGCAGGCTGTGTATGGTCCCGCTTTGTGCCAGGCACTATACCACATGATTGACCTTCATGATGGGAGTGTTAATAACTCCTGTTTGGCAGAAGAGGTCACTGAGAATCAGTGAGGTTAGGTCTAATAAGACCCAGTGAGTAGGAGGAATTCACATCTAGGCAGTCTAATTCCAAAACCTGTGCAATTAACCAAAATGACCCTCCCCCTTTCTACACTCATTCATACTGTCCTCCTCTACTGCTGATATTCCCCCAGGTCCTCCAGGTACCAAAGTGCCCTCCCTGGTCTCCTCTGCCTCGCCCCACCCCATCCTCCTTTTTCACAGCTGCCTCCTGGCATTGCGTACTCGGATGCTTTTCCATTGAGCACCTCCTTGAGCTACCCACTTTAATTATTCAACAGCACACATTTTATTTTGTGAATAGGAAATATACATACAAGGTAAGGAATTCAAACACTTCATTAAAATACAATAAAAAGCAAGTACTCTTCCAGGTCCTTTCTCCAGGAGCAGCTACTGTTACCAATTTGTGAAATGCTTCTGAAAAGATATATAAGACATATAGAACCATAAATAGATGCATGCCCTTCAGGCTGCCCATGGGAAGCTTTCTCCAACTCCTGTGTTCACTGCTGTCTTCTTCCTCTGGATTCTTCCTATTTATCCACAGAGCAGTGCCCCGGATTTTAGCATACAATTAACCTCAAGTTGTTTCATACATATTAGCCTTGTCTCCTTGAGGGCAATGGCTGTTACACACACATCAGAATGTTAGACACACAGTAGTTGTTCAATAAATACCTGCTGATTAATTAAACCTCCTCGAATTAACTTCACGCTAGCTTAAATGGTGTATTTCATGCAAACCTTTAATAGAACCCATTCACAAGCTTTTTACATGGTTACTTTTGCAATAGCTATCTACTTAATTGGTCATCAATCTCTTTTTAGAACTCCAAGTACAAGTAGCCAGAAAAAAAAATTATTATGGATGATGACATTACGGTGAATGCAGTCATTTAAAAACCTAAATCTCAAGACATTCAAGTATCACAGAGCTAGTCATGCAACACAAATTTCAATTCCACTCTGAGAAGCCTGGGTTGTCAATATTGGGGAAAAGGGAGTACAGATTCCTCCTGCGGTGCCCCAACAGGGGTATTATTTCTGCCATGTCTACCCATTTACTCTCGGCTATACACTCAGGCTAAATTTTAAATTTTAGATGTTGGCTCCATTACGTTCACGATATTGCATTCAAAGGAGACCAGCAGGCTCACTTACCTACTCTTCAAGGGAACGGATCTCAGATAATCTGTCAAGGAAAGACCAGTTTCTTCTTTTCCCTGCGACTCAATGCTGTTCTCATTGAATAATGCTCTAAAACTACAATTTCCTCCCCTAATTTGGGATCTCTTATGCTAAATTCGCTTCTTTTGTTCTCTTGACAGTTTCCAGTCATGGTTTAGAGTCTGCTTTCAGGGTAGTAATTTTTGATACTTATTTTTAGTGACAGCAAAAATTCTATGAAAGGGTTCAAGTGAATGCCTTGCCCTGTGCATTTTACAAGCCCAAAGAAAATTACATTTCAGAGAAGGTACATATCCAATTACTAGGAAATGAGTTACAACAAAGTGGCCATAAGAGGCGGTGTAATAAAGACAGCCTCAATTAAAAGTCACACAGCAAAGCGAAAAAGAGACACAATGCGATGCACATTAATGGCTTATTCAGAAGCTAAATACAAGAGTGGGTGGTAGAAACATGAAGTTCCTTTCATGTGCAAGTTCATGAATCATTCTATTTCACAGGGGGTAAAGTAGGAAAGGGTGGGGGTCTCTGCTGAGATGGGTAAAAAGCAGTAGTTAGAATTCAAGGAGTAAAACAACTCTCAGCCACCTTGCGAAAAATTATTCCAGACAGTTCTTACCAACTTTAATCTGTTTTAAAAGCAACACCGGGAGACGAATGAAGCGCAAGTGAGCACAGGCACACAGTCATACCCACGTTTTGGTTCCGTAAATACTATTGTGCTGCTGAAGGACGGGGGTCCTGCCTTCATGGAACCTTTGGGGAGTGGACACCTGATTACGTTGCCGTGGTGCGACCTCCAGAGCAGAGCCGGCAAAGTGCTTAAAAGTCAGCGGAGGAGATCTAATAGCCGGAGGCAGTGGTGGGAGTCGAAGAGAGAGGGAGGCAGGAGAAAGAGGAACAGGCTGTCTCACGAATGCAATGTAGTGAGGCTGAAGCTTGCTGGCCGCGTGAGCCTATGTGGGCGTGAGGGTTGGGTATGTGTACACAGCAGGCAAGCGCAGCTGGCGTGAACAGTAGGGGATGTCTATCGGCTTGCAAAGATCCGTCAATCCCTCAAAGAATCTGGAAGTCGGGAACTTCAGAAAGCCTCTAAGCCAGCACAGTGGCATGATGGCATTTGCCTTAAAGACAACCAGGAGGCACCAGTGTAGAGGATGACGTGGTAGGTGAGCCCCCGTGGTAGGTGATGGGGCTCAGAATGAGGGGAGGGCCAATGCGGGGGAGAAAGGGAGTGAACATCTGAGGAATGTTAACGATAGAGGACCAACCGGCCCAGTGACTGATGAATATGAGGAGCGAGGAGGAAAGAAGAACCCAAGATGACTCCCAGATCTCATGTCCGGGGGGAGGATGGAGCCACTCACAGGAGAGGAGGTAAACCAGGAGGAGCATGTCGAGCGACACTACACATGAGCAAAATGAAGAGCATCTTCATTAAAGAAGAACGGGCTGGGTGACTTTCTGCCTATCAGACATTAAAGTGTATTACAAATCTATACTAATTAGAACCATGTAGCGGGGAGAGAGGAAATGAGGAGTTGGTGTTTAACAGGTACAGAGTTTCTATGTGAGATGATAAAAAGACCTGGGAAAGAACAATGGTGATGGCTGCACAATATTGTGAATGTCCTGAAATGTACACTTAAAAATGGTTAGAACGACCGGAGAGCCAGGGTGGCTCCGTCGGTTGAGCGTCCGACTTCGGCTCAGGTCATGATCTCACCGCTCGTGAGTTCGAGCTCCCCATCGGGCTCTGTGCTGACAGCTGGAGCCTGCTTCTGCTTCTGTGTCTCCCTTTCTCTCTGCCCCTAACCCACTCGCATTCTGTCTCTGTCTCTCTCAAAAATAAATAAACAGTAAAATAATTTTAAAAAATGGTTAGAATGATTAAAAAACCCAACCACCATGTAACAAAGGTGTGGGGAGCACATGTATGTCAACGAAAAGGAACAGACAGATTTTAAAGCAGATCCCGGTATACGGAAGAATCCAGGAGACAAAGGAAGGGTATATCTACCGAAGTGACACAGGGTGAAATTAGCTAACTCCTTTGAAAAATTCAATGTAGATACATTGCACAAACATCAAAATGAACTCTAGTTTGATAAGTGTAACACGTAAATAATGAGCATAAAACACCTATAAAACCATTTTATGTGAATATTGGATCTGTGGATAGGAAAGAACTTTCAAAGCATAAAAGCAACAGAAGAAAAAAATTATAAAGAAATGTTTATCATAAGAAAGAATTACCAAGAAAAATATCAACAAATTTTCATGTTCAAAAAGGGTTAATGTTAAAAGAATTCAAATATAAGTCAGAACTGTAGTGGATTTGACATGAATATGAAAAAAGTTAATATTATTCCACGAAGAACACATAGAAATCAATAAAAAGGCCACTAAGATCCAAATAAAAAAAAATAGACAAAAGATGTGATGGAATAGCACAGTAAGGGACAAATATAAATATCCCAGAAATATATGAAAAACTTTTCAGCATCACACATAATCACAGAACTGCAGAACAGAGCAATGAGATGTGATTCCCATATTAAATTAAGAGCTGACCAATGCTCACAAGCACTCTGCAGAACATGTACGTGCCTAGGTTCCATAGGCAGGAGATCAATTGAGTACTGCTTTTCCAGGGAGCTCCCTGGTGACTTGTAGCAAGAGCCTTAAACATGTTCCCAACCCTTGATCCAGTAATTGCATTGTTGAGATCGCACCTAAAGAAATATTTGGAAGTGCAGCCAAGATTTTTGCATATCATCACAGTCTCTCTCTTCTTTTACCGGCTTAAAAATAAAGAACTTGTCGATAATTCTTTCATTTGTAACACTTTTCCCCATTATTCCTCTATATAATTCCTTCTTCTCCTTCAGGTGTCCTTGAACCCTGACCACACTGCTATCCCTGCTCTACATTAACTTAGGATCCTGCAGCCCCCCCTTGATGTCACTCATTATGCTGGTAATTGTTGCCCTCCTCTGTCTGGATGTCTTGTCTCGATGACAAGTTCCATGAAGGTCTTCTTCTCTCTGATATATCCATCACCCAACAGAGCCCCAAATGCAAATACATAGTACTTGTTGAATGAATGCATGAGTGAATGAATGATTACTGAGGAATAGCCTGTAATCAATTTTACTTTTCTTTTCTCCCTAAGAGTCCACAATTATCTTATGTGACTTTTTATTTTTTTCTTTTTGGAGAGAGAGAAAGAGAGAGAACATGAGCAGGACGAAAGAAAGGGAGAGAGGAAGAGGCAGAGGGAGAGGGAGAGAGAAAGAGCGAGAGTGAGAGCGAGAGAATCCCAAGCAGGCTTCACACTCAGTACGGACCCCAACCCAGGGCTCAATCCCATAACCCTGGGATCACTACTTGAGCCAAATTCCGGAGTCAGATGCTTAACTGACTGAGCCACCCAGGTGCCCCTTATGTGACTTTTTAATTCCAAATAACTACAATCAAAGTTATTTAAAACAGCATCCTTTCATACAGTTCACCTAGTACCTTATAGGTCAATGCTCTATAAATCAACTGTGAAATACTGCATAGGATTTAAAACCAATAAAAACATCTGCTTCATACTTGTTCTTAATTTTTCCGTAGGGGAAAAATGAAAACAAATTCAACCGCCTTGCAGCTTGTGAGCTGGCTTCCCATGAAATAAGCAGTTCAAGCTGTGTCTACCCTGTGACCTTTACTCTGTCCCCAGAATCCACAGGTTCTTAGGAATGTCCAACCTTAGAACCTTCATGCTATAGCTTCCAGGCCGTAGCTGCCGCTCTGAGAATTTCCTGGATGCGACTCTTGGATTGTGAGATCTAAGGAATTCTTTATTACTACTGAAGCACACACACACTCTGACAGGTTAAAACACATCCTGTAAATAAGCAATGTGGATTTAAAAAAAAAGTGCTTATACTCTGTCTCTGAAGTCTGATTAAAAATAGTAAACACTATCCTTCTTCTCTGAGCAGTAGCGATAGGCCTGGTGATTTTACTGCCTGAACCAATCACTGATTTAAAAAAAAAAAAAAAGTGGTGAATATACTGGTCTATTTAGAGGTCCTGACCCTCTCTGAGCACTTCCCACACAACTTCTTTTAAAAAGAGAGAGGGCTTTCTTGGGGCGCCTGGGTGGCTTGATCGGTTAAGCATCCGACTTCAGCTCAGGTCGTGATCTCACACTCCGTGAGTTCGAGACCCGCGTCGAGCTCTGTGCTGACAGCTCAGAGCCTGAATCCTGTTTCAGATTCTGTGTCTCCCTCTCTCTCTGCCCCTCCCCTGTTCATGCTCTGTCTCTCTCTGTCTCAAAACTAAATAAACGTTAAAAAAAATTTTTTTAATAAATGAATAAAAAAGAGAGAGGGCTTTCTTGAAAGTGGTGGGAGAGACGGTGGTGACCCCCTCCTTCCACCTTTTTCCTGCTTATTCCTCCTTCACAAAGTCGGAACCTGGTGAATGTCCCCATAACCCAACCGCTCCTAAAATTCCTTTCGGTGCCCTGTAACGCTAATTTTACTGAAAATTAAGAACCCACGCATTTTTGCTAAAGCAGTGCTCCCTCAGTTTTAACATGTTACACATTAATGTTATACTACAGAATATCATGTTAAGTGAAAAAAGTCGGTTTAGAGAAAGACAAATACCGTAGGATTTCACTCCTATGTGGGATTTAAGAAAGTAAACAATCCTGGGGCGCCTGGGTGGCGCAGTCGGTTAAGCGTCCGACTTCAGCCAGGTCACGATCTCGCGGTCCGTGAGTTTGAGCCCCGCATCAGGCTCTGGGCTGATGGCTCAGAGCCTGGAGCCTGTTTCCGATTCTGTGTCTCCCTCTCTCTCTGCCCCTCCCCCGTTCATGCTCTGTCTCTCTCTGTCCCAAAAATAAATAAACGTTGAAAAAAAAAAATTAAAAAATAAATAAATAAATAAAAAGAAAGTAAACAATCCTAGGGGAGAAAAGGGGGAGGCAAACCAAGAAACAGACTCTTAACTCTAGAAAACAAACCCATGGTTACCAGAGGGGAGTGGGGGTGGGTGGGTGACATAGGTGACGGGGATTAAAGAGGGCACTTGTTTTGACGAGCACCGGCCATTATTTGCAAGTGCTGAATCACTAAATTGTACATCTGAAACTAATATTACACTGTATGTTAACTGGAATTTAAATAAAAACTAAAAAGAGAGTGCTAGAGTCATTAAAAGTAACTTAGTGTACTATGCGAGATTTTGGTTTCTTTTTTTAATTAGACAGGACTACTAATTATGTGTAATATTGAATGCTAATTGAGGGTCTATCTTGCCTGAGAGAGGTTATTAACAATTTTTTTAAAAAAGAAACAGAGAAAAACAATGTGTGTTTGTATGACAGTCCCTATTCTAAGAATGCTGTTAAGTCTAAAAGGGCATATTTACAAGTTTCCTTGTTACTATCTTTTGAATATTCAAAGTGAGCTGGTCATAAAGTCTCCTATCCAGCAGCAGCACTGGGACCTGTCTTGGGACATTCAGCGCACAGTGCATGCACCCCGTGGGAAGAAGGTAACGACGGTGTTCATAATGCTCTTTGACATCAGTACTCGATACACAGAATTAAGCATAACTTCCTCACAGAGTCGAATGTGGCAAATTAAAGTAGTTAAAAAAAAAAAAAAAAGAGAAACGATCTAACCTGTCTAAAATTTTATTTGTTTACATTTTGGGTATCTGTAATGAAAGGAGTGTCTTTCAGACTAAATCAAGGTGATTCTAAAGGTTTGCAACACCAGAGTTGATTTGTTAGTTCACCTAAGTTCTTTTAGGAAGTTTTAATGTGTAACGCTTATATTCTTAGTTCAGGATCAGGGAGATCAATGTTAATCCAGTGTTCCCAAGTGATGATCAAATAAATTATTTTAAAAATAGAATGAAAAATAAGACCAACCCTTCAGTGCTCTCTCTCAGTCTTCTTTTTCTCCTCAAAACTAAACAGACAATAGTCACCCCAATTTAAAAAGTATGTCAGGGAGAATAGCAGCCTCTGGTTGGGTGGGCCCAACCACACCGAACAATCAAGAGATGGAGAAAGTGGGCACTGGCACACGTATTTAATAGTGTTCCCTTTGTACAATCCTGTGGAATGGACAGACTTTTGACACTGGATCAGGGGTGTGTCCCTAGACCTTCCTGATCACCAGATTTGCCAAGGAAACGGATACATTTATCTCCCCATCGATACAGCAAAGTAAAAGAAACTCATCTTGAGGAGGGCCATGATGTGACAAGGTAGAAAGGAAGGGAGACAAGGAGCAGTGAGAAAATGCTGCAGAGGGGCCGGCTTTTTTCACCAATGAGATTTAGTAAGCAGGGGCTTCCTGGAGCAGCCTGTGGTTACCACACACGGTCCACGTAGGGTTCATGACCGGTGTTTCAGGAAGATGATGGTAACATACTCTTTCACCTTAAGATTTTGTAACAGTTAATTTTTTTTTTTTTTAATTTTTTTTTTTTCCAACGTTTATTTATTTTTGGGACAGAGAGAGACAGAGCATGAACGGGCAAGGGGCAGAGAGAGAGGGAGACACAGAATCGGAAACAGGCTCCAGGCTCTGAGCCATCAGCCCAGAGCCTGACGCGGGGCTCGAACTCACAGACCTGCGAGATCGTGACCTGGCTGAAGTCGGACGCTTAACCGACTGCGCCACCCAGGCGCCCCCAGTTAATTTTTTTTAAAAATAATGTCTATTTATTTGTGTGAGAGAGAGACAGAGACACAGAGAGAGAGACAAAGAATGAGTGGGGAGGAGCAGAGAGAGAGAGGGGCACAGAATCCAAAGCAGGCACCAGGCTCTGAGCTGTCAGCATTGGAGCCCGACGCAGGGCTCGAACTTGTGAAGTGCGAGATCATGACGTGGGCTGAAAAGTCAGATGCCCAATCGACTGAGCCACCCAGGTGCTCCAAGATTTGTAACAGTTTTAAAAGTTCCTTTGCTAATGGTACATCACAGGTTCAAAGATATAATTTGACCTAATTATAATTTAGGAATATATTTTTACTTCTTTATTAAGAGATATTAGTTTTTATAGATATAAACACCTGTCTTAGATATTCAAATAATATTAATATCCTTTTAATACTTTGCATTAAAAGAGAATTAAAACAATATGTCAGGTAGAAGAACAGAAGAATATAGATGAATATGTTTATAGAAATGAAAAGACAAATAAACTTGTGGTCTGTCCACAATGAAAATACATGAAGTTAAGTTATATTTATGTGTAGATCATATGTATATACTTAAAATATATGATTATGCACATAAAAATATATTGTTATGCATTTTAAAATAAAAGTATATATATATATATATTTTTAATTAAAGTCTATACTTTTTTTTTGAATGTCATAAACTACATTTAGTTGTAGTTGACTCCCTCTACTGGCTAAAAAGGATACTTTTTGTGAAAACATGTTTGTCAAGATTTTGACACATGAAATAACCACGATTTGCAGAATCTGACAAATTCACAACATGACCATGCAACATGATTTTTTTAACCAGAGGAAAGTTAATATAAAATAAAGATAACATACCATCATGAATTAGAACAAAATGAAAAATAAGAAAAAAAATTCCCAGGACATTTACTATAAAGAAAGGGAAACACTCAAAGAATTTTGAAACAAGTTTTTATCCAAATATCTGATAATCATATTGAAGGACAAATAACTTTTTTTCAATGATTGAAAAAGAAACCATATCAGGATCTGATCAGATCTGTGAGGAAAATATTTTTTGTTCACTGTGTTTTTTAATCAATGACTTGAAAGGTTTTTCAAGTATATTTATAAAATTGTCAATAACTCAGAAGGAGGAGAAAACACTCATGTACTGTTGGTGAACAGACTCAGAACTCAAAATGATCCTTACAGGGTGGTACCGTTGACTAAAGTTAACTGTTTATCTATAGTCCCCGAACTAAAAAGCACTGAAAAAGGAAAGTTGCTGATTCTGCCCTTTTGATGGCAAAATCACACCTGAGCTAACAGGAGGTTACAAAAATCTTTATCAGCCCCACTTGGTGTGACTATCCATACTTTTCACTGCAGAAGCATTACATTAGTATGTTTGATAACCAGAAGCTGTTCCAGGATAATCCCGGGCGGGGCAGTGGGCCTATTTTGTAACTTACAGGTAATACAGAGGCTATTGCATTACCTTCTAAAGGCTGATAGTTCAAAAACACATCTGGTTTACGGATTTCCGATAAGGGACTGTGAAACTACAACAAAACTAAACTAAAAGGGGTAAATGCCAGTATGCACGTGGAACCAAAAATTCAATGGCATGAATGCAGGAGATTTAATAAAGATTTAACAGCATATTTAATAAAAGGAGACGGGCTACTTTATAGTGAGCTGCTATATTTTGAATATGTGCTGCTTGCCCAGCCCTTTGTTAGTCATTTTATATAAAGCATCTCTAATTTTGCAATAGTTTTGTAAAATAAAAATATTACTCCCATTTTATAAATGAGAATCTGAGGCTAAGCATGGCCAAATGACGTATGCCAACACCACAGCTATTACATGGCAGGTCCGGGAGTTGGCTCCATTTCTTCCTGACTTTGAAAGTAGCACCGTTATAACTACACCGCCACCCAGAACAGGACAGGGAAGGGACTTAAATCTAAATCATGTTGAGGACATTGGCAGGAGTTGGGAAAGTGCTGCCAGGAAACAGTACCTGTTGGGCTTAGAGTGGGGAGTGGGAATTAGAGGCACAATGGCTATCCTCAAATATGAGACTTTTATGTGGAAAAAAACCAACTTTTTTCCTAATGGGAGTGAAAGGGATTCAGATTTTCACTGCAGAGAAGGAGGACTTTTGTAATTTTCAGACACTATGAGCTTCACAAAGCCAGGGGTATTGGTCTGTGTTGTTCACCCATGTCCCTAAGTGACCAGAACACCGCCTGTTAAAGAGTCGTTATTCGGTAAATATCTGGGGGATGAACGGATGAGCTGAAAGAAACGAGGAGTCCTAGTGGTGAGTCTGGGCCCTGCAAGGGCCGGCCCACTAGTTAATTACTTGCCTACCTTCCAGACAGCATTGTGTAACTCTTTACTTTGTCTGCTACCACTAGGGTGAGCTCTTTACAGCAAGGATTCTTTTAGCCTCAGTCTCTAGCTAGGCCTGTGCTACCTCAGAATGGATGTTCAACACAGGCTGGTTGAGACTATGTAAACGACTGATACATCATGGTTACTCAGACTCGCTATACAGCACATTGCATTTGAGTAAAAAAAAAAAAAAAAACTTGCCTCAGAACGCGCACATAGTATCATTTCTTTGTGTACCACAGAAGGGCTCGTACCTGAGTCCACAGTAGAAGTAAAGTTGAGTCCTAAGATTTTACCTCTTGGTCTGTAAATATAAATTTGGATAACCCAGGGCTCAGAAATGACAGCCATCTAAAGATGAACCTGTTAGATAGAGTACTAATTCTGAACAGTTACAACTAGACATGGCTCTTTAAAAATGAGAGAAAAATCCAATAAACCTAAGACAGATGTGATGATTGTTCTGGGTATATAATGGTTATAATGCAGATCATTCATGTACACAACTTTCTAGGGATTTTTTTTTGTATAAAATTTTAATTTTAGAATAGTTTTAGATTTATTAAAAATAATAAAGATAGTACAGAGATTTCAATATACTCCACACCCACTCTTTCCCCTTTTAATAACATTTGACCATGAATGTGGTATGTTTGTCAGAATTAGTGAGTAAATACTGATATGCTATTATTAACTCAAGGGCGTTTTAGTCGGACTTCTGTAGTTTCTACCTGATGTCCTTTTACTGTTCCAAGACCTCATCCAGGATAACATATTGCATTTAGTGGTCATGTCTCCTTAGGCTTCTCTTGGCTGTGACACTTTTCTCTGACTTTCCTTGGTTTTGATAAACTTGATAGTTTCGAGGAGTACTGGTCAGGTATTTTATAGAATGTCCCTTGACTGGGACTTCTCTGATGTTTTTCTCACAATTAAATTGGGGTTCTATATTAGCGGGAGGAAGATCAAAGCATATCATATCAATATATAACGTGAAGGATGCATACTAGTAACAAGACTTGTCAATGCGGATCATCATGTGACTGAGGTAGTATCTGTCAGCTTTCTCAGCCATGAACTTACTCTTTCCCTGCTTGCCATACTGCGGTCTTTGGAAAGCAGTCACTATAAGTAGGCCACACTTAAGGAGTGGGAGTTATGTTCCACCTCTCTAGAGTGTTTTTAAAAGTAAAAGAGAGTAGAGTTATGTCTCAAGAGAGAAAAGAAATAGATAAACAAAATGCAGTCTGCTCTTTGGGAGATTATAAACTAGCTGTGGGAACGCTTAGAATAATAAATAGTCTCTTAAGGAAATAGTGGAGCTTTACTAAGACTTTTCCAGCTGAGAAGGACTCCATGATTTTCCTTTTCATGCGAAACACATAGGTCAGCTATTCTGCTTTTCTCGTCTTTTGCAAATCTATCTTATTCTTGAAGGAAGTTAATATTTATTTGTTAAAACATATTACCAAGGCACACGGGAGTGTTACTTCTAAATCCTATCAATTGGTTTCCAAACCTTTGTATCAACTTCCTCACATCTATAAACAAGATGGAGAGAAACCAATGCGCTTACCTTGAAAATTTACTGTTGCTATAACCCCTGAGTTAATGACCCCAAACACAAAGAAGAAATTCAACCCAGTCCCTCTGTCATACACTTTGCAAGGCCTTATGATTAAAGAGAATCTTAACATAAATAATGCACGATCAATAACATAGTTCACCAAATTGCATTTAAAATATTCATGCCATTCTTTTAAAGAATAAAACCACAAATTGCAATTCAGATGGAGTCTTCTGAA
This sequence comes from Prionailurus bengalensis, assembly GCF_016509475.1. NCBI lineage: Eukaryota > Metazoa > Chordata > Mammalia > Carnivora > Felidae > Prionailurus > Prionailurus bengalensis. Next base: position 91,682,821 of record NC_057358.1, read on the forward strand.
GGGGAAGGAATACAATACGTGAATATTTCTGAATATCTTTGAAATGAATCTATGGAAGAATCTTCCAAACGTTTCCACCTTTCTGGATCAATGCAGCATGTTTTATGATGGTAGTACAAAGCACAAGTGTTTCTGAAAATATGAGATAATATGGTATGTTTAGCTCAGATATGGTACATTCGTCTTCAAGTAATCTGTCGTGACTTCATAGAGGATATCTTTTCCTTCATTCTTCAAACACAGCGATGTAATTTACTAGACCAATATAGAAATAGCTTTGGGTATTGATTTAGGGCTCGGATGGGTAACCTGCTTGGGAGCATGTTTGCTCTGATTCCTGCTTTAAGGAACAGTATTTTCAAAATGTTTGGTTAAAAATGTATTTAATAGGAAAATAATGAGAACACAAGATTTTAATAAAGGGTATTCCTAAAAGCTTCCATTTAGAAATGAAAAGCAAACTCTCTAAAAATGGATTTAACATTGATGCATCTCAGTTGTCATTAAATACACGTGTCTGGGATATATAATTTTGTAAATGTTCATACAAAAAATCTAGAGATTGCTATCATTAAATCATCAAGAAAGATTTCTGAGAATGGTAAATTTTACATCACTGGAGATCAACAAAGAGTCTTGACATCAAGAAAATTAAATTTTGCCTACGTCTTGAAATACACTGATAAAACACAATTCACTATGCTCTTAGATATTAAAAAGCCTAAAAATATGGTAGGCATAACACATATTTATATTCAACATTGAGATTTTTCTTGGTAGAATAATTGAGTTCACACTGATCCAGACCTTGGTAAATTGATGCGTCTTATAAACTGAACAACTATAAATCCAAGGGCACGAAAACACAAATCTTGGCTAAAATAAAAATCTACCTGCCAAAAATATCCTTTTGGAACTTAGAATTGGCCTGTTTAGGTCTGCCATGATGCGTTATATGTGAGAATGCATGACTAATAGCATTACTAGTTTATAGACCGAGTTTGAATAACATGGTTATGCACTGAGTTGTGCAGAACACTGAGCCATAGATCCTCAACGGGTAAATCAAACCTGGCCCACTACCTGGCATGATCAGAAAGACTCCCAAGTGGTTTAGCACTAGTATCATTTTTAAAGATTCATATTCATGGGAAATTGCCATATCAGTGAAATATCAGCTGAATTCAGTTATCTCGGAATTGTAGTTTACCTTTTATGTTAGTGGCAAATATTTTTTAAGTTTTTTTTTTTTTTAATTTTTAATGTGGGAGCATTGAAACCTTGAAATTTTATGCAATTAAATTTAATAAATTCTTCTGGGATACCTTTCAATTTTGAAATTTAATTTTGAGAGAACCGAAGATATATATACAGCTCAATTATGCTTCATGATTATTTAGGCATGAACAAATAGCGCCAAGCATAGGCAAAAGGACAGTAAAGTGATTGAGAAATCCAGTGAGTTACAATAACGTGCTTTTACAGACAATGAGTTCAAATTACAGCTTCACTCCTTGCTATTATGTGAGCTGGGGTAAATCACTTAACTCCTAAAACACAGTTGCATCATCTGTAAAATATCTGTCTGCTATAGTTCTTAGGATTAAATCAGATGATAACATATGAAAAGTCCTTGACCGCATACTCAGCACTCATTCTGCGGTCCTACCACTTACCAACATGAGTCTGAGTTTTGCTTGTCTTAACTTCTATGTTCAGTGCTCACTGAAGGCAGTCTTCTTCATCTCTCTCTATACATTCCTAGGACTCTATCAGCAGATTAGTTATGTCCAAAAAAAAAAAAAAATGGTGGCTAAAGCACGATGAATGATCACTGCCTCTTCAAAAAGTTGAAAGTACTTTCATAGACTGCTTCTCTTATCTTTATAGTAAGCTTTTGAGGCAGAAAAGACAGAAAATAAAGCAGCAGCTTATTTTATCTTCCAATGACATAACCTAATGCCCTTCTGTCGGAAATTCCCTTCCCTAATTTTTGTCTTTGTCACAGTCCGCTCTTTAACTTCCTTAAAGTGGGATGGGGCAGTAGATCTACTCACAGCCAATGCAGAAAATAGCTAAGAAATGGAGAGCAGGAATTACTTCTAATGATTCCAATGTCTAGCAAGTGGTCCTGTTCCTCAAAACACAGTCATTGATCATCTACTATGTGCCAGGTAGTGTGCTAGGTACTGAGAATACAATGATAAGTAAAACAATCTCTATTCATGGAATTTAACATTTAAGAATGACTGCCCTAAGATGAACTGTAGTCTGCCTGAGCACATCTGAGAGTACTTGTCAAAAACATATTTATTCTTAAACAAATACACTTTAAAAGGGGGGGGGGCAGTTCCTGGGTTGTTCAATTGGTTAAGCGCCCAACTGTTGATTTCTGCTCACGGTTCACGGGATCGAGCCCCGTGTTGGGCTCTGTGCTGACAGTGAGAAGACTGTTTGGGATTCTCTGTTTCTCCCTCCTTCTCTACCCCTCCCCTGTGCTTTCTCTGTCTCTCGAAATAAATAACTTCAACACACACACACACAGACACACACACACACACACACACACACACACACCACAGCCTCCTG